>NC_133462.1:90726887-91071887 GCF_048565385.1 Saimiri boliviensis
CAAAGACTCAGTAACAGAGTGAGAATGAGATATAGTCACATTATGTAGGTATCAAAAGAGTCAGTTAAAGAGCATTCCCATGCAATGATGAACCAGGAAAGCCCATCAGGGAAACCAAGGGAGATGAATGTTTCAATAAGGAGTGGGTAATCAATAAATTAAATGACAGATACACCCAGAAGGCAAAAGAGAGTAAAGACCATTGATTATGGTAAAAGGAGATAATTAGTGGCTATAGAGAAGAGTTTTATCATGCCTAAGATCTCATTAATTATAATCACAACGAAGAGTATAAAGGCTAATATACGAACCACATTCTCATAACCTCCATTTTTATAAACATACCTAATATTAGAAGAAATGGATATATAAGCAAACAATTATACAGAATAACGATTTCTACTAATAGATAACTTTTTAAATAATCTTTCTTCACAAGAAAAGTATTTTCAAGTTAAAAATACTCAATAGTATATATTTTTAAAAAGACTTCTTGTCATTTAGAGATAATACAACTTACATATGAAATGATATAATATCTGAGATTTACTTCAAAATAATCCAGTGGGTAAAGGAGGAGTAGTAGGTGGATATACAGATAAAATAAATTGGCCATGAGTTGAAAATTTTTGAAGCTGGTGATGATTACGTGGGTGTTGATTACACTTGTCTCTCTACTTTGGTATATGCTTGAATATTTTTCTTAATGTCTTAGTACCTACCAGAAAAAAAACATTTAAATTTTTCTCTAATTGTATTTACTATTTGCTTACAGGGTTCTGAAACTAATCTTAAACTGTCAAAAGTAATGAAAACAGCACAATTTCTATAGGATCAAAGGTGAGAAACTTGCCTTATAAAATGCAGAGAGAGAGAAGGGGAAAAAAATCAAGCATAAACAAATTCTAGAATTTTGTTCTGGTTTCAAGAATATTTAAAATTATAAAATGTCACATAATTTAAAAATATTTAGAATCAAAAAATAAAAAATAGGTGTCCTGTTTTCCCCAGAAGCTGGCATACATATATATTTTCATAACAAATATTATATTGCTATGGTTCTTCATGGGATAATTACTTATGGCAAAAAAGTCTTTGACAAAATCTTACATAGTAACAGAAGTAGGAGCTTATACCTGTTCAAGCTAAAATTGGCTTTCAGCTGTTAATTTTAACTGATATATTCTTACATCTTTCCTTATTTCCATTGCTAAGAGTTTTTTCACCCGAGTATCTCCAATTCACTTTCCAGGTCTCTGTTTAAATATTACTTATTTCATGAGTCTGCTGTCAACTTCAAATAGTAGGGCAGAATGTCATCCTGTATGCTCCTACAGAACTCTTTTCTATCCCTATCAAAAACAGTTCGTTTTAGTTAGGTGCCACATCTCTTTAAAAATTGAGATATAATTCACATACCATAAAAATCACCATTTTAAAGCATACAAGCCATAGTTGTATTCACAAGATAGTGCAATTATCACTATTAATTCCAGAACTTTTCATCGCCCCAAAGTCATTTTCCATTCCCTCTCCTCCTAATCTCCTGGCAACCATGAAACCACTTTCTATCCCTATGGATTTGCCTATTTTGGACATTTCATATTAATGAATAATCATATAGTATGTAGCCTTTTGTGTGTAGTTTTTTTTCGCTTAGCTGAGCTTTCCAAGGTTACTTCATTTCTTTTCTGTCTGAATAATGCTCCATTTTATGGATAATCATAATTTGCTTATCTACTCTACAGCTGATTGGACATTTGTGGTTTGGGAGGCAATGAATAATATTACTACAAACATTCACATACAAGTTTTATGTAAACATATGACTTTGATTCCCTTGGAAATATACCCAGGTGTAGACTGCTGAGTCCTAGAACCCTTTGTTCTAAGTTTTTGAGGAACTGCTGTTTTCCAAAGCAGCTGTACCATTCTACAATCATGCCAACAGCGTTATCAGGATTCCAATTTCTCCAAATCCTCACCAACACTTTTTATCATTTGTCTTTTTGATTACAGCCATCCCAATGGGTATGAGTTGGTATCTCACATGATTCTGATTTGCATTTCTCTAATGGCTAATGATGTTGAGCATCTTTTCATGTATTACTGTCCATCTGAATATCTTCTTTGGAGAAAATGTCTAGTCAGGTCATTTGTCTATTCAGATTTGTTAACTGGGTTGTCTTTACTGTTAAGTTATAAGAATTCTTAATATATTCTGGATACTAGAATATATTAAGATTCATAATTTACAATTATCAGATTCACAATTTACAAATATTTTCTCCCACACTGTATTCTTTTCACTTTTTATCAGATTATCAGATTCATAATTTACAAATATTTTCTCCCATACTGTATTTTCACTTTTAAAAAAATTGTTATTTCTTGGAGACCTTTTCACTTTGACAATGGCCTTGGACATACAAGGTTTTTATTTTGATGAAGTATACTTTTTCATTGACTGCTTGTGCTTTTGGTGTCAAATCAAACTATTACCCAATCCAAAATTACAAAGATTCACCCCTATGTTTTCTTCTAAGAGTTTTAGCTTTTATAATTCAGGTGTTTAATACATGTTGTATTAATTTTTATATATGGTATGAGGTAAGGGGTCCAAATTTATTCTTTTTTTTTTTTTTTTTTGAGAGAGTTTCGCTGTTGCTACCCAGGCTGGAGCGCAATGGCATGATCTCGGCTCACCGCAACCTCCGCCTCCTGGGTTCAAGCCATTCTCCTGCCTCAGGGTCCCGAGTAGCTGGGACTACAGGCGTGCCCCACCATGCCCAGCTAATTTTTATAATTTTGGTAGAGACGGGGTTTCACTTTGTTGACCAGGATGGTCTCGATCTCTTGACCTCGTGATCCACCCACCTTGGCCTCCCAAAGTGCTGGGATTACAGGCGTGAGCCACCGCGCCCGGTCCTCCAAATTCATTCTTTTGCATGTGGAAATCGGGTTGTTCCATCATCATTTCTTAAAGACTATTCTTCCCCATTCAATCGCCTTGCCATCCTTGTTGAGTATCAATTGGCCATATATGCATGGTTTAAATTCTGGCTTCTCAATTATATTCCATTGATCTTCATCTCTCCTCTGTCTCTTTTTGACTGCACCTAGCACAGAGCCTAAAGGTGGGAAGCACTCGATAAAGATTTGTCAGTTGAACATCCAACTCTGTCAATGATAAAATGATAGAATTTCTGAGCTAAGCCTTAGAGGGCGTTATCCTATCCCATTATTTAACAAACAGCAAGATTGAAATCTAAGAGAGGTTAAATGACTAGCTCAAAGACAGACAACTAATCAAATACAGAATGCAGGCAGGGCCTGAATTTCAGTCTCCTAATTCCAATGCAGAGCTCTTGCCATAATATCATGCTGTTTTTCAAGCAATACTAATTGCTTTAACACTCACCAATGTGCCTGTCTGGGAGAAGCTGCAGGTCTATGAGAAGACAGAGATAGACATGTATATGTTAGCTTAATCAAAGTGGAATCCTTCCTAAGTATCCCCAAAAAGCCTTACAACCAAAATGTGCCAGAAAATAATATAGCACAGAATACAATATTCCTTTCCAGACAGCTGTTTTCTAACTTCATTTTTTGCTTGAGAGATAGCTAGTCACACTTTTAAGCCTGGAGATTATTCTAAATAGAAGAGAACATTTGTGACAGTACAAACGATAAAGTATTCAGGTACCTACTTCCATTACCCTGTTCTCTTCTACATTTCCCACCACAGTGATCATCCTTCATTCACTACTGTTTTAAAGACTGCAGAAATAGAGGCTGCCATGCTTCCAAAAGCCAGAGCAATTTAAGAGCTGGAGGGCAGAGAACTAAAGGGAAACAACTGAGAAGCTATGAGAAAAGCCTTCTAAAAAGATACATGGGGAGAGGAGACTCTACATGATAACGTATGATTTCAGGGAAAAGGGAAGAGGCTAGATGTTCAAGCTAAATACTGCATTTATATGTACATGTGAGGGAAATACTATGGGTGCAAATGTTGTATATGCAAAATGTATAAGCAGACCATGAATTGTCTTGTAGTCAAAAAATTTAAGTTTCAGTTTAAACTAAACCTCTCTGAATCCTTCCCAGAGTCCCTCAGACACAGTTAACTATTTCTTTCCTATTGCCCCCTCCTCTTCCTACTAGACACCTCCATCACTATGATCATGAGAGTGTATGCTACTAGTTACATCAGTTTGCCTCCCTCCCAAATCATCTTCTCACTGACGGCACAGCCTATGTGTTTTCCATGTTCTTTTCTGTGCGGGACCTAACACAGCCCTGGCACATGTAAGTACTTTGTAAGTTTTTATTGAATGCATATATAAAACTGCTTATAATACTGAATACTACTTATTCAAAAGTGTCAATAACAAGAAATTTGTTCATTATTGCTGTGATAATTCCAAACATTATTGACACATAACTTGCCAATACTTATTTGCTCTAAGTACAAACTTCAGAGTTAGCTAATCTGTAAAAAACAATACATTTAGAACTTAATATTGTAGCTGTCAGTCATCTCCGCTAATAAGGCATTTCTATATACTCTTAGCTAGAAACACCACAAAAGGTTCAAGTAAGACTAATCAGTGAGGAGCAGAATGGTCTCACGTGGTGATTCAAAAAGAAACTGGAGAATCATCTCTTTGGAGGCATGTAAAGGCATTCTGGAGGGTAAACATGTCATGTTCACCAAGTATGAGTAAAACAGAATAATAAAATGACTATGAAATACTGGCTTAGTGACAAGAACAGCAGCTTTGAAATCCAAAATCCTGATTTTAATGATGTGCCTCCACTGTGTGGCCTCTTTAGGAAGGTCATTTCCTCTTTCTGTGCCTCTTTTAGTTTATCTCTTATGAAACTTGAATAAGCTGTAGTCCCAGCTACTGGGGAGGCAGAGGCAGCCATAGCTTGAGCCCAGGAGTACCAAGGAGGATACTTGAGCCCAGGAGTACCAAGCTGCAGTGAGCCATGACTACATCTGTGAATAGCCACTGTACCCCAGGCTGGGCAACATAGTGAGACCCCAACCCCCCTTAAAAAGTTTTTTAAAATGAGAATGTCACACTCACAAGCTCGTTGTGAAAATCAAATCATACTGTGTTATCACCTAACACAGACACTCAGACACTAGCATACAAGCCTATAACAATGTTAATTCCCTTCCCAACTGGCAACAGGTTGTAAATTAAGGGGTCGACTCAAAAAGCTCTCTTCTCTGTAAATACCTCCCCTAACAGATGTCAATGTTTGAAGTTCTACCATGAGAAAATTGTTAGGATTTTCAAGAGCTCCAATTAAATGTGAAACAATCCATCAATACTTTAGTGTATTTGCCCATCATTTTAAAGATAACTTAACAAAGCCTACAGGTCCTGGAGATCTCTTTTGATAGTGAACAGAGAAACGTCTACGGATGGTTACTGCTACATGACGAGTTTGAAAGAGCAAGAAAACAAAGGCCATAAAAGGGTCCTAGAGACAAAGTTTTCCTACTTTGCCGTGTTCCTTAGAATTAGTCCCATCTAAAATTCATAAATTCATTAGTAAACCAGCATATATGTTTATTTTTTATATTGTAAAATATAAACACCTGCCACAGGTAAACACACTACAAACTTCTTTTTCATTCAGTTCCACATTTGCAGGCTCCACTCCTTTCATGACTAGAATTTTTCCTGTGTTTATACCATTGCTACAATACTACTTTGTGTATAAAACACAGCTTTGAGCTAATGTCTATGAAGTTGATCTTCGGCACAGACCATTTTTCTTGTGAAAAGGTTTGTCACCTGATGGTTATTTTATGTTCATGTTAATTAGACTGTCTCTATAACTGTATTTCCTTTCTCTCAAGTTTGACTTCTATAGTTCCAGCAGCATACCTGCCTACTAATTTCAAGTAAAATAGTATTAAGAGTTGAAGTTTTTGTTATTAAAAAAAAAAAAAAAGAAAAGCCCCAAACCACAATTTAATGGTATATTTTTAACCCACTACAGCCAAAGAAAAGATCTACTTAGGACATACTATTTGCTCTATGCTTTCCCAAACTGCCAACTGCATGTATTTTTATAACATCCTGATACAGATGGCATGATAGTTCTTCCATATAAACTATTAATAAAATTAACATAAAGAAAAAAACTCAAAACCATTACACTGTATTTACAGATTTCACCAAGGCAACGTAATGTCCAAATTTCACATTTTATTCCAATTGTTATTTTGAGACAGGGTCTCACTGTCACCCAGGCTGAAGTGTAGTGGTGCAAATACGGCTCACTGCAGCCTTGACCTCCCAAGCTCAAAGGGCCCTCCCATTTCAGCCACCTGAGTAGCTGGTACTACAGGTGGGTGCCACCATGTCTGGCTAATTTTTTAATTTTTTGTAAAGACAAGGTTTCACCATGTTTCCCAGTCTGGTTACACACTTCTGGGCTCAACTGATCCTCCTATCTCGGGTTCCCAGAGTGATGACATTACAGGCGTGAGCCACACCTGTCTCTATTCCTATTATTAAAGAGTAACCACTACCACTTTCCTTCCCCAAGTTGTAGCAGAAATTCTAAGTCACTCACCCACCCGCCATTTTATGAATCTTGTGCCTCCTCTCTACCTCTGGGATCCACTGAAGAGGACTCTATAAAGTAAATGTGGAGAGAATTACTGTCAAAAATGAAAGAACAGGAATTCTTAACAGTTCCAGAAAGGCTAATAAAATCAGTCCTGGACTCATTAGAGAAGAAAAACTCTAAATCCAAAGACTAGAGAATAGAAAGTGATTATACTCTAATTTTAAAATACCAAAATACAGTTAAGATCCAAAATGTTTAATATAGAACTTTACAAAATCCTGCAAAATAAACTTAGTATTTTTTATAGACAAAGATCAAAATGATACTTCTACTTTCCCAGACTCACTGAAAAACCCAATCTATCAACTAAATTGAGAAAAAAGAAAATAGCGATTTGAATAAAAACGAATTAAAGGATTGCATTTTAAAGAATAAAGAATACTAAAGCATTTATTTTCTTCTATTCACAGCATACTTCAGATTCATCCATAAACCCAAGGTTGGCAACCATCTTCTTCTTCTCTACTAATATAGTGAAGAAAGTATCTCTCCACAGCATGCCTGCAACTCTCCCTTTCTTCCTACACTCACCTTCTTAATGAATGTTATCACATACTCACCATCAATGAAGAGCAAAATCACCAAATTGGTTCTAATTTTCCTCCACTATCCCATATGCCAAATATTAGGCCAAGTCAAAATGATGATGATAAGTTAAATAACATTTTTTATATTAGAGGCACACTGCTGAATGCTTTCCATAAATTAATTAATCCTGCTTGTCTCCACTGAAGGCTGTAACAAATTCCGTATGTTGAAGCTCTAAACCACCCCCCTCCCCATGTGATGACACTTCGAAATGAGGCCTTTGGGAAGAGATCAGAGTTAGATGAAGTCATGAGGGTTGGGCCCTCATCCTCATCAGATTAGTGCCCTTAACAGAAGAGCCCCAAGAGAGCTTGCTCACTCTTTCTCTATCATGTGGGGCAGAGCAAGAAGCCACAAAGAGAGCCCTCACCAGAACCCCGTCATGCTGGCACCTTCATCTCAAACATCCGGCCTCCAGAACTGTGAGAAAAAACCTAGACTATAAAAACTTTGTTGTGACAGCTTGAACAGACTAATTCAGATAGAAACTTTTTTTTTTTTTTTTTGAGACGGCGTTTAGCTCTTGTTACCCAGGCTGGAGTGCAATGGCGCGATCTCGGCTCACCACAACCTCCGCCTCCTGGGTTCAGGCAATTCTCCTGCCTCAGCCTCCTGAGTAGCTGGGATTACAGGCACGCGCCACCATGCCAGCTAATTTTTTTTGTATTTTTAGTAGAGACGGGGTTTCACCATGTTGACCAGGACGGTCTTGATCTCTTGACCTCGTGATCCACCTGCCTCGGCCTCCCAAAGTGCTGGGATTACAGGCTTGAGCCACCGCGCCCAGGAGATAGAAACTATTATGTCTCCATTTTACAGAAAAGAAAATTAATAGCTTACACAGACTAAATAACCTCCCTACTGTGGATCCAAGAGACAGTGATAGGGCTAGAACTTAAACCCAACTTTTAACCAATACCGTTCTGGTGATGTCACTGATATGACTGAGTGCCTGAACGTATCACAAGTTGTGCTAAGTGCAATAAAAAAAAATAAGGTGTCCTTAAGGAATTCATATATCTAATCATAATCAAGTACTACAGACAAACTCATGAACTGACAAAGAATGACTTCCTTGAGGTCTGGCACCTAAGAAATGTTTGGTGAAATAAACAGAAAACCATCAGGCAGTAATACAATGTAGTAAGTGTTACATGAGTGGGTTAAATAAAATAAAGGTTTCCAGGAGGAAGCAATTGTGGGTATGATAAGGCAAGCACTCTAACAGCAGCCCTCAACTTTTTTGGTTCCAGGAACCGGTTTCATGAAGGACAATTTTTCCACAGGGTTGGGAGAGGGCAGAATAGGGGATGGGGAGTGAGGATGGTTTGGGGATGATGTAAGCGCATTACATTTATCATTAAATTCTCATGAGGAGCGTACAACCTAGATCCATCACATGCACAGTTCACAACGGAGTTTGTGTCCCTATGAGAATCTAACATCCCAGCTAATCTGACAGGAGGTGAAGCTCAGGTGGTAATGCTCATCTCCTGCTCTATGGCAGGGGGTTGGGAGGGGTGGTCCTAATAGGCCAAGAACTGGTATCGGTCCAGGGCTCGGAGACTGGGGACCCTTGCACTGTACAGACATGTAGGGTATGAGAAAAACTAACAGAAATAAATACAATGCAGTCAGAACAGGATACAGTTAATAACATTTGTAAGAAATTTATCAGGGATCACTAGTGGAAGTAAGATATAAGTTGTCTCTCATGAGAACTTGAGATGAAACGAATCTCACTGTTAGAAACAGACAACAATTCTAGGTTGAAGGAACTATCTGGTCAAAAACATGGAATTTGGAAATGTGGAGGGTTACTCCTTTTTTGATCCCATATTCAACAATGTAGTTTATGATATAAAATGTATTAACAGGTGCCCACATCTCTCATCCTTTTAGGAAGATCCTACACAAAGCATAAAATCACCCTCAAAGTACAGATATTGATTCCTTGTTCAAAAGCATTCAATAGTGCTTCTCCGCCGACAAGGTAATAATATTCAAATTCAAATCCCTTAGATTAGAATGTTAGACCTCTCATAATCTGTCCCTGTTTTTCCATTTCTCCTTAATTCACCTTGAGGCATGAATCCTTTATACTTTAGCTACCCCCACATTATTGGAAGCTCCTAAATAGGCCCTAATAGAATGTTTACATCTGGACTCTGGGACCTCTTTAAGATTTATTTCAAAGACTGCCTTCCTCTGAAAGTATGACCTTGCTTATTACCTCACTTATTACACTCTGTCTTATGTTAGTTACACTCCTGCATGTCTCCACTAAAAACTATCAGCTATTTGGGGGATGGCACCTACTCTACAAAGATAGCAAAGAAAATACATTAATGCTTTTCCACTGGGAATACAGTGAAAAAAAATACACTAGGGCTGGTGCAGTGGCTCATGCCTATTATCCCAGCACTTTGGGAGGCCAAGGAGGGAGGATCACCTGAGGTCAGGAGTTCGAGACCAGCCTGACCAACATGGAGAAACCCCATCTCTACTGAAAATACAAAAAAAAAAAAAATTAGCCAGACATGGTGGCACATGCCTGTAATCCCAGCTACTCAGGAGGCTAAGGCAGGAGAATTGCTTGAACCTAGGAGGCAGAGGATGCAGTGAGCTGAGATAGCACTATTGCACTCCAGCCTGGACAAGAGCAAAAATCCATCTCCAAAAAAAAAAAAAAAAAAAAAAAAAAAATATATATATATATATATATATATATATATATGTACACTAAAGCAAATCTTTAAGTACTATAGAGAAGTTAATCCTTACAATGCAATATAAGAGCAATAATAAACAAATATACAGAGTATTATGACTGAATCACCCAACTAAGCCTTGCAAAGGTTGAGGCCAGCTTCTCAGAGAAGATGACACAAACTGGTTCTTAAAGATATTACAAAGATACAGGTAAAGAATGCACAAATATAAAATGGTACCACATGTGGAGAACTACTAATTCAATGTCACTAGAATGTAAAGGATGAAGCTGAAGTGGCAGAGTATCATCCTATAGAGACAGACAAAAAGGCTTTCTATACCGTGTTAAGAACATTGTGCTGGCTGGGCGCAGTGGCTCAAGCCTGTAATCCCAGCACTTTGGGAGGACGAGGTGGGTGGATTGCTTGAGGTCAGGATTTCAAGACCAGCCTGGCCAACAAGGTAAAACTCCATCTATTAAAAAAAAAAAAAAAAAAAAAAAAGAACAGAACATCGTGCTATAGGCCAGTGGTTTAAAGGTACAAAGTATAAAGTGTGTACAGTGTCAAAACTAGGTTTAAGTTATACTGGAAATTTTAAAAAATTGAATTAAACAGATAGTACACGTAGGCCAGGCAGGTAGGCTCATATCTGTAATCCCAGCACTTTAGGAAGCCCAGGCGGGTGGATCATAAGGTCAAGGGATGGAGACCATCCTGGACAACATGGTGAAACTGCGTCTCTACTAAAAATGCAAAAATTGGCTGGGCATGGTGGTGCACACCTGTAGTCCCAGCTACTCGGGAGGCTGAGGCAGAAGAATCGCTGAACCTGGGAGGTGGAGGTTGCGGTGAGCAAGATCATGCCACTGCACGCCAGCCTGGTGACAAAGCGAGTCTGTCTCAAAAAAAAAAAAAAAAAAATTTAAAGTACATGTATATGTCAAAAATCAAACATTAAAAAGGTATACAGTGGCCGGGTGCAGTGGCTCAAGCCTGTAATCCCAGCACTTTGGGAGGCCGAGGCGGGTGGATCACGAGGTCAAGAGATCGAGACCATCCGGGTCAACATGGTGAAACTTCGTCTCTACTAAAAACACAAAAAATTAGCTGGGCATGGTGGCGCGTGCCTGTAATCCCAGCTACTCAGGAGGCTGAGGCAGGAGAATTGCCTGAACCCAGGAGGCGGAGGTTGCAGTGAGCCGAGATCGCGCCATTGCACTCCAGCCTGAGTAACAAAAGTCAAACTCGTCTCAAAAAAAAAAAAAATTAAAATTAAAAAATAAAAATAAAAACATAATAAAAAAGTATACAGTAAAAAGTCTCATTACACCCATCCAGCTGCCTTGTTTAACCCTGCTTTCTGGAATAAAATATTAGTTGTTTTTCCTTCCAGAATTTCTTTATGACAATATAAGCAACTATACAACTGTATCTTATTTCCTCTCCTTTACACAAAAGTGCTATTATGTTTTTAAATTGAGGTGGTTTTTCCATTATTTTCCATATAAATTCTATTCTTCCTATTTTTTTTTTCTCATCACTGAATGGAGCTCATCCTACTATTCTTTATCAACCATATAATATTCCGTTGTATTGCTGTACTATGATTTACTTAACCAATTTCCTATTAATGTACATTTGGGCTTTTACCTACTCTGTTGCTACACATTGTCTTGATATATCAAGAAAATCTAGCCTCATGCAGCCATGAACAGAAAAAGGAAAAAAATGTTCAACTTTTTGGATTATTATTGATAATCTTCAAATCTTTTGCTGTTACACGTAATAGTTGTAGGAATCACCTTGTACATATCACATAACAAATATTCCTAAGTTTACCTATATGATCCACTCCCAGAAATGAAAGGATACATTTTTAAGTTTGATATATATTGTCAAACCATCCCTAAAGTTTGTAGGTACTCCTACAATGTAGATTCCTCTCCAACAATATCTGAACAGTAACAATGCCTGGTTTTCTAGAGCAAAAACAGAATCCTGGAGAACTCTACCCTTTAAAAACCTCATTCTGGAAGAAAAATTCAAAAGAAGAATGAGAATAACATTCAAAGAGATCAAGAAAAAAATAGGAGATAACGAGGTTCAAGCAAGAGTGCTTGCTCACCATTGTCAAATACAAAGAAATATTTAATAAGATAAATAATTAACCAAAATACAAAACCTAAATGATTCAAACAGTATGGTATTCATGCAAAAACAGAATGGATCAGGACAGGATAAGAAAAACACTGTATGAAGAACAATGGTAATTAAGAATAAAAGAATTAACAGTAAAGGAAAGTTAATACTATTCTCCACCAAGAAGAACCAAAGCTCCCTAGAGAGCTGCTTCTAGAGCTAGGAAAGTAAACAACGAGCCTGGAATATCTTGTCCCAGAAAGTCCTCAAAAATTGATGGAGACATGTCAAAAGAATATAGGAGCTAGCCTGAAAGTGCTTTCATGGGCTCCATCTAGGATCACTTAAGCACTTCAAAATAAATGATGATAGTAAAAGATTATAACCCACTGAGTAAGTCAGAATTTATGATGGAGAAAGAAATTTATAGTAAAAAGCCAACGAAAATGAAATAGAAATGTCAGAATTATAAAACTGCCATAAATCATTAATAATGTATTCAAGTAAGAACCCTAAATGGATGCCAAAATTGGTGGACCAAAGTCTGAGGAGCAACCAGGTATTCACATAATCTCAAAGAATCATACTACAAGATTCCTATTAATTATAAAGAAGAAAAAATAGTAACTTTATAATGAAAAAGAAACTTGGCAGACACAACCATAACCAGGTGATCTAAGTTAACATTTCCAGGACTGGGACAAATCAAAATGATGTGCCTCCTGAATAAAGATGATTAGCAAGACAAAGCAACTGAATTCAACATATGACTCAAGATTATTTTTTGGAGAGAGCTATAAAAGCAATTATTAGCAATATCTGAATAACTGTTGTATGAATGTTAATTTCTTGATTTCGGTATCTCTAATTATGTAGAATACCACCTTCATTTCAGGAAACATGCACTTAAGTATGTAAGACTAAAGGGGGCACCATGTCTCAAATTTACCCTAAAATGGTTCAGGAAAAAATTCTATGTATTTGAACATAAATATATTTAAGTATTTTAAAATATGCTTAAAATCTATATATTTAAAATATATACAGAAGGGCGTGAGAGAGAGAGAGAGAGAACAGAGGGAGGAAAAGGAGGAGAAAAAAGAAAAATAATACAAATGAGGAAAAATGTTAATATCTGACAAATAAGCATATGAACTTTGTAACCGTTGTAACTTTTATACAGGGATGAATTATGTCAATGTAAAATCTTCAGTAGACGTGGAATTGTAGCCGAGATTGATTCTGACTCCAGTTTGCATTCACATATTCCTTTGAATGAATCCTTCCATTGAGTGAAAACTTTAAGAACACCATTTTACCTTTTTATAGATTACTACTGTTTAAAAAATAAACTTATACCTAGGGAAAAAACAAACACTAAGGAAAACTATACCAAAAATGTTTTAAATTTGTTTTAATTGCAAAGTAGGGCATAATTCTTAAAAACAAAATCCAAGTAAGAGTTAAATTCTCTTCTCTGGCATCCTCCTACACTCTTGGTATCTACTGTTAATAGAGCTATATATAGCCTTCTAAATTTTTTCTCTATGGAAAAATCTAATGCATATATAATTTTCTTCATAAACATGATACCACATTATAACGAACTACTGTTTTGCTTTACATTTTTTAACTCAACCTTAGACATTCTTTCATGTTAGCACATAATAATCTTTTTATTGTTGCTTAGAATTCCGTAGTAAGAATGAATGCATTTGTCTTTTAGTGAGTACTTAAAAGATTGTCTCCAACTTTTTTCATTTATATTCAATGCTCTAAGAATGTGAAAGCACTGGTTCATTTTGTTTTACTTGCCATTTTCCTTCCCTTTTTATTTGTCCTTAGCCATTTGTACTTCCCTCCTCTGTCGAATGCCTGTTCACATTCTTTGTCCATTCTCCTATTGGGTCATTTACCTTTTTCTTAATGATTTATAGAAACACACTGTATACGAATATTAACCCTTATTTTTAACCCAGTATATACCTTTTGTTGTAGAGATGATTTCACTTTTACCTTATCAAATCTTTATGGATTCCTAAGGCCACAATAATGTTGATGTTTGGGTGGTGAGTCTATCTATGGATTTTTTAGCAATTGTTTAAATGAACAAATGTATCTAGTATCTTCAGTAAATATCTTACTCTTTAAGTGAAAGAAGGTCACCTTTTCATATTCCTTAAAATAAGCAAAATTCCAACAAGATTTCTGATGAAACCTGGTAAACTGATTCTAAAATTCACATGGATTGACGGATTTATTTAATCCTTCCTTTTTTAAACAGGGTCTTGCTCAGTCGCCCAGGCTGGAGCACAGTGGCACAATCACAACTCACTGTAGCCTCGATCTCCCAGGCCCAAGCAATCCTCCTGCCTCAGCCTCCTGAGCAAGTGGGACTACAAGTGCTCACTACCGTGCCCAGCTAATTTTTATATTTTTTGTAGATGTGGAGTCTTGCTATGTTGTACAGCCTGGTCTCAAGCTCCTGGGCTAAGTGATCTGCCCACCTTAGCCTTTCAAAGTGCTGGGATCACAGGAGTAAGCCGCTACACCCAGCCAACTATTCCCTCTTAAAGGCCCTTTGGAGACAAGAGAACCAAGCCAAACATGAAGAACAAAAAGGGTAAGACTTACCTTACAGAGACCGGCACGTGTAAAGTGGTACTGGCATAAGAACAGAAAAATAGGCTGCAGGAAAACATCTTAAGTCTGTTTAGGCAGGCATAACAAAAATATCATAAACTAAGTAGCTTATAAACACAGGAAACAACTTATTTATTTCTCATAGTTCTGGAGGCTGGAAGTCCAAGCTCAAGGCACCAGGAAGTTCAGTGTTTGGAAAGAACACAGTCTTCACTGATGGCACCCTTCTTGTTGTCTCCTCACATGGTACAAAGAACTAACTAGTACACTGGGGTCTCTTCTTGCCCTTGTGACCTAATCACCTCCCCCACGAAGCCCCTTTCCTTAACACTATCATATCCAGGATTAGGTTTCGACAAATGAACTTGGGGAGGTAGGGAGGCACAAACATTCAGTTCATAGCAGAGAAGCACAGAGAACCCAGACACGAACCTGTAACGTAAGTGGAACAATGATGATCAATTATTCAACAAATAGAATTGGGACAGTTAGCATATCTTTGAAAGAATAATAAGATTAGATTCCTTTAACATCATATACAATACATGCATGAGAGCTCAGGCATGCACAGATACCCCATTCTGGGTGGATTAAACAAGACCTAAATGTGAAAGAACTTTAGGTACTTTATAAGAAAATACATGAGATTCTGGTGGCTACCCTCCAAGATGGCTTTAATGATCCTCACATCCTGGTATTCAAGCCTGTGAAATTGTGATATTACAAGAAATACAAATTTTATCTTCCTCCCAAGCTCCTGGGTCCCTAGCAGAGCTCCTAAAACTCTTGCCACTTCATGAGTAACAGCAGTGATAAAGCATCTTTTGTTATAAATTCGGTATCAGTCCCCAAATCCTAATACAAGAGCTTCTCCGTGCCCTGGAATATATGGAGTGACAAGTACCTTTTGTATGTTAAGGAAGTGAATTGGTGGGCGGGGTCCCTAGAGCAGTTCAGGATCATGGCCAGTGACTAGAAAGACTAAAGCATGGTTCGAGGGTTGGAACTTTCAGCTTCACCTCACCCTCAACCTCCCGAAAGGAAAGAGGAGCTAAAAATTTCAACGATGGCCACGATTTGATTAATCATGTCTATACATAACAGCCAAAAACATGGGCTTGAAGAACTTCTGGATTAGTGAAGGCATTCATGTGCCAGCAGGGTGGTGTGCCCTGACTCCACAGGACAAGCTCCAGTGCTCAGGCCCCTTTTGTATGTCACCCCATGTCTTCATCTGAACTAGGCATACCTCTAGATAAGCAGGAAAAAATGAGAAGATGAGGAAAGAATGCATAAACTTCAAATTAATTAAATTGAATTTAAAAATTTAATTTGTAAATGAAAAGTTAGGAAAATTTTTAATTCTTAATTTTAAAAACTCTGGTGACAAAATATGCAGTTAGGACATGGGTACTTGGGTACTCATTTTATTATTCTCTATAGTTTTCTGGCTGCTTGAATAGTCTCTAATGAAATACGTTTAACCCAAATGAATGGTAACAGTCAATATTTTCAGCAGAAAAGATCAAAAGAGTTTATACAATTGATAATAGAAACCAGTACCATACACAAACACAAAATTAATAAGTTACGCTAGTATAAATAAATACATGGGAAAATGTACAAATTCTAGCGCTTTAGTAATTTTTCATCCAAAAAGTATCTGTTGAGTGCTAATACAGTCCAGGCATTATTCTAGGCTCTGAGAAGACAGCAGTAACAATACAGCTCTCATATTGAAACACTGAACTTAAATTCTAAAAGGGAGAGACAGCCAACCAAAATGCAAGCAAATTAAAAAGACACTGATAAATGCTATGAAAATAAAATGGATGATGTGATAGAGATGAGGGAGGAAGAAAAAGAGACTTTAGATTGGGTGTTCAAAGACTCTGAGAAAACACCTATCCTGAGAAGTACATAATGAAAATCCTTCCAAAAGCTAAGGAAACAGTAAACCAGGCAAGTGAAAAAAACCTGACATGAGAACAAACATAATCCATTTGAGGAACACAAAGATTAAAGTGCTTAGACTGCAGGGAATGAGGGGGTGAGTATGAGACAAGATTAAAAGGGCAGACAAGGAAATCCAGAGGTGAATCCAGGTTTTAACGGAATTGTAAAGCTTATACAACTAGCAGAAGAACCCTCTTAAAAAAAAAAAGAAACACAAAACTATAAAAACAAATGTATGTCCTAAATCAAATATTTATTCAGAAGAAAGGAAACATCAAACTAGAGATTTTTAGAAGTTGCCCACATCAAAAAATACTATTAAATAAGAGTCTGGCCCCTCCGAGTACTTGCACCAGGCAAGCTCACACCCACAGCCAGCATACCAGCATCTCCCTCATGCTGGGTGCCACTGCCAGCTCTCCAGGTAACACGATCTCCCACATGCTGGGCACTGCTCTCCGGGCACCACCATATCTCTCGTGCTGGCACACATGCACGCGCTCTTGGCACATGAACAGTAGCCACGGCCACCAGGGCTGGCCCTCACAGCCTCCTGTGCTCCCCTTCCCACCCCTAGGCTGGAATACAGTGGTAAAATCATAGCTCACTGCAGCCACACAAGCCTGGGCTCAAAGGATCCTTCCGCCTCAGCCTCCTGAGTAGCTGGGACTTTTGTAGTCCCTGACTATTTTTTATTTCTGTAGAGACACAGTCTCATGATATTGCCCAGGCTCCTTGAACTCCTGGCTTAAGTGATCCTCCCACCTCAGTTTCCCAAGTAGCTGGGATTACAGATGCAAGCCACTGTCCAGCTCAATTTTATAATATAATTTTCTACAGAGAGAACAAAGAAAATAGTTCAGTCTCCTGTTTACAAAATAGAGAATCAAAGTTTATTTTTTTTTACTACTGATAGTTTAGGAAACTTTCTTTCAGCTTCACAACATGGTGATGCCATGTAAATGTCTCAGATTACTGAATCTGTGAAAACCTCTCATGTTTCTTTCACATGTGAGTTATAAGATTAGAAGAACACTTAAAAAACGTGCAAAAGGCTAGTCTTGGTTTCTCTTCCACTACCCATAGTCTTCCAGTGTTGGTAGGTGTGCCATAGGATGAGTTCATAACACTATGCAAACGTTAGGCCAAGAACCGTCATATGACCACGCCAGCTGCACTGGCAGAGTGCACAGCCATTAAAAAACTCCTGGAAGGTGTTCTTACACGGAGTCAGCTAGCAACAACTAAACCTTATACATGAAAGATTGCAAGTCACATAAACGTATCCCCCCTCATCTTCTCCTTAGGACTTCAGAATTGCCTTTGTCCAACCCAACACAGCCTGGAAGAACCGGATGTGTGACAGGAAAGAAGCAAAGGGGAAAACTACAGTGGCCTGAACCGATTAAGTCCAGCTTCAGAAAGGTACTATGCAAGTGAGAGAGGCCTTAAGCTTTGAGAGCCTCAGGGTAAATCTACCTCTGTCCAGACCATTCTGAGCCTCACAGATCATCAAGAACAGTCAGGATTTTTTCTTCTACATGAGACAAGAAACCAGTGGAGGATTTTAATCAAGGGATCTCAACTATGTCTTAACAATAACACACAGGGAAATGCACTGACCTAAGGTTATCCTCTAGCCCTGATCAAAAAGAGGTATTCAAGCACAAACTAGAACAAAGTTATGCTTTCATCTCCTGAAAATCAGGTTTCCTTTATCCCTATCTCTGGATTTAAAATCTCAAGATGTGCACAAATCCAATCATCCCATAATTTTCTCAGACTTCTATTTGAAAATAGAAGTAATAATTTCTCAACCTGCAAGTTTTAATAAAGAACAGCACTCTTTAAAAGCAAGATACTCAGGTACGAAGTGTTGTTCTACAGCTATCTGAGGAATGAAGCTACTGTTGTTCCTAGCTGTGCAGCACCAATCTTAACAGCCCGGCCTTTCCATCAGCTCACGAGACTCCAAATATCTTCAATTAATTCCTTTTCTACTAAATTTAGCAAAATTTAACTAGTAAGTTCGTTTTTACAAACAAGAGCTATGAATCCAACAGTTAAGCATGTAATAAGCAAGGAATAGTAAACCAGTCAATCATGAACCCTGAAGTTATTAAAAGCACTGGGGGTGGAGATGGCAAAAATGATTAGAGGCTGTTGAACCAGAAATGCTGGAGGGTGATGGCATTCCTCAGCCTTTCCTACTCACCCACAGGTCTCTTGTTCTGCCCTTTCATCCATGTTTGGGGAGAAGGGTCAAGAGAGAAGCACACAGCAGCTTCTCATCACACAAAGTTATCCCTGTTACTGAAATGCTAAAGAAGCTGTGAAGAAAAGGACATTAAAGGCGGCCAAAAAAAAGAGAAGTGGTCCATGTAGAACTGATCTAAGAACACAGTGTGTAATGTAACTAGCACAGAAGAGCATAATACAGATAGAAAGTTTAAAATTTAGGAATGGGAAACACAGAAATAAAGCACTGTAGGATTAGGTTAATCTAGAAAACCTTGGTCCCAGAGTAGTTGGTGCAGAAGAACTGCCAGCCATCATCTCATCCATAAGATCTCTGTAGCTAAATCATATAGGCAATGACAAGGTGAATTTACAGTTCTCAAATCCAATTACACACTGTGAAACTTTAACCTCATAAGACATTTCAAAGAGAAGCTAAAACAATTGTAAAAATTTTCATTTAGAAAAGTATCTGACAAAGGTAAAAATGTTACCCATGCATATATTTTTTAAAATTAATTGGATCTACAAGGTTCCTTATAAAAAACTAGTCCCAGATCCCTCTCCAGTATTTCCTTTTCCCAAAAGCTTTCTCTAGTTTATTCAGTGACTGCCATTGAGGAAGTCTGAGATATAGCTGATTCCTGGTCCTGGCATCCTCCATTACTTCCCACCCCCGACATCTCAACACAATCCTAACTTTGGCTAGATCAATATTTAAGGCTTATATCATTATCACTACATAGAGTATTCAGAGCTGAGCCAAGCAGTAAACAGTAATTACTTTTCTTTTCCTGCATAATATTTTGTTTCCCTTGCAATTAATAATTGGTTTCTCATTTTTAGTTTTCCACATGCTTATCTACTATATATTTACCCCAATTCACCCAAGACTCTCCCGTCTGACAAAGCTCCTTTGAGTATATTAATTTGCATCAGGTTTCTATCAATTTCATCTTCTGGAAGAAGTCTCTCCCTGTCTTCAGAGTTACTACCATCTAGACTGAGAGGCCTGGGCCAGGTACACAGCTACTATCCTCCGACATTAATCATCATCTTCCTAAAAACACCACTGCCACTCTCTCCCCCACCCTCCATTCCCCTCAGATCCCACCTCAAAAGTCTCATGAGAAAAAAAAGTGTGCCGACAAAGCTTGGAAAATCTTGCAACACACAGTCACTTTCTGGAATTCCCAAATGCATACATTTGAGAACCCTATTCTAAAAAAAAAACTTTCAATTTTGTTTAGTCCAGGAGTTTCTGAAGCTTAATCAAAGACAATAATCTATTTTTGAGAAATACCTACCTGCTAATGATGTACACTTTGGGAAATGACACATGGATGGTAAGCTACTTGAAGGCAGGGAATATAGCTTATCGTTTGCAAATTAATGACATCTAACATGGAACAAAACATAGGAAACAAGCATGCTGAAACAAACACAAGGTCTATGTAATAGATGTCACATATCTTGGTCATTCTAAAAGCTATCCCAAAACACCAATGATCATCCTAGGTATATCATAACAATTCTATATACATTTCATAGAATCTCCACTATAAATTCATTTTATGTGAGTGCAGCTATCCCTGGGTATTCATGACGGATTGATTCCAGGACCCACTAAGGGTACTAAAATCCACAGATATTCAAGTCTCTTATATAAAATGGCATAGTATTTGCATATAACCTACATACATTGTCCTGTATACAGGCATACCTTGAGACACTGCAGGTTCAGTTCCAGACCATCACAATAAAGTAACCCAATTTTTTTGGATTCCCAGTGCATATCAAAGTTCTGTTTATATTACACCATAGTCTTTTAACTGTGTAATAGCATTATGATTTTAAGCGTCATCTGAGCCTTAAGCAAGTCATCATCTTTTTGCTGGTAGAAGGTCATGTCTTGATGTAAATGGCTGCTGACTGGTTGGGGTGGCAGTTGCTGAAGCTTAGAGTAGCTGTAGCAATTTCTTCAAATGAGACAAGAAAGTCTGCCACATCAACTGACTCTCCCTTAGAAAAGATTTCTCTGTAACATGCCATACTATTTATCCACAGTAAAACTTTAGGTAATATTCTAAATCCTTTGTTGTCATTTCAACAAGGTTCACAGCATCTTTTCAAGGAGGAGAATCTATCTCAAGAAACTACCTACTTTGTTCATCTGTAAGAAGCAACACTTGGCCGGGGGTGGTAGCTCAGGCCTGTAATCCTGGCGCTTTGGGAGGCCAAAGCAGGAGGACTGCTTGAAGCTAGGAGTTCGAGAACAAGAAAGTGAGACCCTGTATGTACAAATGATGATTAAAAAAAAAAAAAAATTAGCCAGGGACAGTGGTGTGTGCCTGTAGTCCCAGCTACTTAGGAGGCTGAGGAGGGAAGACTGCTTTAGCTGGAGAGTTCAAGGCTGCAGTGAGCTAGGATAGTGCCACTGCACCTGCTCTAGCCTAACAGAATGAGAACTTGTCTACAAAAAAATTTTTTAAGTAAACAAAGGCAGCAACTCCTCATCAATTAATGTTTTATCATAATACTGCAACAATTCATTTCCATCTTCAGGCTCCACTGCTAATTCTTGTTCTCTTGCTACTTCCACCGCATCTGCAGTTACTTCCTTCTTTGAAGTCTTGAACCCCTCAAAGTAACCCATGAGGGCTGACATTCAACTTTTTCCAAACTCTTGTTAATGTTGATATTCTGACCTCCTCCCATGATTCATGAATGTTCTTGATGGCATCTAGAATGGTGACTCCTTTCTGGAAAGTTTTACACTGACTTTGCTCAGAGTCATCAGAGGAATCCCTACCTATGGCAGGAGCTATACCCTTAGAAAATGTATTTCTTAAACAATAAGACCTCAAAGTTGAAATTACTTTGATACTTGGGCTGCAGAAAAAATGTTGTGTTAGCAGGCATGAAAACAACATTCATCTCCTTGTCTATCCCTATCAGAGCTCTTGGGCGACCAGGTCCACTGTCAATGAGCAGTAATATTTTGAAAGGAATCTCTCTTTCTGAGAAGTAGGTCTCCACAGTAGGCTTAAAATAGTCAGTAAACCAGCTATCAACAGATGTGCTGTCATCCAGGTTCTGTTTTCCACCAATAGAGCACAGGCAGAATACAGATTTACCGTAATTCTTAAGGGCCCTAGGATGTTTGGAATGGTAAAGGAGCACTGACTTCAACTTAAAAGTCACCAGCTGCATTGGCCACTACCAAGACAGTCACTGTCCTTTGAAGCTTTTAAGGTAGGCCTTGACTTCTCTCTAGTTATGAAGTCCTGGATAACATCATCTTCATCAAATAGAAGAGTGTCTTGTCTACACTGAAAATCTATTGTTTAGTGTAGCCACCTTAATCAATGATCTTCGCTAGATCTTCTGGATAACTTGTTGCAGCTTCTACATCAGCATTTATTATTTCACCTTGCACCTTATGTTATGGAGACGGCTTCCTTCCTTAAACTTACATAAACCAACTTCTGTTAGCTTCCAACTTTTCTTCTGCAACCTCCTCACCTATCTTCATAGAATTAAAGAGAATTAGGGCCTGCCTCTGGATTACGCTTTGGCTTAAGGAAATGTTGTAGCTGGTTTGATCTATCCAGATCACTCAAACTTTCTCCTTATCAGCAATATTCATGTGTTCATCAAAGCAGCACTTTTCATTTCCTTCAACAAATTTTCCTTTGCATTCACTTGGCTCAAGAGGACTAGCTTTTCGCCTATCTCGGCTTTCAACACAGCTTCTTCACTCTACTTCATTTCTAGCTTTTGATTTCCAGAGAAACATGTGACTCTTTCACTTGAACATGGAGAGGCCACTGCAGGGTCGTTAACTGGCCTAATTTCAATATTGCTGTGTCTCAGAAGAGAGAAAGACGAGGGTTCAGTCAGTTGCTGGAGCAGTAAGAACTTACACTTATTAAGTTCATCACCTTACGTGGGTAATGGTTCATGGTGTCCCAAAACAATTACAACAGTAACATCAAAGATCACTGATCATAGATCACCATAACAGATGAAATAATGATGAAAATTTTTGAAATATTGCAAGAATTACCCAAAATGTGACACAGAGACACAACATAAGCACATGCTCTTGGAAAAATGGCACTGACAGAATGGCTCAACTCAAGGTTGCCACAAATCTTCAATTTGTAAGAAATGATTAGCAAAGTGCAATAAAACAAGATAGGCCTGTATTTTAAGTCATCTCTAGATTATTTATAATACCTAATAAAATGTAAATAGTATATAAATAGTTGTTACACTGTATGGCTTAGGGGAAAATAAGGGGGAAAAGTCTATACATGTTCAGTATGGACGTAACCATTCTTTTTTTTTTTCTGCAAGTATTTTTGACACACGGTTGGTAGATCCACAGATGCAGAATCCACAATGGATATGCGGGGTCAACTGAGCATTACCTCGACTCCACTCCACTGGATAGAGCTTACTTCCCTTTGCTTACAAAATCAAGTCCATCCTCAAAAATGCAACATGCCTAGAGACAACTCTGATTCCACAGCATTAAGTAAAATGGTTTTGTAAAAGCTGTAAATGTATGACAATAAGTTAATAATTGTACATGTTTATTACAGTATGAGTGCAAATACTTTATGTTAATGACAATTTAAATGAGACAAAGGATAAGTGGTGAAGAAATCCTTCCCCCTTCCCTCCTAAACAATTCAGGCAAACCTAAATAAGAGCAGTCACTTATTCCAGTCCCCTTCTCTCAATAGAAAAGAGAGGAAAAAAACATTCTGCCCCTGGGTGGTGTAAAGAACAAAGTGTACTCCTCCCAAGCTTCATTCAGTAGCTCTGGACCAAACGAATCAACATGTTTATCTGCTAATACAGCTGAGCTCATTTTAAAGTGTTATGCAGGAACAAAGGAAACAAACTTTTTTAAAAACGAAACTAGTAAAAATCAGAAAGTTTTTGTTGTTTTAGCAAATTTAGTTAGGTTGTTTATGAAGACCAAAAATTAACAGAATAAATCTTCAATTTTGTCAAAATGTTTATTCTCAACTGAAGAAGATTTAAGGAAACTCAGGCTTGAAAACATTTGATCAAGGGTCAAGGGCAGTCTGACTTCTCAGTTCTGCCAGTAATTTTTGAAAGTTGCTTCCTGTACTAGGGAATGTTCACTGTTCTTGCACAAACAATAATAAAAGTCATTTTTATACAAACACCTTGATTATTCTTTCCTTTTAAATTCACTGTTTGGTAATAACAAAGGCTACAATCATGATTCTAATAAACATTCTGAGCTGTTACTTACCATTAAATTTCTATTATTTGTGGGAAAACAATTTATTCACTTATTCAAAAATATGTCCCCAATGCTAATTACGTGCCAGACATTATAGATAAAAGTCAAAAGTCGGCGAAAGAGATACAGTCACTTCCCTCCCAGAGCTTCCAGTTTTGTTAACAAAATATTATGCAATTACACACATATAGATATAACCTAGACTATGAAAATGGAAATATACCATGAAAGCAAACATCATCATCTAGCCTGGGAGTCAGAGGATTCCTTTGACAGTGATAATTAAGCTGAGATTAGCTTTACAATCACTAAACATGATTTGAAACACATTCCATATCATCCTAGGAGTAAGAATGCTTACAGCTATGTGGGGGAGGGTAGAAGGATTTATAGGAACAAAGGTAAAATCTGTATGACTTTAAAAACAGAGGTAAGAGCTTCATATGTACAACACCAAGAGATCACTTATCTCTGTAGGAAGAAAAGGAATGGCCATTCCTCGTATATTTCTACTCAAAAATAGGCTTCATAACTAGAACTATTTTCCAATAATAAAGCCAAACATCAGCTATCAATCTAGTAATCTCCAATCATCTCAAGTCCTCCAAACACATTAAGCTGAATTTATAAACAGTAAACATATTACAAGCCTCAGACTCCTTATAAACCAGGTAATAAAAAGGATGTCTTAACCTTCACATATCACAGGTCATCTAATGTTAGAACAGAAACTGCTAGAAATCTTCTTGTAATAAAACACTTTCACTGCCCAAATCAGGAATAACACCCGAAGTGAAGAAGGAGCATTTATAATGTCACACATCTAGTTCATAGAATAGGAAATTAGCTAGAGCTTGAATTGCCTGGATCCACGCTCCATGCTTTTTCTACTAGTATTACAGCGGCAAATGTATGACAAGGAACACACATGTTGCGAATAAAAAAGGCTGAATTTTAAGGCACAAATTCCATTTCAAAATTTTTTTAAATGTTTTAAATATTTTTAGAGATAAAAATATGTTAAAAAAAAAAAAATTTCTTTTACACTATGTTGCCCAGGCTGGTAAACTCCTGGCACAAGGAATCCTCCCTCTTCAGCCTCCCAGAGTGTTGGGATTACAAGCATGAGCCACCGTGCATACCTCAAAATTTTTATGTACTTTCACCAACCTGCACATGCCATAGGCTCTAGAAAACAAATGTTCCCTCCTACCACATACCACAGAAGGGTAAAATTGAACAGCTAGGGGCAGTAGGTAGCTCAAACCTGTAATCCCACATGCTATAGGAGGCTCAAGTAAGAGGATCTCTTGAGGCCAGGAGTTCAAGACCAGGCTGGGCAACACAGTGAAACCCTGTCTCTACTGAAAAATTAGCCAGACACAACGGCACACACCTGTTGCCCTAGCTCCTCAGGAGGCTCAAAACAGAGGATTCCTTGAGCCCAGGAGTTCAAGGCTGCAGCGAGCTATGATCGCACCACTGTACTCCAGGCTGGACAACATAGCAAGACTCTGACTCTTAAAAAGAAAAAAGTGAAGAAAACTACTATTTATTGACTTCAAAGGGTCTAGGAGCTGGACCGAGTGACTTACGTACTTTAATTTCCGTTAATCATCACAACTACCCTCTTATTAGATATTATTCTCATTTTACTGAGACCCAGAAACATTAAGTAATTTACCCATGGTTACACAGTAGAAAAATGGCAGAAGTAGGATCTGAAGTCTAAATCTAAATCCATGTAGCCATTTTACCATTAAAAAGCATATTTTTTCTTTTTTTTTTTTTTTTTTTTTGACAGGGTCTCATTCTGTCACCCAGGCTGGAAAGCAGTAGCACAATCATGGCTCAACTCACTGCAGCCTCAACTTCCCAGGGGTGAGTGATTCTCTCATCTCAGCCTCCCAAGTAGTTGGGACTACAGGTGCATGTCACCATGCCTGCCTAATTTCTCTGTATTTTTTCGTAGAGATGAGGTTTCACCATGTTGCCATGGCTGATCTCAAACTCCTGGACTCAAGCCATCCATCTGCCTCGGCCTCCCAAAGTGTTAGGGTTACAGGCATAAGCCACTGTACCTGGCCAGCGTTTTGTTCATTAAAAAATACTATATAATGTGGTTAGGTCTCCCTGGGAACTTAGACACCCATTTAATTGCTAATGAAACATCTTTTAAAGTTTGGTCCAGAATAACTCCCATTTATAACAAATCAAAAAGAACTACCAAGTTTTAAACAACTACTTTAAAAACAAAATTTAGAGCACATTCTTAAATGTTAGGCATGTTTTCTTTTGTGACATTCTTTTCAACCCTGCTATCAATGCGACCAGAAATGGGTGTTATCTACTCCTGTGAAATGTTGGCTCAGACACAAGAAAAGTATAATGCATGACTCTTTAAGGGAACCATAAAAACAAAAGAACCACATTTTAGTAATTCTGATTTCTTCACTGGTGGACAGCCGATTATCAGCTTCAACTGGGACAGAGCATACTGCTCAAAAATAAGAACCAAGTAGTCCAAATAGAGCAAAGCACATCATTAATTAAAAGAATACCAATTTTTGTACAACTACCCACACCAGAGGACTGTCTCTGCTTTCTCAGCTCTGCTAAATTCTGTTACCACTCACGCACCAGGTTCTCAGCTTCCAGTATTTAGTTGACGTTGTTTGCCTGCTGTCACCTCTCATTCCGTTCTCTTTGCCCTCATGGATTTCTGCTTTTATATGCGCTATCATTTTAGTAGGAAGAGAAACACATGTCTTCTCTAATACTGGAGACTTTTAAAGTTTTATTTTGATCCCTACGGTATCTGTTTTCTCCCAGTGTTGCAAGTATCACTCCGTCTTCCACCTCTCCGTCTACATTGATCTCTTTTAATATTGGTGCCTTCCCCGAAATGGTCAATGGTTTCGGATTGTTAGCTCATATTTAAGAATAAGTCCCTAAAAAAGAACTGACTGAAAGATCTGTGTGGAAAAACAGGGCTTAGCGAACTTGTAGAATTCACTTAGCATACTCTCAGCAGAAACCCTATCAGTATCTGAAGATGCTGTTATTTTAAGGCTTCCAAAGGAGAAAGACAGGACAGGATTGACTGTAGAGTTCTGGAAGGAGAGCAGAGGAAGACTTAGCTAAGAGTTCTACAGTTCAGGCATAGGTTCCCCTTGATCTCCTTGTTTTAAACCAAGCAACAATCTACTGCCCCTGGTTTCACAGTCCAGGCACCTCTTCATCAATTTTGCCAAAAATAAACTTTGTTCTCCTGAGGCTAAGGGGTTGGTATGGAGAGTCACCCATCTACACGGATACACAGGGAGAAAATTGTAGGATTCCACCTGTCAGTGTACAGTGTACACAAATCTTCCGACCAGCCTCCCTGTTTTCAGCCCCATTTCTGACCCCTATCTTCCTTAGTATCTGGCACCTCCAAATGCTCAGTGTCTTGGGAGCTTCGGACAAACCAAGTATTGCACTTCTCACGGGTACTGCTGTGCACTTACAGGTACTGTGTGATGATTTCTCTGCAAAGTCATTCACTACCTGTCCATCTGCTTCCTTATTTCAAAAGGTATTAGCAGCTTCTGTCTCCTGTTGTAACCTCTCCCAGTCTTTGTTTTCTTTCTTCCATTTCGGCAGGAATTAGGAAAGAAGAGGAGATACAGCTATAGCCAATCTGTCATTTTTGGTCAGAAGCCCTGACAGAGCTCTTTTGAAATCAGCTATCTCAGGATACTGACTTTAAGGACTAAACTAGTATTTCTCAAAAGGACTAAATCAGTATTTCTCAAAGTCTGATCACAAACCTGCATTAGAATCCACAAGGATGCCTGTCCACACAGCAGTCTGGGTGCTTTTTACTTTTGCTGTTAAATGTAGATCAGACTAAGTCACTCCCCTACTAGAAACTTCCTAATAAGCAGCTTCCCACTCCACTTAAAAGCCAAGGTCTTTCAAAGCCTGAAATGATATGGCCAATGTACATGTATCTCTGATCCCATCTAATACCATTCTTTCCTGCCACTTTCCTCTGCTCTTACTATATCCTGCCAACAGTGGTCTTCTGTTTATCCCTTAACCACCAACCAATTGACTGCTATCTCAGGGCCTTTGCACATACTCATTCCTCTGCTTGTAACATTCTTCTTCTAGTTCTTTGCATGGCCCCTTCTCATCCTTCAGATCTCAGCTCAAAGGTGGACAGACAAAATGTAGTACATCCATATTATGGAATGTTATTTAGGCTTAAGAAGGAAGGAGATGCGGACACATGCCACAGCAAGAATGAACCTTGAAGACACTATGCTAAATAAGCCAATCACACAAATACTGTACGATCCACCTACATGAGGCACTAGAGCAGTCAAATTATAGAAGCAGAAAGAATGGTGGTTGTTGGGTGCTGAGAGGAGAGGGAAAACAGGTAATTACTGTTTAATGAGTACAGAGTTTCAGTTTTCCAACATGAAAAAAGTTCTGGAAGTAGATGGTGGTGAATGGTTGCACAACAATGTGAATGTACTTTAATGCCACTGAAATGCACTTAAGAATGGTTAAAATGGTAAATATTGTTTTATATATATATATATATTTTTTTTTTTTTAAAGCACAATGAAGAAACAAGAGTTATCCCTTCAAAAGACTCCTCCCAAGATCACTCTATGCAAAGCTCTCTCTCCCCCACCCCCCTTCCCCTGCCAGGTAATTCTCTGGCACATAAGATGGTATACGTTCTTCACAGAATTTACCACTATATAATATTATCCTGTTTATTATCTGTCCTCCAATTAGAGAGTAAGCACCCGGAATGTCTTCTAACACTACCTATACAATATGGTAATAAATATATGACAGGAAGGCACTCAATACACATTTGATGGCTAAATGAATTAACCAGCTTCTCAGTCTCAACCCAGACCTACCAAATGAGAATCCTAGGATTCTCAGACATTGATCTATTTGAAGATAAAACTTCCTATTTATGATCCAAATAGCACCTCCCAATCCCAAAAGCTAGTTAGGACAATTTGACAGGAATGATCCTTAAAATAGATATTCTCTCTTCTTACCACAGAATATTTGCTTTTGATTGGAGGGTTGAACAGTGGGGAAGGTATAGATAAAAGAGGAGTTTCTAACATTTTCATAGAAGAATGCCTGATAACATGACAATATAGCTTTTTCTTAAATGATTTAGCATATATACCTATGAGAAGAGCTTCCATATAATAAAATAGATCACTAAACATCTTTATCAAGTAATTCAAATGTTAGGATAGGGGAAAAAAAAAAAAAGCTTTTTTTTTTTTTTTTTTTTTTAATAAAAACACAGAGTGTCACTGTGTCACCCAGGCTGGAGTGCTGGAGCGGCATAACCACCACTCACTGCAGCCTGACCTCCTGGACTCAAGCGATCCTCCCACCTCAGCCTCTTGACCTCCCACGGAGCTGGGAGGCATGTGCCACCACACCTGGCCAATTTTTAAATTTTTCCTTCTTTGTAGAGATGTGGTCTTGCTGTGTTACCCAAGCTGGTCTCAAACTCCTGGGCTCAAGCTACCTGCCCGCCTCAGCCTCAATTTGCTGGGATCACAGGCATGAGACTTTGCGCCCAGCCTTCTACTTATGTTCTTGATACTATCTAATTTCCTAAAGGATTTTCTCATATCTTCTCTCTTTTCTTTCCATCTCACCTGGACTGTTCTATAGCTCACTCCTAGTCAGCAAACAAACACACTTGGTATCTCCTCATTCTAAAAAATATTCACTTGCTCTTACTACACGTTCAACCTCTATCCCCTCTTCCTCTCCACGACATCCAGCTTTTTTGAAGTCTACTTTCTCATTTCCCATTCACTCCTTAACCCTCGACTCCACAGCGGCTAATGTGGTCATCAACCCCTTAACACAGCAATTGCTCTCTCATTAGTCACCAATGATCTCCTCTCTTTGTGTTACTCATCATACTTCCTTCAATACTTTAATTTTGCTCCTCTTTTCAGATGACTTAAATTCTGTTCATCCTTAAAGCATGAGTGAAAAGTAGGGTAGTGAACCCAGACACGACTGGGTGTGGCCCTGGCTTCAACAGTTACTGCACTTGTCTGAGCTGGCTGACATAGGACTGGTCTGTCTTCCTAAGGGATAAGTGAACTAGGGCAGGCACTAGATTCTTTCTTCTTTACATCCTTGAGCTCTTTATATACTGTGTGATCTGGCACATTAATCAGACTCAGTAGGGCTTGTGGAAGGCAGGAAAGAAAGAAAACAGGGGGAAGGAATGGGTGGGGGAAAATGCAGGAAAGTTTTACTCATCTTTTCATCCCTAAGTACAAAGCAGAAAAATTAACTATAATAGAACCTCAAGTAAGGTTTGGTGAGTCTTACTGAATACATATATACTACCTATTTCATGGAGTTTGTTGGTTTTAATTTCACTGAACATTAACATTTAAAATTTTAAGAACTGCACATTTACCACAAAGGTATGGTTGTAAAAACCATACTGTTAATTATAGTTATAGCTGCTGACTCATTAAGCAAATTTATAGTTTTGGAAACACAGTTTTAGTCAATGAAGCAATAAAATATACTTCAGCATTCTTCAACTTTCAGACTGGGCATAGGGGATGGGGATGCTACAGAGAGACAGTGAAGTTGGACTTCAAATGAGGTAGAAATAAAAACAACAACACTGTAAGTGTGGCCACAGGATGGTTAAAAGGCTCTATAATTTTCCTTAAATTAACTTTCAAATCTATGACAAACTTGTCTTAAATAAGTTAGTCTAGGTTTAAAAAGCCTTTCTGAAAGTCTGATTTTTTTTTTTTTTTTTTTGGAGACAGTCTTGCTCTGTCACCCAGGCTGGAGTGCAGTGGCATGATCCCAGCTCACTGCAACCTCCGACTCCCCAGTTTAATAGATTCTCCTGCCTCAGTCTCCCAAGAATCTGGGATTATAGGCATGCACCACCATGCTCAGCTAATTTTTGTATTTTTAGTAGAGACTGGATTTCACCATGTTGGTCAGGATGGTCTCCATCCCCTAACCTTGTGATCCACCTGCCTTGGCCTCCCAAAGTGCTGGGATTACAGATGTAAACCCCCGCACCCGGCCAAAAGTCTGATTTCTGTTACTTAAGAAAAAATAAAATGTCTCTAATTTTTAAACAAAGCACACATAAGCAAGCTGCTTTAGATAAATGCTCTTTTTCTGTATTTCAAGGGAAAACTAGCACTTTGGGGCACTTATTAAACAGTGAAAAGAAAAATATTTCTTTCCAGTTAAAAAGGATGCAGACAATTCTTGGGGGGCGGGGAGGGGATGCAAATAATTGAATTCTGTATATAACTTAAAGTTGATTATATTTAGCTCTTATTCTCTGCCTTATTTCCAAGTTTCAATTTCCTTTATTGGCTTTTAGTGCTATCCTCTCATTGTTCTATGAAACATGTTCACTGAGCAATCTCATCTATACCAGAAAGCACACTGTTCAGGAATATGCTTTCTAGGACCAAATGTGCTTCTACTTAATAGGGGTACAACCTTAGACAAGTTACTTTTCTGTACCTCAGTCTACTCATCTGTAAAATAAGAACAGGACAAGGCAGTACCAACTTTACATTGCTGTCATGAGGTTCATATATATCAAATGCTTACAATGCTGCCTGGCACATAAGTTTTCTAACCAAGAATGTTAGCTATAAGGGGACCAGATAATTTATCATTCAATTCAGGACACCTCTAAGATTTAAAGAGACTATGTATTAATAATCACACTGGAGCAACAAGAGTAAACCAGAACTATCTCAGGCAAATTAAGACAGTGTCACCCAACTAGTTAGAATAAGCCATCAAATACTGTTGATATGCACCATTTCTGCCCTGTATCACATAATTTACCTAATAATGTTCAGTTCCAGTTAAAGAAACCTAGCAAATACTTAACTACTGTTTCTGAAAGTGGGTTTAGTAGGAGTGATGGGGAACAAGAGTTGAATAGGTCAAAACACTTCAGGAGCATAAAGTTAAAGTTAAATATGTTGTAAAGATGAAGTTTACCATCTAGCCTACCCAAAAGTCACTCGTGTGCCGATTTTACAGCTTAATTTTATGTTGCAACTACAAAGTTATTCTGAAATGAAATGACCTACTAAGCTGTTTAAAATATAAGGTATGTTATCTATGCTCACTGCTGTTATTCCTCAGTGCCTATCCCATAATGAGTATTAAACATTTCCTGAATAAATGAATGAATGCTAAGAACAATTTCTATTGTCTCTGAACTATGAGAGATATGGAGATTGTATCAAAGAATGAAATCCTTAAAAGAAAAGGAATTCACATTTTCTTGTTCAATACTTAAAAATCATTAAAAACCATTTTTGACCTAATAATTCCATCAACCCATGCATTTCATATGTAAATGCTGAAATAGGACTTGCCATGCCATGGATAAAGTTTTAAAAATAGTAATAAAAATCTTTTCAGGGTTAAGTATTTTATTTAAACACTACTCAACCAAAAAGCATAATAAGCCAATGACTGCCTTCTGAATACTCCCTAGAGGCCAATCAGCCAGGTGTGAGAATTCTGAAGTTAGGAAAACTCTTTGAAACAGAGTTCAAGAAGAGCTACTCAGAAATAAAGAAACAAATTCATACCATGATAGCCATATAAAGCAGAATTTGCAGAAGGCAACATCAAAAAACCAAGAGGAGTTTTGCATATTTACCAATTCAATCAACTCTTTCAAAAAAGCTGAAGCACTAGTCTTATAGTAGTGACCTACAAAAATTAAAACAATCATGCCACATTTAGTCAAAAGCAAATATCCAATGGAAAATCTAATGCAATTTTTATAAGGATGTACCTGAAATGTTGTATCCAAAACCTAAGGTAGGCCAACCAAAACCCCAAACTACAATTTTACTCTTTCTGATCTTATGTTCCTGAAATCTGACATGAGAAAAAAATATTCCTATAGAATAAAAACAATAGTGGAAGCTAATATATATGGAAAATACTATGCTAAAAGGCTTACATACATTATTTATTTTGGTTTTGACAACTATCTTAGCTGATATCTGGCTTGACTGTATAAATCTTAATGGACCCTAAGGCCACAGCTTATTTCCAAATGCCTAGCCACTATTAAGCCTAAGTACTGGTAAGGTAGAGTCAAATTTTGTTATGGAAAGGTCTGTATGAACCCTCTACACTACATGGTGCCTACATGGTGGCAAATGAAACCATGACAAACAGCTGTGACAAAAGTAGCTAGACATTTATAATTTAAAGTAATATTCCTAGCTAGAATTTATTGGAAGGAAATAAAAATGGAGCTAAAAGAGACTTTAGAGATACTAATCAAAACAAAATTTTACTGAACACAAACAAGATGCATTTTTACTGTAAACTTTCCAGTCATTACTGTTGTTCTTAAAGAGACAAAGCTTGGCACATTTGTCCAGGTTCACACAGCTGGTAGGTAGAGAAGCTACAATTCAAATCCAAATCTGTTTTACATCAAAACAGATCATTAATTATCTTACAGTATACTAGAATTCCTTCTATTTTATATTTTTCTGAAACCCAAATTATTCTATTAAATAGTGGAAACTGGCTCAGGCCAGTTGTCCTGGTGCTTGAGGAGGTTAAGGCTATGGGTTTGAGGTCAGCCTGGGCAACATAAAAACCTCTCATTCATTAAATACTGGAAATTTAGAGCTAGACAAGATTTCTAGTCTATCCATTTATTTTTACAGGGAAGAAAACCAAGGTCCAGTGATGTCAAGTAGTTTTATATATTAGTTGCATACAGTTGGTTACCAAAAGAGTTAGTTAGGACTAAAACCCAGGACTTGATTCACAACCAGTGCTTTTCAGCATCACAAAAAAGGCAATGCTTAACAATAAGAATTATAGTAACAGGCCAGACATGGTGGCTCATACCCATAATCCCAGCACTTTGGAAGGCTGTGTTGAGAGGATCACTTGAAGCCAAGAGTTTTAGACCAACCAGCAAGACCACATCTCTACAGAAAATTTTAAAATTAGCAGATATGGTTGCATACACCTGTAGTCCCAGCTACTAGGGAGGCTGTGGCAGGAGGACTTCTTGAACCCAGGAGTTCAAGGTTGCAGTGAGCTATGATCACACTCCAACATGGGTGACAAAGTGAGACCCTGTCACAAAAAAATAAAAAACTAATAAAATAAATAACAGCTATCACTTATCAAGTACCTACTATGAGCCTAGTACTACTATATTAAGGATTCTATGGAATTATCTTGAATCCTCCCAACAACATTAAAAGTCCAGATTTGTCTGGCTCCAAAGCTGGCTATACATTCTCTTTCATCGTACTGCTTTCATAATCCCAAGGAGAACTCCACGTTGGTAGGGCAAGAGGAGGTCAGGATGGTTTTGTTTCCTTTCGTTACTACTGAAATTATCCATGTAGAGTTATTTCATTTTTGTGAAGGACTTAAAAATATTAGAATATGCACATGAAAAACACTTTACTTATAAAACAGAAAAGGGTTCCACAGTATCTTTATGAAAACAAACTAAAAGGTTGTGAAGATTCACTTATATAAGCAATCAAAGACTAATTCCTTCTTAAGGAATGTGATTTCAACAAGAAATGTGATTTAGACACAAGGCTTTCATATGACCACTTGGTTTGTTACAGAACAAAGATGTACATGTACATACAAACACACAACATATATATATATGCACACACACAGACATACTTAAGACTGAAAGGGAATGTGCTAAAAATGTTAAAAGCCACTACTCCTACAATTCATAATTACAGTGACCTCCTTGAAGAAATGAGTACATGACCCAGGATCTAGACAATCAAGTCTACTGTACCCCTGGTTCCTGGCTACAGTGATACATTAAGGGATGGAAAACTGACATAAGTAGGAACACAGAGTCACCTCTGAAATTTACTATCTGGTAAATTTCAGACAGTAAATTTGATAGTAAAACTGGTGAAGAGGGTCTATCTTCCTTTCAAACAGTGAGCCGATGATGTTGCCCTGAGGCTGTAACGACACCACAGAAGCCTGCTTGAGAATGAGGCCATGAAAGGTGGAAACAGAGCCAATAACACACAGCAGAAGAGAACCCCTGACATCATCATATGGGTTCTAGATCCAGGCATGCCTGAGACCAATCCATCTTGGACTCCCATTTACTTAATCTCATAAATCCACTGTCTTAATTTTTTACTTCATTGCTTAAGCTGGAGTTGGATTTTTGCGGCTTAAAATTTTAATAGTACTGACTGTTCTCAGAGAGAAGTCCTCAGTTTAAAAATAACACTACACTGTAAAATTTGAAACATTAAAAATTAGGTCAATTAATAATTTTGCCTATTTAAAATATACTTTTAAATTACTGTAACAAAACTTTTGAAATTAAATCAGTAACATTTTGTGTTCCTAAATAAGGCTATTCTAAATCTTTATGTATCAGCAATAATTGCACTTATTTTACCATGTGCTACATAATGTTTTAAGTATATACACATTGTAGAATAAATCTAGCTAACAAATGCATCACCTGTTTTGTGATGATAAACTTAGTATCTGCTCTCTTTGCGTTTTTCAAGAATACAACATGTATCATTAACTGTAGTCATCATGTCGTACAACTGCATTTTTAAATAGTATTAGAATATTGTACTGTCTGATATTGTTTGCATTAACATTTTTCTAACGGTAGAACATACCACGACTCTCTTCCCTCGCCTCTTCAGCCTATTGCCATGCCACTCACCAGCTACAGGTTACACTGGGTAAGGAGAGATTTCTTCATTCACGCTCCTGGGATACATACATAGAAGAGGAAATTCTAAAACGATGATTTCGCTCTCTCCAAATTTACAGATAACATCATAACCATCACAGAGAAGTTCCCTCCTCTTTGCTCTTCTGTTCCTCAGTAATTCTTCCTTTCCTCTGCTCATCCCTCATGCTCAACTCCCCTCTGGAGCAACGTGCCCCTCCCTCCTTTCAAAGATGAATGCCATCACCTGCGTTCTCATCTCCTCCCCACCTTCACTCCATCTTACTCTTCCTCTGCCAGCTACAGTATTTCCTACCACACCAGCATGTTCCCCTCTGCCATCACACACAAAAATTTTCTCTAACTTTAAAATTACTTTACCAAGTTGCTCACTTATTCTACTTTACACTGACAGATTTCTCAAATGAATAGTTTAAATCTGATATTTAAGCATCGCTGTTTATTCCCCAAAAAAAGAAACTAGCTCCCTCCCCACAAATCCCTGAAACTAAATTCATGATATTCCTTTTATCACCAAATCCAATGACCCCTTTAGCTTTCACTTCCTCTTGCACACTGCTGTATGTGGTGTTATTTAACTATCCTCTTGTAAAATCTTGTCCATTGGTTCAATGACATTATATTTTAGCTCTCTGGCTTTTGGACTTCTCTAAACAGGTCTCCTTTTCCTCTCATTCCCTGTTAGTAAAGTAAATGTTTCTCATGTTCATTATTCAGTCCATTCTTCAATGTTCATTTTCCATATGCTTTCTCTGAAAAATTGTATCTACCATTAAAACTGTTATTCTCCAATATGAGGCAAAATTACAACACACACACAAAAGGCTGAATAAACATTTTCCCTCCCAAATTAGAACTACCCCCAAATTTTCTGAAAATGGCATCGTCTCCCCTAAAACCATGGCTTACACACACACACTCACATACACACTCTCCTCAGCATGCTGTCCCATCTTCTATTGCCTAAAATACCCTTCCTTCCTTTCTCAGCCAAAAAAATTCCTATCAGTCTCAAATGTCCCTTCCTCTGTGAAGCCTTTCCTGCCACACACCCATCACCCAATGAACATGACTTCCTGGTCCTCTCTTCTATAGAACCATGACGCTAAGCAGATACCTTACTATAGCACTTTTTAAATGATTTTAGATTCCTGTGGTTTTCACCTCATCCAATAGCTATGCCTCAGGCGCAAACGGCATGTTTTATTCTTTTTGTTTCTTTAGTTGCTGTAACACAACAGGAACTTGGTAAGTATTTATTAGGGAAGAAACACTTGAAAGGTCCAAGTTCATTCAGAATGTCAAAAACATCATCAAGACATTTCATATGCCTGCAGTGCTTTGCAGGTGTCAAAGTTGAACATGCTAGCTTTCTGAATACCAAATGCATTAGCTGACTAAGCCAGGCATTTAGCATTTTGGTTTCCTGCCACAAATATTCTTCTACCTTTACATGCATATATGTCTTATCTTCTTAAACAGGTAAGTACTTGCAGGTTACAACTTCTAATGTTAAGTACATTATATTAGCTGGTGTGCCTCCTTAAACCTTAGTAGAGTCTCAATAAGTACCACACAGCTGTTTGATGTGTCTCATTGTTAGGAGTTCTAAAACGATATGACAGATCTGTCATTAACTTGTTTCTAACCGAAGTTTTTCAAAATTATTCACTAATGAAACTCCAACAACAATAATCTTCACATCCATGATCCAAATGTATTAACTTTAAAAAAAAAGAAAAGCCTAGAGTGGGTTCTTTCAGTGGTAGTAACACATCTTTCCTTGTAAATATGGATCTCAAATATGGATCTATTACATATGGCCATTAAAAAGCAATTTCCCTGTAATTCATAATGTAAAAACTGATTCAGGCAATTATCATCAATGAAGGGAAAGGGCTATTGGGAACCTATCATCCCACAGATTTATAAATAAGGAAAAAATATATTTACAGTGAAGAGATCCAGCAGTCACCTTCTTGATCAAGTATGTATCATTTATGTAGTATTCTCACCCAAAAAGGTTCAACCTAAATCTAATAATGAGGAAAAACTGGACAAATTCAGAATTTGGGACATTCCACAAAACAACTGATATAAAATCCTCAAAAAAATTAGAATCAAAAGCAGTGTCAGTATATACTGCTTGGGTGATGGGTTCACCAAAATCTCACAAAACACCACTAAAGAGCTTATTTGTGTAACCAAATACCACCTGTTCCCCAAGCATCTATGGAAATAAAAAAGTACATAATAAAAGAAGTAGAATCAATGTCATAGAAAGCAATATAATGTCAGATTTCTATTTTCTAGAATAAAAGATTCTCGGGTGACATAACAAAATATACTGTAAGGACCCAGGATTTTATAAGCTTTTCTGGACTACCATATTAGATATAATTATGAAATATGATTTTCCTCAGTTGTATTCATGATACTGTGATTATGAATAGCCTATCCTTGGAAATTCAGGCTAGAAGAACTTAGAGATAAAGTGATATCTACAGCTTCTTTTCAAATGATTCAATTAAAAAATTTAAAAGTATATGGACTGGGCACAGTGGCTCACACCTGTGTTCCCAGCTTTTTTGGAGGCCAAGGCAGGAGGATCCCTTGAGCCCAGGAGGCCAAGATCAGTCTGGGCAACCTAGTGGCCCCCCATCTCTTAAAAATTAAAACATTAGCCAGGCATCATGGTGCACACATGTAGTCCGAGCTACTTGGGAGGCTGATACAGGAATATCGCTTGAGCCCAGGAGTTAGAGGCTGCACTGAGCTTTGATCACTCCAGCCTGGGCAACAGAGTGAGACCTGGCCACAAAATTTAAAAAAAAAAAAAAAAAAAAAGTAAAGTCTGCATAAAGCAAATGTGACAAAATGTTAAGGATGTTTACGTGCTCATAAACACTATATATTCAGCTTTTCTATATATTTCAAAATCTTCAAAATAAAAAGTTAAAAGTGAAAGTAATTTCCTCTTTTCAATCACATGTAAATCAACATCTTCCTTATCTGCCCTTTCTCCCCTTTTAAGTTTTAATCTTTTCCCTTCATTTTCTATGAATATTTGTAGTTTGTCTTCTGTTTCACTGGTTCAGATTTCTATTCTTTTGATACAAACTGTTTCTTTCTACCGTGGATTTCTGTTTGGCCTCTGTGTTGTTTTACTTTGCGTAGATGCTTTTCTTTTCTAGTTTACCAGTCATGTATCCTACATTTTAGATGCCTCTTCTTGGTATCATTTAACTTTATGTAATCTATTTAAAAATTGACTCAGAATATAAATAAAGATGCAGTAGCACTGAAGGTAGTGTTTACATACACAATCTAAAAGAATGGAGATAAACTAAATGAGTACTGTTAATGAAAAAAGAGCGAGGAACTATAGGCCTTAAAAATTACCAGCAACTTCACAGCATCATTGATATTAAAATTAACAAACGGGGCCGGGCGCGATGGCTCACGCCTCTAATCCCAGCACTTTGGGCCAAGGTGGGTGAATCAAGAGGTCAAGAAATCGAGATCATCCTGGCCAACATGGTGAAACCCCATCTCTACTAAAAAATACAAAAATTAGCTGGGCGTGGTTGCACATGCCTGTAGTCCCAGCTACTTGGGAGGCTGAGGCAGGAGAATTGCTTGAACCCGGGAGGCGAAGGTTACAGTGAGCCAAGATCGCGCTACTGCACTCCAGCCTGGCACCTGGCGACAGAGCAAGACTCTGTATCAAAAAAAAAAAAAAGAAAAAAAAAAAAAAGAAAAGGATTCTGGAGAAGATCAAATCTAGGACATCACGGAAAAACATGATCTACAAATCAGGCTAAAGATATGACTTTCATGGTCTTTAATTTAAGACCTTAGAAATATCCAGGCTGTTTTGAAGACGTGACTTTAAAGTCCTTTAAGATCTTAGAAAGATCCAAGGTGTTACCTCAAAACACCTGCTGGATTTCAGAACTGCTATGGATCAGTGACTCCCACACATCTCCTAACTGTCCTTTGTTTGAACAGAAGTGCTGATGGTAGTTTTCCCACGCCTTTTGCATCACTGGTCTTAAATTCCTGGCCAACAGAAACTGTAGCTTATTGTTATTTTAAAGCACTAAGTTTCGTGGTAATCTGTTATGCAGTGAGAGATAACTAGTGGGGTGACAGTTAAATTGAATTTGGGAGGCTGAGAGGATGGCAGCCTTGCAACAGAGGCAGGTAGTGGGATCGGGGGAGAACATCGGATACAGAGTAAAAGTAAGATCTCTGATTCCAAAGGTTATGAACTGCTAGGATCATGGGATGACTATGTATCACTGGAAGATGTAAACTCAAAAATATTCATGAATGTGTTCTATTAAACATTGGCAAAAGGAGTTTTCTGACCAATAATTGTTTCTAATAACTACAAAATTTCATGTGTAGAATGAAGAAGAACATTTTCCACTTGTTTTACACTTCGATTGTGAAGTTTTGCTTACACAGCTTATATTCTCAGGTTAATTTATCATTTATTTTGTGAAAGTATTTAACTCTCAATAGTGATGATCAAAAGCTAAGGGTATCTCAGGCAAAAGGGGATCTCTGGTCATGTTCCACTAGATCCCTAAACTAAAGATATAGGCTTCTAATGTCACTAACGTAACACGGTAGGCACCACTCTACTATTTCTGACACTACCTTTAGTGCTTCTACTGCATCGATTATTTATAGTCCGAGTAAAATTCTAAATAGATTACATAAAGTTAAAATAAAATAACACCAAGAAAAGGCATCTAAAATGTAGGACACATGACTTGTAAACTAGAAAAGAAAAGCATCTAGGCAAAGTAAAACAACACAGAGACGGGACAAAAATCCACTGTAGAAACATTTTATATCAAAAGAATAGAAATCTGAACCAGTGACAGAGAAGATAAACTACAAATATTCATAGAAAATGAAGAAAAAAGATAAAAAATAAAACTTATTAGGGGATAAAGGGCAGATAAGGAGGACAGGCTACAAATATCTAATCAAAGATAAGGTGGTATGCTACCATGGTGGATTAAGGGAGGCCACAAATTCCTTATCATTCTTCTCATGACGAGATGGACTCCACTTATTTCTCCTCCTCTTGAATCTGAGCTGGTGAATCTTGTGACTTGTTGCACAAAAAAATGTAGATATGCCACTTCCGCAACTAGTCTTTAGAAGAGCTGGTGGCTTCTATTCTTAGTAACATGCTCTAAAGTAATCCAGGCTGCCCTGCTGGAGAAGGGCAACATGGGCAACTGAGGCACTGTGAGCCAACATTCAAGCACCAAGGACCCAAATATGGGAATAAACCATTCTAGCATCTTTCAGTTAAGTTCAGCTGCCTTCTAAGTGCAGCCATAGAATGACTCTAGGTGAGATCACCAAAGAACCATGGACTCAAACCACAGAATCATGAGAAAAATGTAAGTCATTATTGTCTTAAACCAATAAAAGTTCGGGTAGTCCATTACACAACACTGGTAACTGATGGAGCAATAATGATCTACAACACAACACTGCCAAAATACATGCGTAATGTCTTTATTCTGTAGTATAAGATACTTGTATTTCAAAACCCTGCTAGAAAGTATTAAACTGTTTGAGGCCAGTCGTGGTGGCTCACACCTGTAATCCCAGCACTTTGGGAGGCCAAGGCAGGCGGCGGATCACTTGAGGTCAGGAGTTTGTGACCAGCCTGGCCAACATCGTGAAACCCTTTCTCTACTAAAAATACAAAAATCAGCCAGGCGTGGTGGTGCACATCTGTAGTCCCAGCTACTCAGGAGGCTGAGGCAGGAGAATCGCTTTAATCCAACAGGCTGAGTTTGCAGTGAGCTGAGATCATGCCACTGAACTGCACCCTGGGTGACAGAATAAGACTATCTCAAAAAGTCTGAAAACCCAGCTTGTTTCAAAACCCTGGCTGAAAGTAATAGCTTTTTCATTTCTTAAACTATCTTCCATTATTTACTTGCTTGAAAAATATTCTAAATTCTATCCATGGATTAAGTCAGGCATGGAAGATGAACGCTAAATTACAATATTAAATCTTCAAATTTTATTCACATCTATTTTAAGATGTTTTAAGAAGCTGTCTTAACAATCCCACTTACGTAGGTATATTCTCATTCTTTGCTTCATTCATTTCATTCATTCATTGAACAGTTTTTAAGGACTTACTATGCACTAAGTATCAGAGTAGCAAAGATGAACAAGGAAACTACAAAGCAGAATTGAGAGCAGGATAAAACTGTATCACTCCCCTGACTTTCTAGAAAGTCAACCCCTGCCTAGTCTGCACTTCCCACAGCACTTTATACAAATTTTGATTTTGTAGAAATCGTAACAGCAGCCAACATTTATGGAATACTTACTATGTACCTGGCAAAATTCTAAGTCATTATTATATAATTTAACTCAGTTAATCCTCACAAAAACCTTCACGAGGTAGACAGGTCCTATTACCCCCATTTTACAGATGAGGAAATTGACTCATCTTGAAGTCCTTTTTTCCCACTAGACTCTAGACTCCATGAGGGCAGGTGTGTCTTCATCTCAGTATCTCACACATCCCAGTTTCTGGCATATATTTCTCTAGAAGTAAATAAAGAAATTAGTTTGTCCAAAAACTAGACACAAATATGCTCGTTTACAAGAAAAATTTTTTACTCCTCAAAAGTATAAGGCAATAATACTTTTTTGGACTAAGAAAAAAATGGATTGGTGTTGAATAATACAGTATCTCCAACTGGTAAGAAAAATTAACATAAAAGTTTATCCAACAATTTACGAAAACAATGAAGACTTAACTTTTTTAAACAAGTCTGATTTGATAGTAATTTATTCGGCAATGTTATGCAGAAGTCCAAAGAAATCACAATGACAAGGGCCAATCAAGATGGTCGACTAGAAACAGCTGCAGCAGAAGGAAGGAAGGGAGGGCAGAAGGGAGGGAAGGAGGGAGGGAGGAAGAGAGAGAGAAAGAGAGACAGAAAAAAGAAAACAACAACAACAACAAAAACAGCAAGTGAATCCTGTAGCAGCAACTGAGGTATCGGGGTTCTCTCACTGGGACTGACTAGGCAGCTGGCACGACCCGTGGAGAGTGAGGAAAAGGAGGATGATACAGTGGCCCACACGGGAGCCACATGAGGCAAGGGAAGCTCCCACCCCCAGCAAAGGGAGGCAGTGAGTGACCGTGCTACCCTGCCCAGGAAACCACGCTTTTTCCATAGATCTGCGCAACATGTGGATCAGGATATGCCCCCTCCTGAGCCCATGCCACCAGGGCCTTGGGTCCCAAGCACAGAGCTGTGCAGATTCTTGGTGGCCACTCAGCTGGAGAGTGCCTAAGACCACAGAGTTCCCAGGGAAAGGGGCTACAGTCATCACTGCGGCTGCCTGCTGACTCAACTCCCCAGGGAAGGAAGAGCAGCCATCACTGCAACTGCTTGCTGCCTAAGATGACTGAGCCCCCACAGGGAGGGGCAGCAGCCAACTCTGTAGCTCCAGTCTGCCGTTTTTTCCCCTTCTGGTGCCAGGGAGATTGGACGGTATCGACCCAGGAGGATTCGCCATAGCACAGTGGCTGTGGCAGATGGTGGTCAGACTGCCTCTTTAGGCCAGATCCTGACCTATCCCTCCTCACCAGGCAGGGCCTCCCTGGTAAAATTCCCTGCAGGAATTTTAGCAACTCCGGTAGGAGTTGAGGGACAGAACTCTGCCCTCCGTGGGACTGAGCCCCTGCAGGGAGGAGCAGTCACAGCATCTGTGCGTCCGCAGACTTACTCTTTCCTGCTGCTGGCTCTGAGGCATCCAGGTAGTCTGGACGAGTGGGATAACCCCAGCAAAGCGCATCTCCTCTGCCAAGGGGCAGCCGGACTGCTTCATTTAGCAGTCCTGGATCTTGTGCCTCCTGAGAGAGACCCCCAACAGGATCACCAAACACCATATACAGGAGCATTCCCACTTACACCAGGGCATCTTATACAGTGCCCCTCTGGGACAGAAATCAGAGGAAGGAGCAGGCAGCCATCTTTGCTGTTCTGCAGCCCCCACTGGTGACGCCTCCAGGTGCGGGAGGGATCCAGGTGAATAGGGTCAGAAGGGTTCCCCAGAAAACTGCAGCAGTCCTACGAAGGGGGGACCTAACTGAAGAAAAACGAACAGAAAGCAACAACAACAGTATCAACAAAAACGTCTCCATAAAAACTCCATCCAAAGGTCAGCAGCCTCAGAGATCCAAGCTAGATAAACTCATGAAGACGAGAAAGAATCAACAGAAAAAACAGTGCCTCTTCTCCAAATGATCACAACACCTCTCCAGCAAGAGCACACAACTAGGTGAACGCTTAGATGAACTGACAGAAGTAGGCTTCAGCAGGTGGATAGCCAAATTTGCTGGGCTAAAGGAGCATGTTCTAACCTAATGCAAAGAAACTATGAACCATGATAACACATTACAGGAGATGTTAACCAGAATAACCAGTTGAGAGAGGAACAAATGACTCGATAGAGCTGAAAAACACAACACAAGAACTTCACAATGCAACCACAAGTATCAACAGTCAAACAGACCAAGTGGAGGAAAGAATTTCAGAGCTTAAAGAATATCTTCCCGAAGTAAGACAGGCAGACAAGATTAGAGAAAAAGGAATGAAAAAGAATGAAGAAAACCTCTCAGAACTATGGGATTATATAAGACGACCGAACCTATGACTGTCTGGGGTATCTGATAGAGATGGGGAAAACAGAACCAAGTTGGAATATATACTTCAGGATATCATCCAGGAATACTTCCCCAACCTAATAAGACAGGCCAACATTCAAATTCAGGAAATCCAGGGAACCCCAGTAAGATACTCCGAGAGAAGATCAACCCTAAAACACATAATCATCAGATTCTCCAAGGTCGAAATGAAAGAAAAAATGTTAAGGGCAGCCAGAGATAAAGGCCAGGTCACCTACAAAGGGAAGCCCATCAGACAAACAGCAGACTTCTCAGCAGAAACCCTACAAGCCAGAAGAAATTGGGGACCAATATTCAATATTTTTTTAAAAAATTTCCAACCCATAGTTTCATGTCCATCCAAACTAAGCTTTATAAGCGAAGGAGAAATAAAATCCTTTTCACACAACCAACTGCTGAGGGAATTCACCACCACCAGGCCTGCTTTGCAAAAGCACTAAATATGAAGAGGAAAAACCATTATTAGCCACTGCAAAAACACACTGAAGTACAAAGACCAATGATACTATGAAGCAACTACATCAACAAGTCTGCAAAACAACCACCTAACAACGTAACAGAATCAAATTCACACCTAACGGTATTAACTTTAAATGTAAATGGGCTAAATGTCCCAATTAAAAGACACAGAATGGCAAGCTGTCAGATGGACCAGATGGATAAACAGTCAAGACCCATCAGTGTGCTGTATTCAAGAGACCCATGTCACATGCAAAGACACAAACAGGCTCAAAATAAAGGAGTGAAGGAATATTTACCAAGCAAATGTAAAGCAGTAAAAAGCAGAGGTTGCAATTCTAGTTTCTGACAAAACAGACTTTAAACCAAAAATGATCAAAAGAGAAGGGCATCACATAATGGTAAAGGTATCAATTCAACAAGAAAAGCTAACTATCCTAAATATATATGCACCCAATACAGGAGCATCAAGAATCATAAAACAAGTTCTTAAAACTCCCATACAATAACAGTGGGAGACTTTAACACCCCATCATCAATATTAGACAGAAAATTAACAAGGATATTCAAGCCTTGAACTCAGCTTTGGATCAACTGGACCTGATGGGTATCGACAAAACTCTCCATCCAAAGACAACAGAATACACATTTTTCTTGGTGTCACATGGCACTTACTACTCTAAAATCAATCTCATAATTGGAAGTAAAACACTCCTCAGCAAATGCAGAAAAACTGAAATCATAAAAGTTTCTCGGACAACGGCACAGTCAAATCAGAACTCAAGATTAAGAAACTCACTCAAAACCACACAACTACATGGAAATTGAATAACCTGCTCCTGAATGACTCCCGGGTAAATAATGAAATTAATGCAGAAACCAAGAAGTTCCTTGAAATCAATGAGAACAAAGAGACAACACACCAGAATCTCTGGGACGGAGCTAAAGCAGTGTTAATAGGGAAATTTATAGCACTAAAATGCGCACATCAAAACACTAGAAAGATCTCAAGTTGACAACCTAATATCACAACTAAAAGAACTAGAGAACCAAGAGCAAACAAACTCTAAAGCTAGCAGAAGAAAAAAAATAACCCAGATCAGAGCAGAACTAAAGGAGATAGCGACACTAAAAACTCTTTCGGGGATTGGGGGGGGGGGGGGGCGGGGGAGAAATCGACGAATCCAGAAGCTGGTTTTTTTGAAAAAAGAAAATAGACCACCAGCTAGACTAATAAGTAAGAAAAGAGAGAAGAATCAAATAGACTCAATAAAAAATGATACAGGGGATATTACCACTGACCCTACAGAAATAAAAACTACCATCAGAGAATACTGTGAACACCTCTATGCAAATAAACTAGAAAATATAGAAGAAATGGGAAAATTCTGGGCATATACACCCTCTCAAGAATGAACCAGGAAGAGGTTGAATCTGGGAAGAGATCAATGACAATCTGAAATTGAGGCAGTAATAAACAGCATACTAACCCAAAAAAGCCCAGGACCAGATAGATTTACAGCTGAATTCTACCAGAGGTACAAAGAAGAGCTAGTACCACTTCTTCTGAAACTATTCCAAACAACTGAAGAGGAGGGACTTCTCCCTAACTCATTTTGAGGCCAGCATCATTGTGATATCAAAACCCGGCAGAGATACAACAAAAAAAAGAAAACTTCAGCCAATATTGCTGATGAACATCAATGCAAAAATCCTTAATAAAATGCTGGCAAACTGAATCCAGCAACACATCAAAAAGCTTATTCACCATGATCAAATCAGCTTCGTTTACAGGATGCAAGGCTGGTTCAACATAAGCAAATTAATAAACATAATTCATCACAAACAAAACTGAAAACAAAGCCACGTGATTATCTCAAAAGACTCAGAAAAACCCTTTGATAAAATTCAACATCTTAATATTAAAAACTCTCAATTAGGTATTTACAGAACACACCTCAAAATAATATGAGCCATTTACAACCTACAGAATGGGAGAAAAAAATTGCAATCTAGCCATTTAACAAAGTTCTAATACCCAGAATCTACAAGGAATTTAAACAAATTTACAAGAAAAAAAACCCCATTCAACAGTGGGCAAAGGACATAAGACACTTTTCAAAAGAATACATACATGCAGCCAAAAAAACATTAAAAACTTAGTATCATTGATCATTCAAGAAATTCAAATCAAAACCACAAGGAGACACCATCTCATGCCAGTCAGAATGGTGGTTATTAAAAAGTCAAGAAACAACAGATGCTAGTGAAGCTGTGGAGAAGTAGAAACACTTGTATACCACTGGTGAGAGAGCAAATTAGTTCAACCATTGTGCAAGACAGTGTGGCAATTCCTCAAAGACCTAGAACCAGAAATACCATTTGACTCAGCAATCCTATTACTGGGTATGCATACCCAAAGGAATATAAATCATTCTATTATAAAGATACATGCAAGCGTATGTTCATTGCAGCACTATTCCTAATAGCCTCATAATTCATTATCACTTCAGGATACCAAAACTATCTTTTTTTTAAGAAGGGAGCATAAACCTAGTACTCCTAGGAAAAGACAAAATGGCTGCATCTCAGAATAACCCCACAAAAGTAAATTTTAGAGAACGCTGGTGTGCCAAATTGTCAATCTGACCTCTAGAAAGGCTACTGTCTCTCCTGGATATCTGGTAGAGAACTAAAGTACAAAAACATTAGTTATATTTACCAAAACTTTTCGTACCAGACTGGTTGGCTAACACACATCAATTATAAAACCTCTTAACACTTGCCATCTCACACTATAAAAATTGAAAGCCAAATACTTGCTTTCTCACAGCTAGGGGTGGCACATAACCCAGTTTTGGAAAAAGGAAGTCTCATTGACAGCTTCTGAAAAAGCTTTTGCGTTCCTAACATAAGGGACAGAGTGGCTGACACCAGCCATCTCCCATCTGACTGCCTTGAACAGAGAGGTAATGCCCATTACTACAGCCATCTTGAAACCTTGAAGCAACAAGGATATGAAAAGCAAACAAGCTAAAGGTGATAAACCAGAGACAGCTTCAATCTTTGATGATTCTATCCTGATCTGCTAACTGTAACCGCCCACCTACACCCTTAAGAGGGGGGAAAAAATGTCCTTTTTTGCTGTTACTGTTGGCTAGGTTTTATTTTCAGCAGACCACCACCATTACTAAGCATTCGAAGAATATGATATACAATTCCTTTAATTTAAAAAGTTCTAGTACTTGTATAAATAGAAAACAAGCATTCTGATGCCAAATAAGTATGACAAATTAAACCCAGGGCAAATTAAATGCTGGGAAGTCCTAAATATCTTCTCTTTTTACAAAATACAAAATAACCTAAGGAAGGAAAAAAATTCAATACCCAGAAATAACCGCTTTTAATACTTTGGTATATTTCCATCCAATTTTTATACATTATCAATGTAAAAAAGTATGCTTTTATTTTCATAAATTGGATTCATGTAGGATGTTTTATTAACCAACATGTAGAAAGCGGTAACTCAGTAATACATAAAAGAATGTAAGACTCAAAAACAAAAGTATCTCTTCCACCATTCCCATACGTACAAGCGCACATACATACAAGCCCTCATTCTCCATTCCACTTCTCAAAAACAGCCACTTTTAATACTTTTAGCATTGAGAATGTTTCTTGATTTGTCACCTATTAAACCACATCAACTGCCTTCTTACTAAAAAGATTGAGAAATTAAGATACCCTTGCCCTGTCTTCTCAATTTTTGCTACTTTCATTTTCATTTATAGCTTTTCTATACTGGTTTGTATTCTACATTAAAAAATAAACGTAAACCTCTATTTCTTGACCCAGGAATTTTAGATGAAATGTCTTAGCTCCCAAACATGTAAGATAAGGAAGTTAGTGTTCTACAGCACACATTTTTAGTCCTAAAGTTTAACCAAAGAACGAAAAGGTAACTATTTGGCCTTACCCCATCCTGAGTGGGGGGGAGGAAATGAATGAATGTAGGTACTTGTTGTTTTAGTACTAATTAATTTAAGAAAAAGTATTGAAAAATATAGGAGCAGTATCATAATGAAGACCAAATGTAGAAAACAACTATTAGAAGTTGGAAATCATACAATGAATTTTTTTAATTACTATAGACAAATATGAATTTTTTAATTATGAAATATAAAGCCTGAGGAAGAGAGTACAACATTAAGGCCAGATGATAGGAAAAGAATACTGATTAACTCCTCTTTTACACTAGTGTTCTCCAAAGAGAAACATCACTATGAAAACACTGATATTGATAGTTATCAAGTAGCTTATCACTTTGAGTTCGTTAATATCAATGATTTCTGAGCAACATATAGCATCTGAAGGGTGTTTAAAAAAAAAAACTTAAAAGGGCAAGTATCCTGACTGTCTATATAGAAGCAAACAATGGATGCGTGTAAATACTAAACATAAGTAAAGTTCATATCAAACTAGTAATATTCTACAGATTAAATAAAATAGCTATTATTTACTATGGAATATGTCCCATGCAGTCTGATAAGAGCTAATCACACATTATGAGCTTTGATTCTTACACCCATATAAAGTAGGCACTTTTATCATCTCCATTTTACAGAGAAATTTAAGATAGATTAAGGATTTTGCCCACAGACACTAATAAATGACAAAGCCAGAATTTGAAATTAAGTTCCATCCTCTAAACGGTTACACTCAAATGACATATACAGGTACAGCTGACCCTTAATAACATGGGTTTAACTGAATGGCTCCACTTGTACCTGGATTTTCTTCTGCCTCAGGCACTCCTGAGATAGCAACACCAACCCTTTCTCTTCCTTCTCCTCAGCCTACTTCACATGAAGATATCAAGGATGAAGACCTTTGTGATGATCCACTTCCCCTTGATGAAAAATACGTTTTCTCTCATGATTTTCTTAACATTTTTTCTTACTTCATTGTAAAAATACAGTACATTTTACATAAAACATACAAAATGCGTGTTAACAGACTGTTTATGTTATCAGCGAGGCTACCGGTCAACAGTAGGCTATTAGCAGTTACACTGTGGGGGAGTTAAAGGTTATATGTGCATTTTTGACTGTGCAGATGGTCTGTGCCTGACTCCTGTGTTGTTTCAAGCATCAGATGTACTTTGACATTTTTAAAGTAGATGGACAAGAAGAAAGAACAGATTCACTAAAAGCAAGTTAAGTCAAACTAGTCACTTTTTATTTTTTGAGTTCCAGGTTGCAATGGCATGGATAAATCTCTAAGACAAAGTAAGTGATTATGATATCATTTATGTAATGTGAGGCTAAACAGAAAGATGCAATGTTTACATAGGATAAAGTGTAAAAGGTTCATTTCCGTAATTATCCCCCTTCCTGACCCTGCCTAATCTCTTTAATCTGAATCTCTTGACAAGGGGAAAATACTACCTATAGTTTGGCATTTTTTCTAGGTAAGTACTTCTGAAAAATTTTAGCTCTATATTGGCATGACATACTTGACAGTGGTTATTTCTGAGAAAGAATATGGAAGTAGAAGCAGCACACCATATCCTATATATTTACTGCTTTACTCTTTTTAAGAAGATAACTTAGATTAGGTTTCAATCACAACGATCCTCAAAGGAAAAAGGTGAAGAGTTTCTAAGTATCACCTCAATGGTCTCCTTGAGTGGGAAAAGTCTGACATATTTAACTATTTAACAACTAAAACATTTTACAATGCAAAAATATACCATAAGATTAAAAGGTACGTTCAAACTAGAAAAATATTCATAACAAAAAACATCAAATAAAGGTATTATTCTCAATACACAAAAAGCTCTTACAAATAAATAAGAACATAAAATGTATAGACCTGTTTAAGGATAGGCCTCATATTTAAAACTTGACTAAGAACAAGAATAATCAATTCATTTAAACAAAGTTAAACTTTGGTAACAAAGAAATGTAAAATAAAACAGCAATATAATGGCAAAAACCAAAAAGAATAACGTCCAGCAATGACTATGGTATATGAAAGCAGAAACCTTTCATATTAGTGCTAGGAATGTAAACTGGTAACATCTGGACAATAAATTGACTTTGTAAATTATTTATATAATCAAAATATAATAAAAGTTCCTTTAAAGAGTAAAACTGAAAAAAAGGTGGCTACAACCTTTGACTGCACTGAAGGCCCCTACAGTGACAGATTATGAGAAGAAGCTAACAGTCTCACTGTTCTTCTTCCCTGCACCAACCACATCTGCAGAAACACATTCACTTCTGGGCACTATGTTGTAAGAGAAACACTGACAAACGGAGCTATTTCCACCGTAGGACACCAATACAGTCAGCACTCCATATCTATGGGTTCCCTATCTGTGGATTCAACCAACCACAAATCAAAAATATTCAGAAAAAATAAATCATCTGTACTGAACACTTAAGACGTTTTTACTCGCCATTATTCCCTAAATAGGACAGTGTAACAACTACTTACACAGAATATTTACATAGCATTTGCAGTGGATTAGGTATTGTAAATAATTTAAAGATTATTTAAAGCATACATGAGGGTGTGTGAGGTTGTATGCAAATACTATACCATTTTTAAGTACAGGATTTGAGCACTGGCAGATTTCGGTATCTCCAGCAAGTCCTGGAACCAATCCCCCATGGATACTGGGGGACAACTGTACTATGTATGAGAGGGCTGGAAACTCTGTCTTATAAAAAGCACAATAAAGAATTAAGAACACTTTGCTTAAAAAGAGGGATGTGAGGGAAGACATCACAGCAATCTTCAAAAATCCGAAGGCCTATAAAATAGAATAACAGAACTTGTTTTATATTGCTCAGGAGGGCAGACAAAGACCACCAGTGTTCTGAGCTATAAATTAATGAAACAGATACAGTGAGACTTTAGTTGTCCACAATATCTGAGGTAAGTGATCCATCAGAAACACACTAGAAAAGATTCTTCTTATAGGCTTAGAAAGTTAGGTTTCATGAAATCAGAGGTACTTTACAGTTCTAAGAGTAAAGCAAAAATTATCCTTTAAATATGCATCAATCTTCCAAACCACAGACACCACAATACTCCCAAATCTACTGTCCCATTTACCTGATTTAGATACCTTATGTACTAGTCCAGTCTGGGACACTAAGGGTATAGCCCACCGCCTTTGCCAGGAATAACCATTCAGTCAAATCTACCAATTCCTACCCTGTCAGGTCTGTTTTACCACACACAAAAACTTAACAGATATACAACATGGTTCTAGAATTCCAGTGCTGCCCTTACCAAAATCCTCTCCTGAACATTAGGCTGTTTTCATAACTGTGATCTAGTCTGTGTTTCCTATCTTGCCTCAGCTGTCCCAGTTCCAGTCCCTTGCCCTAATATCTGTGACATACTAGTATTTGAACTTCTAGAATTGTTATTTTCTTTTTTTTTTTTTTTTTTTTTTGAGATGGAGTTTCGCTCTTGTTTCCCAGGCTGGAGTGCAATGGCGCCATCTCGGCTCACCGCAACCTCCGCCTCCTGGGTTCAGGCAATTCTCCTGCCTCAGCCTCCTGAGTAGCTGGGATTACAGGCACGCGCCACCATGCCCAGCTAATTTTTTGTATTTTTAGTAGAGATGGGGTTTCACCATGTTGACCAGGATGGTCTCGATCTCTTGACCTTGTGATCCACCCGCCTCGGCCTCCCAAAGTGCTGGGATTACAGGCTTGAGCCACCACGCCCGGCATAGAATTGTTATTTTCTTCCCGATTCTTTCATCAAATACTGATTAAGAGACTACTATGTTCAAGATAATGGTCAACTGTATTTCAGAAAGAAAATTATAAACTGTACAAAATATAAAGTTGTACTGGACTCAGTGCTGCCAAGGAGTTTTCAATGGAAAGGAGAAATAACAGGTCTATGTAATAACAAATCAATAAAAAGTCGTAAGGAGGTAAAGACAGGAAACTGTTCCAGTATTATACAGACAAAAGAAATCATTCTAATTTTGTAAGACCACAATCTGGGTAAATAATGCTAAGGTGATGTAATTTGGCTTTGAATGACATAGGAGATTTTCACTTAAAAAGACAGAGGGGAAAAATATGCCAAGCAGAAAAACTAGCATAACCAAAAACAGAAAATTAGTGGTAGGTGGCAGAGCTATCACATCAAAAGGTAATGTGATTGATTACAAAATGCCACCAACATAACTAAAGAAAGTTTCTCTATGTCAAAGTATATAGAAACTATGGAAACAGTTACTTAAAGAGAGAAAACACAAGTTCAGGAGGTACAGCTTCTCTGCATTCTCCACTGGGATGTAGGGCGGTGAATACTACTACTCAAACGGTGCAAGGATTCCACAAGGTGGAAGACACTCCCCCTTTTCCATTCTCAAAGGATTTTAAACCTTTCCACCCAAAACTTCTGAGCAACTCCCCAACATGATACAAAATATTTTTTAAAGAAATCCAATCTATTCCTAAATGTCAAGAAAGAAAGAAAATATGAAGTATCCAAGACCAGCAATAAAGAAATCTCAGGTAACAGTCCTGGCTCTATACCTAACTTGAAATACGGCTTCAGTTTTCCAATCTGTAAATGAATGGATATAAGACTAGAGAGGCCACCAACAGTGGCTCAGGCCTGTTATTCTAACATTTTGGGAGGCCAAGACATGAGGACTCCCGAAGGCCAGGAGTTTCAGACCAGCCTGAGCAATATAACAAGACTCATCTCTAAAATAAAAAAGAAAAAGAAAAAAACTAGCTAACTTTAAATGTCTCTTCTAGCTTGAAATCCTACATAAGTGCTTAAGAAAAGATTAAGTTATTTTCCCAGATAAGTGATTGGAACTCAGTTGGTTTAAACTATTATTAACTCAACCTGTAGTCATCATAATTTCTGATGAATTTTATAAATTGCACTCCTACTTCTCATAATCCTCTGTATCTCATAATTTGTTATAAGATTAAATTGGAATACAACAGTATGTGAATTGTGAGGCTTAAACAAATTTGTGTATCTAGACATTAAAACACATACCTAGCAAAATTTCACTTTCAGTAGTAGTATAGCAACTTTTATCAGAGTAACCCGCCTACATATAAAATTATAAACCCTATACAAAATATAAAAAATGACAACTTGAAAGCAGTAGAAAAGCTGCAAAAGCAGGCAGAAATTGAAGGAAACTGACTTTAAAGCAGGAAGCTACAGATGAGATTCGCACTTATATGACTTTTTACTCAAGGCGCTCTCCCATTCCTTGGAACTAGAGTGAAATGGCTAAAACTCAGATAACCTAGCTTCAATAGACAGATGACAGAGTTCAGAGCTGCCAAAATAGCTCGAAAGTGAGGAGGAGATGTCAGTACAGCATGTTACTATACTGAACACTGTAGGCAACCGTAATACAATGATAAATATTAGTGTATCTAAACATAGAAAATGCATAGTAAAATACCATATTATAATTTCATGGGACCTCTATCATTAGCAATCTGTTATGGACAAAAACATCATTTATATGGCTACGGTAGTCCATTTTCATGCTGCTGTAAAAAAAACTGCCCAAGTCCAGGCACAATGGCTCACACATGTAATCCCAGCAGTTCGAGAGACTAAGACAAGTGATCACCTGAGCTCAAGCGTTCAAGACCAGCCTGGCCAACATGGTGAAACCCCATCTCTAATGAAAATACACAAATCAGCCAGGCACAATGGCACATGCCTGTAGTCCTGGCTACTTCCTCAGGGAAGCTGAGGCAGGAAAACTGCTTGTACCTTGGAGGAGGAGACTGCAGTGAGCCAAGTCTGCGCCACTGCACTTCAGCCTGGGTGACACAGCAAGACTCCATCTCAATTAAAAAAAAAAAAGCTGCCGGAGACTGGGTAATTTATAAAGGAAAGAAGTTTAACTGATTCACGTCCAGCATGGCTAGGGAGGCCTCAGGAAACTTACAATCATGGCAGAAGGGAAAGGGGAAGAAGGTACCTTCTTCACAAGGCAGCAGGAAGAAGTGCCAAGTGAAAGGGGAAGAGCCCCTTATAAAACCATCATATCTCATGAAAACTCAGTATCATGAGAACAGCTTGGGGGAAACCATCCCCATGATTCAATTACCTCCACCTGGTCTCTCCCTTGACACACAGGGATTACAATTTTCAAGATGAGATTTGGGTGTGGACACAAAGCCTAACCACATCAATGCCACATGACTATATAGGGAAACAGCAAATCAAAATAACAGCTGACTTCTCATCAGAAACAATGGCAGCCAGAAGAAAATGAAATGACATTTAAAATGATGAAAAAAACACAACTATCAAATTAGAATCCTATATACAATTTTAAAAATCCTTCAAAAATCAAGATGAGCCCAGCTACAGTGGCTCACATCTACAATCCTAGCACTTTGGGAGGACAAGGTGGGAGGATTGCTTGAGGCCAGGACTTCAAGATCAGCTTGGGCAACAGAGTGAGATCTTGTCTCCACTAAAAAAAAGGATAAGGAATATTAAAAACTTTACACCCGGGCCGGGCGCGGTGGCTCAAGCCTGTAATCCCAGCACTTTGGGAGGCCGAGGCGGGTGGATCACGAGGTCAAGAGATTGAGACCATCCTGGTCAACATGGTGAAACCCTGTCTCTACTAAAAATACAAAAAATTAGCTGGGCATGGTGGTGCGAGCCTGTAATCCCAGCTACTCGGCAGGCTGAGGCAAGAGAATTGCCTGAACCCGGGAGGCGGAGGTTGCGATGAGCCGAGATCGCACCATTGCACTCCAGCCTGGGTAACAAGAGTGAAATTCTGTCTCAAAAAAAAAAAAAAAAAAAAAAAAAAAAAAAAAAAAAAAAAAACACTTTACACCCAGTAACTTAGAGGAACATCTTGGATGAAAACAAAATCCTTAAAAAACACAATTTAACAAAATTGATACAAGAGGAAATAGAAAATACGGATAGCCTTGTATCTAAAGAAATCTCATTTATTATCAAAAATCTTCCCATAAAAGAAAGCTCCAACCCATGGCTTTACTTATACATTTTATCACACACTCAAGAAAAAATACAACCCACCTTATGAGAAACAAATGCTTCCCAACCTATTTTATGAATCCAGCATAACCATGATATCAAAACTTAAATTTACAGATCAATGCTCTTGTTAAAAAAAAAAACCCCTAGCAAAGTATCAATAAGTCTAAACTGGTAATATATTTTTAAAATATATCACGAACAAACGGAATTTATTCCATCAATGAAAGTAATTCACCATATTAAGAGAATCAAAGGAAAAAAATCAAATGACTATTTCAATAGAAGCAGTAAAATCTTTAGAAAAAACTGACCACCCACTCACTCATGATAAAAACTCTCTGAACCAGGAATAGTAGGTAAGTTTTTCAACCTGATAAAGGGCAGCAATAGAAAAGGAACAGCTAACATGATACTTAGTGGTAAAATAAATGCTTTCCCTATAAGATGAGCAATAAGGCAAAATATCTGCTCTTACCGGACACAGTGACTCAAGCCTGTGATCCCAGCACTTTGGGAGGCTGAGGAGATCACTTGAGGTCAGGAGTTCAAGACCAGCCTAACTAACATGGAGAAACCCCATCTCTACTAAAAATACAAAATGAGCCGGGCATGGTGGCACATGCCTGTAATCCCAGCTGCTTGGGAGTCTGAGGCAGGAGAATCACTTGGACCCAGAGGGCAGAGGTTGCAGTGAGCCAAGATGATGCCATTGCACTCTAGCCTGGGCACCAAAAGCAAAACTCCGTCTCCAGAAAAAAAATTAAAAAATAAAAAAAAAAATAAAAATCCACTCTTACCACTTTTATTCAACAATGTACTGAAGGTCTTACCCAGTGAAATACAACCAGAAAAAGAAAGGAATAAAGATTGAAAAGGAAAAGGCAGAACCGTACATCTTTGCAGATAACTTGACCATCTATGCAGAAAATCTTTAAACTAATATTAGTAAGTGAATTTCATAAGACTTCAAGTTACATAATCTTGTAATCATCAATTATACAATCATAATTTTGTAATCAATATATAAAACTTGATTGCTGATTGAGAAGGAGCAAGGGTATGTTTAACAGCAACTTTATAATTCTATAATTAACTCTAAAATGTACATGAAAGCTTATTTGATGGTTGGCTCCATGTGGTTCTATTGGTTGAATTTTTCAAAACGAATATATTGAAACTATAAGAAAAGCTAATTTTACAGTCTTGTAACTACATTAGTTAAATCTCAGAATTTCAATACCATTAGAAAATAAATTTAATTTTCTTATGTTTATTCTCCATGTATAACCTCAACAGTCAAAGTGAGCTTCTCTAATGTACCACGTGGTTTACACAGTCGCTACCGCAGCTCTTCATTCTCTATGGAAAAAGCTTGCTGCTGGGTAGTAAACAGGAAATCATACTGTCATTTTCTTTCTCCTAATCATTTCATATTTCTAAAGTCACTTTGTGAATAACAAATCAATAACAACAACAAAAAAAACCCATGCATATACAAAATAAAAAAGGCCCCTGAACTTTTAAACAAAGAACTGTAAATTTTGTTTTCCGTAACAATTTGTTAAATTTGACTAGATGACAACAATCACATCTTACAGTATAACCTATTCACAATCTTTATGTTGCTAAAGTATATTTTGTGCAGCAGAATTAAGCTATCTTGTGAGACAACTCATAGACATAAAATTTTTACCCTGGAATTACCAAATACCAACACTCTAGTTAATCTAAATAAACCATGTCATGGAATATAACAAAAATATTATTCAAAGGACAAAGTTAGATCAAGGAAAACTAAGGGAAAAAGTTATTAGAAAGTCAAAACTGGTTACTCACAGAGAATACAACATGAAAGTTCAATTTGTTAGATACTAAAAGTATAATAAAATAACACACGCATGCAGCATTTTCATCAAAATGCTTTTAATCATAAAAACCACCTCTTAGATTTATACCAATCTCAAAACAGTAACATTATGAATTGACTAATTATACATTAGATTTTAACTTATTATCAAGGAACTAACTTTCCACATTTCTAAGAGACTACTTGGGTTTTTATGAAAGTTTTACGAAGCAAATGAAAGTTAATAAATTGTAATAAGCCCTTAAGCAACAGCATTGCAATTTATTTAATTCTGTAATTTAGGCCTTTTAAACTAGTTAAATTTCCTACTTTTTAATGCAAGTGTCTTCGTAGCAAATATTATCACTAGCTAGAAGGGAAAAAATTAATACAAGTATTGAAATCGAATTTAGAGATTTAGAGTCACCTAGAACATATCTACAGGTTCATCTTTGTGCAAGATAATTTAATTAGTATTTAATATATACATAGACACCTCCTATGTTGATGTGCAACCAAGCTGTAGGGAGCTCTCCTGGATCCATCAAGGAGGAAAATGCAGGTAATACTTCACTTGATGTTTGCTCCATGATATTTCTTTTACCTACTGCCATTTCTAACAACAATACTATGTTAATGTGGTATCTCAATATTCATCATTTCCTACTGTCCATAAAAGTAAAAAAAAAATAAAAAAGATTTTGCTATTCATATATCACTAATAACTAATGTTAGGAAAGTATTTACCCCACATAATAATCAATATTTATCTTTCAGTCCTTTTTTTGTTATTTTCCAAGAAGATATTTACTGAAAATCAACTTACATTAAAAGTACAAATTGGATTATATCTGGAAAAGAGATAACAAGAACTGATTCATAAATATAGGCTTGAGAAAAAAGACCAACATTCAAATAACTATATAGCTTTACTATATCAATATCTTTTATTGAGTACATAATTTTAAAACACTCCTCTATGCACATTATCTCATAATGCTCACAACCACACTGTGAAGTAGAGAAGGCAGATCTTAACATATTTATTTTCAAATGAGTACACCAAAGTTCAAGTGATAATATTCTGTCCAGGATAAATTAGCAGTAAATATAATAATGCTCTTTTAGAAGAAATTCTTTGACCCGAATCCAGCCAAATTACAATAAACTATATAATCAAATTTAGTTGGCTAAAATACAAAATTATTGCTAAACAATACGGAAAACCTCTAAAGGAATAAATTAAAAATGGTGGAGGAAAAAATGTCAAATTTAGTTTCCCCCAGTATTTCAATGAATGCTTTCAAGAGTAGTTCATTACTACCATCACAAATCCTCATTTAGTGAATCTAACTTGTTATAAATACAGGGAAAAATAAAAAAGAGAAGGTACTACTAGTAAATCTAGTACTTTTCATACTAGAATGTACAGGCAAACAGAGACTACCGGTGAAGAAAACTAACACCACAAAAAAAGAACTATAACAAATTGAGTTATTCAAAGAGGAGAAAAAAATTCTAAATCTATGTAGTGTCCCAATATTAAAGCTTACATCTATAAGATAAAAGCAGATGACTATGAACTAGAAAACATTCCCAGAAATACAAAGTAACAGCTGAAATAAATAAATCAGTAAAGGGCCAAAAGAAAAACTCAAGGAAATCTCCCATTTAAAGAGAGACAGAAAGAAAAGACATGGAAAATGAAAGAAAACCTTTGAAACAGCAAATCAATACAGAAGCTTCAGAAAATAAATGCATACAAAGAAGATACAAAGAAAGAAGGAATCAAAGAATTATAGATTTCCCAGAGTAGAAGAAAAACCTAAACTTTAATATTCCCAGGGTTCAGCAAACATTGATAGAATTAATATAAAAAGGACTACAGCCTGTAGTCCTAACTACTGGAGAGGCTGAGGCAGGAGATCTTGAGCACAGTTTAAATCCAGCCTGGGCAACATAACAAGACTATCTCTAAACAAAAAAATTTTTAATTTCAAAAATAGGTAACGATTTGTAAAAGGACTATAACTCATCCTCCTTAAGTTTTATAATTCCAAGGAGAAGAGTCATCAACACAAAAAGCTTCTAGGGAACAAAACACAAGTTGCCTACAAAGAAATGATTCCTATTAGCATCAAATCCCTTATCAGTAAAACTGGTTACTAAAAGGCAGTGGAATGAATGCAACCTTCAAAATTCTGAAAGAGAATTATTTTAAACTTGAGTTCTATACCCAGCCAATGTATGTATCAGGTGTGAAAGTGAAAAAGACATTTTCAAACATTATACTGACAAGCACCCACACACATTCCTCCTGAAAAAGTTACTTCAGGAAGTACTCTAGAGAATGATAAGACAAATCTAAAATGAAAAGATGTAAGATCTAAGAAAGTATAGAATTTGTCCAAGAATCAAATAACATGATGTTAGTTGAACATCATATTCAAAAAGAAGTAACTTCATGCTAGAATTTCAACAGTATAATTAAAAAGCTGGATAACCAGATGATATAATGAAAGCCTGAATTCTTCCACCAACAGAGGGTAAATTTGGTAATTAGAAAATCCAGGAAAATTAGTCACAGTCCAAACTATAAACCAAATTAAAGTATGGCCGCTCTGGAGTATCAAAAGAGTGTAAGAAATCCATTTGTTCTCTAATGGGAACACATGGACAGAGGGAGGGGAATATCACAACAAACACCAGGGCTTGCCAGGGGGTGGGGTCAAGAGGAGGGAGAATATTAGGGCAAATACCTAATGCACACAGGGCTTAAAAGCTAGGTGACGGGTTGACAGGTGCAGCAAACCACCGTGGCACATGTATACCTATGTAACAAACCTGCACGTTCCACACATGTATCCCAGAACTTAAAGTAAATTAAAATAAATCCATTTGTTCTCTAAGAATTTAATCATACCACTTTGTTTAGCCGTATTTATAAAACATAATATTTTAACTGCTTTTCAGAATCAGCAAATGTAAATATTATAAACCTTGACATATAAAATAAATGTTATGGTTGGCATAAACTGGACAGGGAATGTGAGAAATTCAAGGGAAAGATGAGGAGGAATGTTATTTCTTTTTTAAAACTTATAAAGTGGCAAGTTTAGAGACAATGTCTGAACACTCTAAATTGTCAAACAGCTCTAAGTTTAATCATAAAGCCAACCAAAAAATAAATAAAAGGAAGAAGGTAGAATTGGTATTAGAAGATAAATCCTTTTTTTTTTTTTTAACAATGAGGAGATAGGTTACATAAGGTTAAAGTTTGGTATATTATATATATATATATATATATATATATAATTGGCATAATTATGAGAAGATTAAAAATATGAAAAAAGTTCTAAAATGATTACCTCTGACAAAGGAGGTAGAAAAGATAGGGAGTAGACTTGTATTTTTCATTTTATACCTTTGTGTATTAAATTCTTATGTTTACGTGACTATTCATCGCCAAACAAACACATACACATTATTAAGACCCCTTTCCCTGACTACTACAGGAAAAACGACAGGAAATTCTTATTCGTTTCTTCTCATTTCTATAATCCATGAACTAAACACTTTCTATTATGGTATTTCAAAGATATAATTATTAAACAGACTCAAGAATCATCCTAAATCCTTGATAAACATGTGGAGATAGCAGTAACTTACACTGTGTTAAAACTGTGAAAAATATATCCACACCCATCACCTCATTTAACCCTCACAACAATCTTGTAAAAACAGATTTTAAGAGACTAGTAAACCTCAAAAAGGTTTAAGTCATTTGCCATCCTCCTCCAAAAAAAGTAGGAATATAAATATGTTTAAAAAGGAAACCAAAAAAGCCTTTATAGAGCACTGAAATCTGAAAATGCTTCCCTAATTTCTAACAAGAGAATGACACTGAAAGAAATGACACTTGACAATAGAAATGGTCAGGCGCATTGGAAAACAGCTGGGCAGTTTGTTAAACACTTCTTATAAAGTTAAGCATACATTTACCATACAACCCAGCAATATCATTCCTGGGTTATTACCCAAGACAAATGAAAACATATTACACAAAGACGTGCACTAAAATGTCCACACTTTTTATGCATGTATTAACCAAAAACTAGAAGCAGCCCAAATGTCAAGTGTTTAACAGATAAACTGTGATATATCCAGACCATGAAATACTACTCAACCATAAAAAGGAACAAACTAATGACAACATGAATATTTAAAAGTATTATGCCATGTAAAAGAAATCAGGCACAAAACAACTACGTATTCCATGATTCCACTTATACTAAATTCTAGAAAAGCAAAATTATAGTACCAGCAGATAAAGTGGTTGCCAGGGTTAAGGGAAGAGGACTGGGCTGCAAAGGAGAACAAATGAACTTCTTGGGGTAATGAAAATAACCACTATATCATGATCATAGTGTTTGCTACACTACTGTATATATCTAACAAAACTCATCAAATTATAACTTAACATTGCTTAATTATGCAAGTTACAACTCAATAAGGCTCATTTTAAAAATAATGCATAATCACATTTAACTATGACAACAGCTTTTCAGCATAGGTATTTATCACAGATCTTCAAAGAATATTAAAATTTATATTTAGGCCAGGCGCAGTAGCTCACACTTGTAATCCCAGCACTTTGGGAGGCCAAGATGGGAGGATTACAAGGTTAGGAGTTCAAGACCAGCCTGGCCAATATGGTGAAACCCTGTCTCTTCTAAAAAATACAAAAAATAAGCTGGGCATGGTGGTGTACGCCTGCAGTCCCAGCTACTCGGGAGGCTGAGGCAGGAGAATCGCTTGAACCCTGAAGGTGGCGGCTGCAGTGAACTGAGATCACACCACTGCACTTCAGCCTGGGTGAGAGTGAGACTCCGTCTCAAAAAAAAATAAAATTTAAGAGGCAACTTTTAACCAGAAAGTAGATATAAAGGAATGAAAAAGTTCTGAGAACAGAACTGTCCTCATCTACTCAACTTGGCCATGTGAGTAAACGGGTAAACAGTAGTTGCCTAGCAACTAAAGTCTAAATTTCTAATACATTGACCGCATAAACAGGTGATCTCACAGATGATAAACTGTTATATTGAAGAGTTCTTCTTTTAATAAAAAATAATAATGTGCTGAAGTTATTTGTCTAAAGAAGGAGTGAACAAGGTATACTACACCTAGATAATGAAAAATAAAAATATGAAATTAAACATAAACATACACACACACAAAATCCTTGTATTCATTTGGCCTTTTACATCAGGGCTTTACTTACCTAATTTATGGGTAATCCATGAATTTGTGGGTGAACCCTATCCCATTTTCTATTTTAAGCCATTCCCCTGCCACCATCTGAGTTGGCTTCATTCTCTTATGTATATATTTATATGTGATTAAATGCATACAAGATAGTACTTTACATATATTAAATGATTATAAAGATCTCTCCAGATTACAGAACCTGTAAACACCACAGAAAAATATAACACTTTCTGTAACATGCGTACACACAGCATACCAGAAAGTCAAATCTAACTTAACTAGATTACAAATGCCCAAAATCAAGAATTACAAATACCTTAATAACAAGCAAATTCCTAACACATGTTAAATATCATTTCTCTCTTACTAGAATAGCATGTCACAGTTTAACAGTATCAGAAAAAAAGATCAACTTCTAAGACACCACTCACTGCTAGCACTCTTACCAACCGTATTATTTTCAGTTTGTGGAGCACTTACCCCTCTTCTGAACCCAACCTTCTTTCACAATGGTAACATCGCTCATGATGACTCCCCTCTGAGCCCCCAACTTGGAGAAACGGTACTTTGTGATATCAGCTTTAGGGTTTGGATTCTCTGCTGCTGCTGCCCTTCCCACTCTCTAGTGATGACTCAGCCTGGAAGGAAGTATTGAAGAAAGAATTTCTTTTTTTTCCATTCTTGCAACTCACATAGCAATAACAAACAACTAATTCTTTGTAAATGTCTTCAACTGGCCTGACTTCACATAAAAGTCTAGCTCTTCAAACTGGGTGAACTTATTAAATAGTTCTATAGTGAATGCACTTTCCTAGTCTTGTGACCAATTTCAAATGATAGTGAAACTTTTAACCTAAGGGGTTGCAACAAAAGTCTTAAGAAAACCAGCCACACCCACCCAATAATACAGAAAATTTGTTTGGTGATGTGTATTTGAGGTGAAGAATGAGGAAAGAGAATGAAAGTTAAGTGCCCTAAATCCCTGAAATTTCAGAAGCAATTGTGAATACTACTTTTTTTTTTTTTTTTTTTTTTTTTTGGAGACAGTCTCACTATCGCCGAGGCTGGAGTGCAGTGGCGTGATTTCAGTTCATTGCAACCTTCGCTTCTCGGGTTCAAGCGATTCTTCTGCCTCAGTCTCCCAAGTAGCTGGGACTACAGGTGAACACCACCATGCCAAGGTAATTTTTGTATTCTTAGTAGAGACAAGGTTTTACCACATTGGCTAGGCTGGTCTCAAACTCCTGACCTCATGATCCCCCGCTACAGTCCCCCAAAGTGCTGGGATTACAAGAGTGAGCCAACGCGCCCGGCTGTGAATACTTTAATTGATGTAAAATACAACCTACCAAGAAACCATCATTTATGTATTCTTACTCTGCCTGTTCCAAGAAATATTTTAGGTAGATTATATTAAGTACATAATATGACATCAATTATTTTGTAAAGTAGATAAAGTGAAACAAAGGGAATGTGAAAGTAAAAAAAAAATTGAGTATTCAAGTATTGAGTATTCAAGATGTGCCCAGAACTACTGTAGATGCTTACATCTATTATTCTTACGTGATCTTGATTAATCCTATAAGGATACTATTAACTCCATTTCACAGATAAGGAAACTGAGGCTCACACAGATTAAGCAACTTGCTCGATTTCAACACACCTAGGAAATGATGGAGCCAAGATCTGAACCCAGGATGTCTGACTCCAGGGCCTGCATTCCAAAACTACACTCCCTTAAGATAAAAAGTCATCAAAGCATACCTATTTGGGAAAGATAAGCCACAAATTTGGCATGGAGCTCTTAAGAGAATGCAAATAAGTAAACACAACAGGTTTCAATATTTACAGCATCCACTATTTTTTTTTAGATAAGGTTCCCCACCCCCCATCACCCAGGCTAGAGTACAGTGGCACAACCATAGCTCACTGCAGTCTCCACTGGCACTCAAGTGATCCTCCCACTTCAGCCTCCTGAGTAGCTGGACTACAGGCAGACACCACCATGCCTAGTTAATTTTTTAAAAATTATTTTTTGTAGTAATGGGGTCCCCATATTGTTGACGCTGCACAAACTTTTTTAAAAAGGAAAAAAAATCCTAAGAAATACAACTCTTCCTAGGACAAAAATCAAATCTATCCCATGGGTCTTCTTCAAAACACATTTGTAATAAAGCCCTCAAAAACATCTTCATATACACAGCAATATTTCTTATTGTTGCTCTCAAACTAAAGGAAAATGCCAACATAAAATTGAGTAAATCCATTTGCACAGAAAGGAACCAAAAAATGTGGTCTAGGTACACCAGTGTTATGTGGTCAAAAATCACATGCAAGAATTTGAGATAACTAGAAAAATGGATAGATGGACTGCACAAACATAGTCTCTCAACTTGAGTTGTGATAAATGATACGCTCCCAAGCTAGTGCTAAAATAGATTACAGGTTTTTCTTCAATGCAAATTAAGTGTAGAGCCTAACCATTTAGCAGTCAGGAATCCAGACTAACCATTTTCTAAACAGCCTGACAAAAGCTATGTAGCTGAATATAAGACCACCAACCTCATGAATCATGGGGACACATGCAGAACCCAGAGGTAACACTGAGACTGCTCAAAATCATCATGGGAGTCTGTTGCTGTAGAGAGTCAAAACGGGATATTAGCTTGTAATCCCAGCACTTTGGGAGGCCAGGGCAGGAGGATCACTTACGTCCAGGAGTTCAAGGCAAGCCTGGGCAACAAAGTGAGACCATGACCACACAAAAAAAAAAAAAAAGAAAGAAAGAAAAATTAGCCGGGCACCATGTCGTGCACCTGCAGTCCCAGCTGCTCAGGAGGCTGAGGTGGGAGAAATCACTTGAGCCCAGAAGTTTGAAGCTGCGGTGCAATAACTGTACTACTATACTGCAGCATGGGTAACAGAGTGAGACCCTCTCTCTTTAAAAAAAAAAAAAAAAAAAAAAACGGGGGGGGAAGGGGGGAAGGTATTAGAATCTGGATGTATTTTCCCAAAATACGTTTGATAGAATACTAAATTAGAGAAATTCTAGAAAAATAATGAAAATAAAGATGAAAAAGAGAAATTCTGTGGGCCAGTAAGTGGGAAATTCCATAAACATGTCCTTCTCTTGAAATATCACTATTGGCATATTAAAGGTTCTAAAATAAAGAAATATGTATAACTTCATCTCGGCAAAGCCTAAATTTATTACCGTCATAGAAAATGGTCACATAATGACAAGACTCATTTCACCACACATATTTAAAAAAAAAAAAAAAAAACCTTCAGTAAAGAATCTAAACATTTTAATTGGATTTAACATTCTAAAGAATCCAACATGGTCAACTGGCTACATAATATAGGGCTAGATAACTGAAAGGGTTAACTACTTATACTGCATAAAGAATTCTAAGTTCAAAACTGGCAAGTCACTGGTGCGTGATATCTCTAGAAGAGCTGCACTGTGGCACTTCTCTTTGGTAATACTTGTAGCAAGGGGCTCAACATCTATTAAGGCCATTCTTGGTTTCTTACTATGAAACTCTATAATATGAGTAAAAGACAATTCAGATCTTACTATTCTTGGAGTGGAAACAGAAAAGAGATTAGGGTAATAATTAGTAATAAAAAATAATATATCCAATTAACAAATACTTTCTACTAAAATGGCTTGTATTACAATATATTTTAAAGAACACTAGAAAACATTTTCAAAATTGATTCTATTTTTTGAAGTGAATATTTTATTACCAGAATGTTAAAGCCGGAGGGACCCCCATTTTACAGCTGAAGAAACAGAGACCAAGACAGATCAAGTAACTTGCCCAAGATCAAAAAGTCACCAAATGGCCAATCAGGAGCAGACAACCAGGCATATGTTCTTTCCATTCATTACCTCTTCAGTACCAAAGAAAACACTGAAATATCCAGACCCACCCAAAAATCAATCAATTTTGTTTTCCAATGAAACTGTTTCTAAAAACTAGTTTAGATAAATTTTATCATTGCTCATATGTTTAAGATTAAACTGTTAAATTCCATTACCCTACCCATGCAGGGAAAAAAAAAAAAAAGGAAAAAAAATAAAGATTAAACTATTAAAATGTATGTTAAATCAACAGGACAGAATTTACAATCTTCATCAGAGGCAGTGAACCCAAGCATATATTATAGAGATGGCTTTATCCATTTTCACTTAAAATATTATCAAATATTACCTATAATCATAATTTTCAGCTTTAAAAACTGCTCCTGGGTCTCTACTGGCTAAAATGATACATTCTTTGAACATAATTTAAAAGCTGTCGTAAGTAGACTACTCTGGAATTATGATAAGTTAGAAATAAATGCTGTTTTTTGGGTATAAAAACAATTTTATTGACTAGTAAGCAGCAAACCATGTGCTTTAACTTTCCTACAGCAGGAGCACTCCTGTACCACAGCATCTTCACTCTCCCTTTCAGTCTTCCAGGTTAACTAAAAACACTAATCCGCAAGATGAGCTGGCACTTTGTCATCCATTTCCTAGGGTAGACAAAAGTTCACCTCCTTCTATATATAGCCCTAACTTTTCTACAAATGCGTTCCATCCAATGAACTATAACAGACAAAATTTGGTTTATTTTTCTTTTAAGCTTACTGCATTAAACATCTCATTGCTAATTTCATTTTTCCCACTCTATATATTATAAAGTTTCACACAAAATTCTTGACAGATTCAATTTAGATTTTTACACAAAGCAGTTAACGCTAAAGGTATCTTCATTCAGAACCGAGTACTTGAGAATTTGATGATAATAATAATGGCACTGGAATGTCATTTTATAATTTACAAAACACTTTGCATATTTCACTTCATTCAATCACATTATAATTTAGTAAAGCAATTTGACAGTGCCTAGCACTTAAGCAATGCTGACAAATATGGAATAAAATCAATGAGTGGATGAATGAAGGAATGAAGATGCAGCTTTAGACAGCTAACAAAAAACAGGCTAAGCAAACAAATATAAATCAACAGAGAATGGCATTAAGCCATCCTAAAAATAAAACTGAATTTAAACATTAAAGAAGACTTTATAATTTAAATTATAATAAATATTCTGCCCTATTCCTTAAGGTATGTTTCCTATAGACCTCCATTAATGGCAAGGACTAGAACACAATAAACTTACCCTTTTTTTCCTTGAGTTTTTCCCCATTTTTGTTGAGATCGAGTTTCAACTCCAAACAAAACCATCAATATTATCAATATATTATCAATAAAGCATTATTCTAACCAAAATAATCAATTATGGAAACGAAAATGGGAAAGAATGGCATATTTTCTTAATGACACTTTTAAGAATTTGTAAAAGATATGTGTTTACTTACAGCAACCAGTCATTCAATTTTAAGCAAAAATTAAACTTCTTCAAACATCTTTTGAAAATATTAACTCAAAAACATGTAACACATACATACTTATTCAGTCAATAAACATGTACTGATTGTCTACTCTGTGACAAGGACTATACTAAGTTACAGGGAGGTAAGTAAAACTACGTGGTTTCCTTATAAAAATATTTTCTAAACTTGTAACTTATCAAAGAGCTTTCACATATATCAATTCATTTGTAAAAAACAAATTTGTGCAGTAGTTACTACAGCCACAATTTTGAACCTGTGACCAATCAATAATATTACTTCCCCACAGTTATAACAAGTTAGCAACAAGTAAAAAAAAAAAAAAAAAAGTGACTACCTTCAAGTCTTCTATCAATTTGGTATGCTTTCTACCAAGTAACACAATATGAACTCTCAAAAACATGTTATTAACATTTGCAAATAGTTCTAAATATTTTTTCAGTATCAGATTTTTCAAAAGTCCAAAAAGTAAATTTTTTTAAACAAATTAAAAATTAAATATAACTAAGGCATCACAAATGAAGTAACAAGACTAAAAGTTTACATAAAATTAAATGGCACCCAGCAATTCTTTACAAAGAACAAAATTCATAGGTTAATAATTTCCTATAATATCTAAGTTAAAAGCCAGAATACAATTCAATAATGCAACTTTCTCTAAACTCTTTGTCTGTAATTACTACTAAATAGAATGTATTTGCTCCCCATAATTTTTTAACATGCTTTATATACGCTAGCAAAACTGAATTAGTAAAGGACAACTGAAGTTCAAATGCCACAGAATGTTGCTACTTTGAAACACAAATGATGGTCAAGGGTAATTACAATTCTGCAGCATTTTCTGATTTCAAGAAGTGAGTAAAACTAATATATACCATAATAAATACATAGGGTTATATTCAAACTTTTAGAAGGATCTGAGGAAGAAGAAATGCTCTGAAATAGAAAGGAAATTCTGGGCAATTTGCTCTGTACTTCAAAAAATTCCAAGACAGTCTCCCTATTAAGAGATGTTATCCTGTTAGAAAAAAAAAAAAAAATCATATAGAGAAAGTGAGCCACGTAAGCTATATACCTTGGATATCTTTTTCTCTCTAGAGTACTTCGTGGGATTTTCTTAGAGCTCTTTCTTTAGATAATTTCACTGAGGTTCAGAATATGGCAAAATATCTGAATAGGCAAAATTCCGAACTTCCTAACAACATATCAGTTCTTCCATATCAATAATTCTGTTTTTTGTTTTGTTTTCTGAGACAGTCTCACTCTGTTGCTCAGGCTGGAGTGCAATGGCGCAATCTCGGCTCACTGCAGCCTCCGCCTGCCAGGTTCAAGCTCCTCTCCGGCCTCAGCCTCCCAAGCAGCTGGGATTACAGGCGCCCACCACCACACCTGGCTATTTCCAAACTGCCAATTCTGAAAAAATCAATTTGATTAACTTTAAAACATTTCTACAAAAACAAGCATTTTCCTGGCCGTTTTCTTACCCTTGTTTAGGGCATCCGACTACCATTTCGATCAACAGGTCCATTATCAGGGGTGATATACCTAATATTTTAATTTGAAACTAATAGAAAATGCTTATTAGATGCCCATTTCACCTAAATCACTAAACGAGCTACAGATGAATTATTCCCTCCATTTCTCACGTAAAGTGTAGGCTGCCTCTATGAGAAGGCACTGTAATACCAAGGACAGGTTGGGGACTGCTACTAAAAGAATTTCAGGTGGCCAGGCATGGTGGCACACACCTGTAATTCTAGCACTTTGGGGAGCCAAGGCAGGTGGATCACTTGAGCCCAGGCGTTGATAACCAGCATGGGCAATGTGGCGAAACGCCACCTCTACAAAAAATACAACAATTAGCCAGGAATGATTACAGGCACTTGCAGACCCAGCTACTCAGGAGGCTGAGGTGGGAGGATCACCTGAGCCTACGAGCCCAGGAAGTCTAGGCAGTGATTGTGCCTGGGTGACACAGTGAGAACCTGTCTCAAAAAAAAAAAAAAAAAAAATTTGGTTGCACAGTTGGCCAAAGTTTTCCAACATACATGTAAAAATCATTTTAAAATCTGTCTTGGGAGCCTAATTTTTAAAAAAATCTATCCATACACATAAAATGCAATTGATATATGTTCCATTAAATACCAAGAATCAGCTTGACAGGATTTGCCCCAGATTAAACTGAGCTAACCAATAGGTACACAATGCTCTAACAAAGTTCATCACATTGTTGCATGAGGAAGAGCACCAGACCAAGGAACTTCAGTCCCTGACCCATCCAAAGTGATGATGTGTAAGGTCACTTTCATTACCTATACCTCAGTTTTCTGAGCCAGAAAAATACAAGTGTAACTCTAGATTAACTCTGAATAGCTTTACAGTTCTTCCAGAGCTAATAATTATGATTCTTCACGTTAAAATCTATGGAGTATCTACTTCATATACATATGGCGCCATAGGTGAAAGACATGCTTATATATACAAAGTTCACATCCTCAAAAGTTTTATAATTGGAAGATAAAACATTCAAACAGCAATTCAACTAAGACAAAATGTGGGCTAAGCTCCGTTATTGGAAAATACTATCCTTCTTCCCCTCCCATTCCCTAGCCCCCCAAACAGAGTCAAATGCTTTCTTATCTAATGTAAGACATGTAAAATCCTCCTAAAGTCTGTCTTGGAAATCTCTTAATTATAAATTTCTAAAATTCCATCCATATATACAGGCATTATCTAATATAGGGAAGAAAAATTCTCATTTGAAATTCTAGTGTTTTCTTGTAGTATAACTTCCTTTCCCCTGTTAATATTTAGAAATGAGAAATATCTATAGTTGGTGATAGAGTACTAAAAAGCAGCAGAACCACAAAACACATCACCAGGTCAAGAAGCATATATAAATTTTATCTATCCATTAGTATTTAAGTATTACTTGGCAGAGAAAATGAGTTTACATCTAATTTGATGAAAGAGTATGTTGCTATAATAAAATACATAAACATTTGAAGTATTTAATTTGGCATTTTAAACAAATGAATGGGAATGTTAATGGGTCAATGCACTTTGTACTAACTTGATGCTATGGAAATAATTGTATCAAATTATCCAAATTTAGAACTGTCACTGTTTAATAATAGGTACAATCAAGAAAAACACTTAGAAGTGTTGCAGAATTAGGAAAGTTTAAATAAAATTCATTTTTAGAATGCCACAGTAAGTTTTTCTTATGTGAAAATCACTTTCAGAAGTGTAGCAGGGGTTGTTTCAATGATTAAATGAATACAGGTAAAACACACACAACAGTGCCTGGCACATAGCAACTGCTCACCAGGCATTGGTTAACATTAACTCTAAACTGGATCTAATGCTGTCCTATGCAAAAGATCATGACAAAGTATTTGCTGTCAAATGATTCAGGACTATCTTTCCAGAAGAAAGTAAGCTGTGTGACCAGGATTTAGCTGTGTGCTGACACCTGGAGTAACACAAATCTTCTAACAAAAATTGTGTGCATTAATGCATAGTAACTTCAAAATAAAAATGCAAGTCAGATTACAAGACTGATTTGCTCAAAACAAAATGAAAATGGTTTTTCAGTTTACATTTTGTTGCTCAAATCTAAGATAGCTTTAAATTTCTTTTTAACACTTCGAAACTTAATCACACTATAAAGACAAGCTCCTATCAAATCATGCTAAATACCCAATTAACAAGTTGTTAACACTAATTACCTTATCTTCCCAAGGACAAATTCTAGAACCAAAAGATAAAACAACAAAAGAAAGTATAGCTATCTTTTCACAGAAATACACCAAGTTTAAGTAAAGGCTAAACTTTCACAAAATCAATTTGTAAAACAGGTTCCTCATTTTAAAAAAACCCAGATAGCTGGAAATTTCCACTGTATAAGAAAATTTCTCATGTGTTTAAATCAAAAGGTACAATTTTTAAAAAATCGTCTTTACTTTCCACAAGACTGTATGCTAAGTACATTTGTTCCCTAGTAAGTTTCATCAACACGTTTAGATTTCCAGCGACTCTGAAAACAAATCCCTTCCAATGACAGCAATTTTCTGAATGAAATTTAAGTATTAGTTTTTAATTAAACCAGCAAACAGTACACTCCTGTATTTGTTAAATATAATCTTATTTAAAATATTTTACATCTATAAAATTACATTCTTTAAAAGTCCAAAGCAGAAACTTAAAGTACTCTGAAATATACAGCTCAGGGTCAATGTCAAGATTATTAAGCCAAAAATTAGTTTTAAATTGGAAAATAATTCACTCGAGTAATAGTTATGGAAAGGAAGCCAAATGAATACAAATAATTTCATAATTTTTGTAGGATTACTTTGTACTTTTTAAATGCTGTAAGAAAACATGCTGCAAATCCACAATACAAACACACAACTGAAAACTAAAGCCCTACATTCATCGAAATTTCAGCGTTGTCTCATTCATGTAGTATTTGCCCTCCCTCACTTTAAAATTGGAAACTCAAGCCAATCAAAGATATTGGGGTCAACCCCGGAGAGGAAAACAAAAAGATCAAGTACCATCTCCCTGGTAAACTTTCCAGTACAATCACCTTGGTAAATATACCAAATCAAGATAATGTACTGGCAAAAGGAAAAAAAATTACAGTCCTGATAAATATCTTGCATGTAATTGTGCATTAAGTCATAAACTTTGGAAAACTAGTAATTTAGTAGTAAGTTGCTATTTTAATTATAAAACATTTTCGTGTTTTAGACAACCACCTCCTGGAATGTTTATATTCGTTTATACACATTTTGCAAGTGAAACTCAAGTTCTGAAAACTAATCTTCATTTCCTACACCATCTTTATTAGACTCTTACACCTTTGGCTTTCCTAAGTAAATATATAACCTAAGCCAATGAGTTTCTACCAAAAACAAAACCCAGTGGTTGGCTAGTGATTTATAGTTCTACTAAAAGCTGTAATATGACCATGCTTTACCAAATATGGAACACATGTGTAAACTGTTGACTTGAGACAACTGCCAATGTATTAACTACAAAAAGTCACTGTTGTATATCTTTAGCCTCAAGAACTAAAAATGAAGTTTGACCATTTTAATGGAGCTAGAAATTAATCAATATAGAAACACAGGTTTCACTGTTTGCTTTCTATTTGGAAACTTCATCAATTGCAAACTACCAGGCTTTCAACCAAAATGCCACACTGGTGAAATGAGTTGGTTTTATTTTCTTAACAACATTACTTTGATAAAAGAAATGTGAGCATCTCAGCTTTGACTTATGGGTAAGCATTTCCTCTGCTTTCAGAACGTAAACAGTAAACATCGGCATTGGAAAAACCTGGCCCCAACGAGCTTCTCCATCTCTAGGCTAACTGAAAATTCCCGGGAAATCCCAAACAAGGGATGACCCTGCCTCGGCGTCAGGGTCAACACAGCAACCAGCTAGGCTTCAACTTTGGGCTCTGAAGGGCCCCACCGGCATCATGGCTGATGCGGACCGATGCGCAAGAGGAGGTGGACAAGGAAGAGGCTGGTTTGTTTACTTGCAGCCACAGCCGCCGCCGCCGCCAGCAGCGACAGCATCACTGGATCAGCCAAACCCAGCATCTTCCGCACACTTCTATTCTTAGAACACAACTCCCAAGCGGATCAAAACCCCACTACTATTAAAAACACAGACAAGCACGTTACCCACCTCCCACACACACCCCCACCCCACCAGTGCCTTCTTCTCCTGCGCGCCGGTGGCGGGGAACGGTGGGGGAAGGAAGGAGACCCCGGGGACGCCTGTGCATCCTCGCCTTCACCCCACCCCACGCGCAGACAGCCTCAGCGCCAGGGCGCGCGGCAGACGGCTCCCTCCCCCCAACCCAAACACACTGACACCGGCGTTCCACGCGTTACATAACCTCGCCGCCGTCCCCGGTCCGGGCGGGCGCCCCCTCCCCACGCCGCGCAGCCCGGGCGGGGAGGGGCCGGGGAAGGAGCGAGAGCTGCGCAGAGACAGGAGGCGCCGGGCCGGGGCAGCCCAGACGCAGACAGTACCGCTAGGCCGGGAACACCCCTCCCCCGGCCCGCTGCGCACCGCCGCCCCCCAGCTTCCCCCGGAAAGCGGGGGGTGTCGGTGTCAACCGCGCTGGGCATCCCCCGGCCTCCGCACCCACCCCCGAAGCCTCCGGTGACCCGGCCCCCGCCCACGCCCCCGGCGCTGGGACAACCCAGAAGCCCCCGCCTCACCCCACCCCGCCGCCACCCCCCGCCCGAGGGCGGCAGGGAGGGCGCCCCGGGGCCGGGGGCCCGGAGGGAGCGGAGGCCTGCCGGGGAGGGGACGAGTGGGGGGCGGTGGCTGTTACCTGCAAAGGCGGCGGCGGCGGCGGCCCCGCAGCTGCTCGGGCGGCGGCGGAGGATGGAGCCGGGGGGGCGGGGGGAGGAGAGGGGGCGACTCGGGGGTCCCCCCTCCCTCCTCCTCCCCTCCTGTCCTCCCCCCACCCCGCAGAGCCTCTGGCCTCCTGGAGCCCGGTGCGGCCGGCGGGAGGGCGCGCGGAGGGCTGCAGGGGAGGGAGGGAGGGAGGGAGCCGGCCGGGCCGGGCCGCGGAGCTGGAGCGGGCGGCGGCGGCGGCGGCGGCGGCGGCGGCGGCGGGAGGGGGAGGGAGGAGAGAGGGCGGCGGCGGGGAGAGGAGGAGGCGGAGACTCGACTTGGGAATCGGATATCGGCTACGAATTCATCACCAGAAAACCCCGCTCGGGCGGGGGCCGGGTCACGCCGGCGGGGCGGCGGCTCGAGGCCCCCGGGCGCGCCCGGAGCGGGGCGGGGGTCTGCGGCCTCCTCCCGGGCCGCGCCTCGCCGAGGGGACCCCCCGCCGCCTCCCCGCCCCCTCCTTCCTCCCGCTCGGGGCCGCCGCCGCTCGGTTCTCGCCGCCGCCGCCGCGGGGCTTGTTGTTGACTTTGAGGAAAACTCCTGACGTCAGGGGCTGGCTCTCGGCGACTGGCGGGAGCGGCTTCCCCGCGTCCCGGCCCTGCCCGCCGCCTCGGCTCCCCTCCCGGCCCGGCCCGCGTCCTCAGGCTTCCCCGCGCCCCCGAAGCCGCGGCGCCCCGCGCCCCCTCTCCTCTCGCGAGAACATCCCCCCAGCCAGCCGGAGCCGGGAGCGGGGGCAGTCGTTCCCGGGCGGGAAGTTCTGGGTTTCCCCGCGCCCGCGTGGCCGCTGGCCCGGGCACAGAGGCTCCTCGCCCGGCCGCCGCCGCCTCCGCGCACCCACGCACCGGCCCCGGCCGCGGACGCGTGCGCCGCGAGGCCCCGGGCGGCGCCTCGGGAAAACCGGCCCGGCGTGAGCGCTCGCACCTGGAAGCCCACGAGGTGGGCGGCGCCCGAGGAGGAGCGGGCCCGAGAGCGCGGAGCCGGCCGCGGCCGGCCCCACCCCTGCGCCCCGGGGCACCGGGACCCGGGCTCAGTCCGGGGCTCGGGCCGTCCCTGATTGTCCCCGGAGACCGCCGCAGACCGAGAGCACGTCTCCGAACGGCCTTCCCGCACCGCCGGCTGTAAGCATTCGTCCACACACGGTACACAGCTTGCGGGCGAATCGTAATTCACTCTTAAAATCACACTCTTTTTAGGGATAGTCGTGTTCCATGACTTTGGGAAAGCCACGAGGTACTGTGTTCACTACGAGGAGGCCGTTTCTTTCTTTTGAAGTCCGTGACTCCTGAGGCTACACTGGGCACACTTTTTTTGCAGAATGACCGTATTTTACCGTGTAGCACCCTTCAGAAAGTTATAAAAGTTTACCAGGTTTGTCGCTTCTGGAAACACTAGGCCAGCATCCCTATTATCCCGCCACGTGGCTCTCGCCTTGTTGATGTACCTTTATTTTCTCCCATTGCAAGGTTTTTCTTAATGCCTGTGACTTCTTTCTGCGAAGACACCCTTCTCCTGACATGCGCTTTGTTCTCTGCTTTTCTGTATCCTGACAACTCTTACGGTAGTCATTCTTTTATACTAAAGCACCCCTGGTATTTATATAGTGTGTTGTATTCATATTTACACATCTCGCTTCACATCTTTTATGAAATGTCCATCTATTGGGATTGTGGATAGCAGTAGGAAACCAACTAAAAGGGTTTTTGGTGGTTTTTTTTTTTTTTTTTCTTTTTTAATTCCGTTTTCTCCATTTGTAGGGGAAACTTGTTTCCCTGACCACCCTGGAGCACAAATTTGCCATTTCAAGATAACACAGTTCGTCTGAGATAAAGCCCTCCACTGTGCCTTTCCCCTTTTCCCATATTTCCCAGCAGGCTATGAACTGACTAATAAACAGACTTCATCCTATTTCTTTTTATCTGTAAGATACACATAATGTATTCCCATAATTATTAGACCTCTCACAGTTACTATTGGCAAAATTATTGGGTTACAGGTTTCTTGCTGTAAAACACAAAAATGGGTCATAGTTTTATTCCATAGTACCCCCAACTTGCTTTTTATTTTTAAGAAAGTAGTCACTTATGACACCAGCACTAAAAAGTGTATCTGGAACTTTAAATACTTAACTTTTGAGAGTTTGGGTATCTGGAATTATTGAATTGCTAGATACCTCATATCAGTGAGATGTTCATTTGTTCCCAAATTTAACATCAATATATTTATAAGAACTGAAGATGTCATGACCCATACTACCTCAAAATATTTTGCCTAGTCTGGTTAGATTGTATTAAATCTTAGATGGATTAAACCCTAAAATTAAGTATATGAGAATCAATTACATACTCTGGGCTTCACGTATTTGAAGAATTGCAAGTTTTTATTTCTGCTCTATTTTTGTTTATAGACTACAGTAGTTTCATAAATTTCCATAATAAAAGCATGTCTGATTTTATAATAGAATTAACTATTAATTAGGACTGTTACTTATTTAAATAACATTGTTCTTTCTCTCAGACTATGCCCGTATGAATTTGGCAGAATCTGCCAATTGTGGTATGTTGGTACTCCATACAGAGTGCGTGCTACTTTTTTTCTGCTTTGTCATTGCATCCAATAACGTGGGGTGCAGCCAACATGTTCATCCCAGGGAATGTCCCTCCTAAATTTTGCAAAGAAAGCCTTCAGTCTTTATTACACCAAATATTCTTAAGACTAACATTTCTCAGTAGTACTTATCAATGCATTTTAAGAAAAATGTTCAATCTTCCTTACTCCCAATGTCTAAATTTGATACTGAACTATTTCTTGATACTTCCCTCATTTCTTGGGAGTAACTAAAACTGGAAGGATATTTAGAATTTCAGAGCATCTAGTGTCTTAGTCCCTTCAGGCTGCTATAACAAAATACCATCAACTAGGTAGCATGTAAAGAACAGAAATTTATTTCTCACAGTCTGGAGGCTGGGAAGTCCAAGACAACAGCAGATTTAGTGTCTAAAGAGCGTTCCGTTTCCTGGTTTTCAGATAGTGACTTCTTGCTGTGTCCTCACATTTTAGAAAGAATGAGGGAACTCTGTTGAACCTCTTTTTTTTTTTTTTTTTTGGAGACAGGGTCTCATTCTGTCACCCAGGCTGGAGTGCAGTGGCATAATCATAGCTCACTGTAGCCTGGAACTCCTGGGCTCAAGCAATCCTCCTGCCTCAGCCTCCTGAGTAGCTGAGACCACAAGCATGAGTGAATTGCCCAGCCATCTTGAGCCTCTTTTATAAGGGCACTAATCTCATTCTTGAGGGCTCAAACCCTCATGACTTAATCACCTCTCAAAGGTCCTGTCTACTAACAAACTTTGAAAGTTAGGATTCCCATCTGTGAATTTGGGGAAACACAAAAATGCAGACCAGGGCATAACGTAACAAAAATTAAGTTACTGCTCTTCTGTCTCAATAGAAAGGGTGTTTTGTCCTAGGATGGGACGTGGAACAAAGTAGGCACAGAATAAGTGTTTGTGGAAGAAATACATGTCCTAATGGTCTAACAAATGCAGTAATCTGTATACTATGTACAGTTTATATAGTATTTTCTTTTTGGGGTGCAAGATATTTATTGGAAAGAACATAAAAGTGCTCTGGAGACTTGCACACCAGAGTTCAAATCCTCTCTCTGCATAATTTGTCTCATCTCAGGCAAGTTGCTTAAGTTTTCTAAGCTTTAATTTCCTCATTTGTGAAATGGCAGTTACAACTATTTCAATAATTTAGGTGAATTAAATTTTATGAAATATTAGTACTTAAAACACAGTGAGAGGTCAACAAGCTAAACTTCCTTAACCGTAAATGTGAACATATTTATATTAATCTAATAATAGCTGCTACAAACAAATACAAAAATCTATGTTGGAATTCTCTGCCACAGTTGGTTCTGAAATAAGCATGTTAAGTCTACAGCTGTAATTAGTGAATATATCCTAGATGATTAATAGAACAATTTCTTAAAGGGTATAGCTTGAATTTCTGTTGGTTAAACTTCCCAGTCTGTGGTATTTTCTTATAGCATCTCGAAATGACTAAGCCATACAGTTCATTGCAATCGTTACCAGTAACTAATTGTTTTTTTCTCCCTTCCCCGATGTCTTAAGGCACAGGCACCTGTGAGCATAGCCAAGGGCCAGATATGTCACTAATCTGGTGCTATGTGAAACTGGAATACTTAAAGCCCTGTGGAAACCTCCCTCTTATTTTGTTGTCAGATTTTATTTTTCTGCTATGTTATTAGAGTATGAGTGAATTTTTTTCATTCGTGTTCTCACTCTCAGACAGCTAAATCTGTTAGCAACTTAAGCAATCTCTGGACATTACATTTACTATTTCAGGACACTTGGGTCATAGAAAGTTACCACAATTGCTGGGCGCGGTGGCTCACGCCTGTAATCCCAGCACTTTGGGAGGCTGAGGCGGGTGGATCACGAGGCCAAGAGATCGAGACCATCCTGGTCAACATGGTGAAACCCCGTCTCTACTAAAAATACAAAAAATTAGCTGGGCATGGTGGCGCGTGCCTGTAATCCCAGCTACTCAGGAGGCTGAGGCAGGAGAATTGCCAGAACCCAGGAGGCGGAGGTTGCAGTGAGCCGAGATCGCGCCATTGCACTCCAGCCTGGGTAACAAGAGCGAAACTCCATCTCAAAAAAAAAAAAAAAGAAAAGAAAGTTACCACAATTAAATAACTGCTTGCGGAGCATTGAGCTAGAATTCATGTTCTATTCCAAAGCAGCAAGTATAGACAACTATTATTCCTGGCTGTGCAGGAGAATTGTGGTATGTGATAAAATTAATAAATATTATAATCCCAGAGCCTCATTTTAGTATATAATTTTAACTTCCTGAGGTGGTATGCATTTCCAGTTGTTTCTGAATCTGCTCTGTGGGTTTGAACTTTCCGATGAAACAACTAGCAGTGTTAGCTAGCTAAATCTCCAACTTTTGCCTGGACAGTTACCTCAACTTCTTCCCCGGTTATCCCATGTAAATACAGTACTATTCTGAAAAGCTTCTCCGTCCATTTTAAAACACAGTTTCTTCTGCTAGTGAAAATACTTTCACAATTAACTGAAAAGTTTCAAGTCTACATCTCTCTATTTTAACCCACTATGAAGTCCTTCAATTGTTGATTCTGTGCTATCATTAAATAACATTGGCTTTCCATAGTAGGAGAAAATCAGTCAGAATTTTTCTGTTGACTAGACAGACCATTTTAAATTGCAAACACTATCTCAATTCAGTAATTGGATTTGAATCAAAGCTCTGAATTTGATTTAGAATTCAAACTTTTTTTTTTTTTTTTTTTTTTTTTGAGAGTCTCACTCTGTCGCCGGGCTGCTGCAGTGCAGTGGTGCTATCGGCTCACTGCAACCTCCACCTCCCAGGTTCAAGCGATTCTCCTGCCTCAGCCTCCCCAGTAGCTGGGATTACAGGTGCATACCACCACACCCAATTAACTTCTGTATTTTCAGTAGAGTTGGCCATGTTGGCCAGGATGATCTCGCTCTCCTGACCTCATGACTCATCCTCCTCAGCCTCCCAGTGCTGGGATTACAGGCGTGAGCCACCCTGCCTGGCCAGAATTCAAACTTTAGGCAGAAAGCCATAGTGGGGAAAGCAGGCAGGCTCAGTTTCTCAATTTCTGTATCTTATTTTCCTCTTCCACTCCACAAGTCAATCTGAGTGAAGGACAAAACAGTTCCTACCCAGCTGGTACCGTTGTCAACCAGCTTGGCATTCTCTCAGCCCAGCACACAGAACCAGCTATATGATTTGCAAGGCCCAGCGCATAATGAAAATGCTGGGCCCCTTGCTGGAGAAGAGCTAAGAATTTTGAAACTTTGAGAACAGAACATTAAACCGAGTATAGAAGTCCATATTCCATACAGGTCACACACCCATGAGGCTGCTGGTGTGTGCTTAACACTAGCTGTCCAGGGACTTTTTGGAGAGTTGCGTCTGAGGTGCTCTAACTGCAATCTGATGTGTGACGCCTGCACTCCTGATGGCCCCTCAGCTTCTGTTGCTTAAGCCCTCCTGGAGTCTTCTCACCACTCAGGGAGAAAGTCTCTTAGGCACAACTCCAGATGGCTCCAGGCAAGTTCTCTCTCCCCCATAGGACTCTGGGCCACGGGAAACATTCAAGCATCCTTTGCCTAGCAGGCCATTCTCTTCCAAGCAGTTGGGCAGCCTGTTTCCCAGTTTTCTGAATGGGAGTCAGATCCCAGTCCACAAAATGCCCCTGCCCCATGTTCACCCACCGTTACAAGAAACACATTCCAAGCTCTCCACACAACCCATGGAAGCCCCCTGAAGCCCCCAGCATGAGCTGAAGAAGCATCCTTCATCTCTGCACAGGAGGTGAGGAACGCAAGTCTCCCCTTCACCAAACCTCTTCCATCTCAAATTTTCTGCACTATTTTATATTTTTTAAGTGGATGCACGTATTTGAGTCATAGGCCCAATTTTGAACTCTTTCCTTCATAATAGTGACCAAGCTCGAAATTTCATCCTTTTGCATCTTGAGATCTCAGTTGAAATGTCAATTTAAAAGTCATATTAAAAAGCATATTCTCAACCAGGAGTGGTGGCTCATGCCTGTAATCCCAGCATTTTGGAAGGACAAGGCAGGAGAATTACTTGAGCTCAGGAGTTTGAGCCCAGCCTGGGCAGCATAACAAGTCCTTGTCTCTACTAAAATTATTACTTTTTTAATTAGCCAGGCATGGTGGTTCATGCCTGTAGTCCCAGCTGTTGGTGGTTGAAGGGGCTGAGGTGAGCGGATAACTTGAGCCCAGGTGGTTGAGGCTGCAGTGAGCTGTGATTGCACCACTGCATTGCAGCTTGGGTGACAGAGTGAGTCTCTATCTAAAAAAAAATAAAAATAAAAAAACTTCTCTGTGGTATCACTGTTTTTTCTGTGTTTCTTATTTAGATCTGTGCTTACATGTATTAAAACATTATCAGCTATTCCTGAATAAGATACTTAACAGGTGTTCAAGGCACAAAATTAATTAAAATAGTATCTTCTCTACATGTTTGTATTTCTGTTTGATAAATATGTTGCAACAAATTGCCTTTTTCATACATTATTACCTACATTACTATTAAATATTTTTAGAGACTCTTGCCCTTGGCTAATTTCTCAAATTTTTTATTAAGCAATTTAAAGTTGAACACATTGAAATTTTATCTCAGAAGATGCTATAGTCTAGATGCCACAAAATCGAGAATAAAAATATAAATGTGCAATTTGTATGAGAGTCAGTCACTTGTGCAAAGGTCACGCTGAGCTATGAAAACCTCTAGATACAGGCATGAGTTATAAATGATGAATTTTTACATACTTTTTTTTTGAGATGCAGTATTGCTCTGTTGCCCAGGCTGGAATGGAGTGGCATATTCTCAGCTCACTATGAACTCCGCCTCACAGGTTCAAGCAGTTCTCCTGCCTCAGCCTCCCAAGTAGCTGGAAATGCAGGCGTGTGCCACCACGCCCAGCTAATTTTTTTTGTATTTTTAATAGAGACGGGGTTTTGCCATATTGGCCAGGCTAGTCTCGAACTCTGACCTCAGGTGATCCACCTGCCTTGGCCTCCCAAAGTGCTGGGATTACAGGCATGAGCCACCACGCTGGCCAGATTTTTAAAAATAATGTAAGACTGCCTTGATTTCCCTTTAATGTCTATGATTACCAAAGAGAGGTGTGCCTTCCTTTGTTCTTTATCAAGGTATTAAAAATTGAGAAAATATTGGACTTTGGGGTGTAATTTAAACTCCTTACCTTTTTCTTGCTTCATTCAAAGAACTATTGGGATCCTTGAGTATACAAAGTTCAGAGAATAACAATTTGCTAAATACACATCACGCTTGCCTACATTGTCTCTTTCCACCCCTCATCTTCTGAAAAGTTACTCCCCCATAGCTGTCTTCTCCCAAATATCTGAGCAAGTCTGAATTCCATCACATCTAGGAATCATATTTATGAGCAGAAGCTTCTATAATCCATAAGGGAAAACTTACAAAGAGTGAGGAAAAAGACAAAGTCTCCAACTTTCATAACTCTTTATGCACTCTCTCCTTAAAGATAGTGATAACCCTCTTTTTCTTAAATCTCCACTCAGGGTATCATAAAACTTATTTGCATATTTACCAGTCCCATTGTCTTCCCTGATAAAATATTTTAAGACTTAGATCATACAGTTCGTATTTTGGCATTCACTTCAACTTAATTCCATAAATGTTTCTTGACTCTCCCTATAGCTAAAGGTCTATAGATAGAAATAAGTTCAACACAGAGTTTCCTTCCAAGAAGCTCCAGCTATTAGAGAGACATAAGCGGCTATAATACAAATAAGTGCTATGAGAGAAATGTATATAAAGGGATGTGAGAACGCACCTTTGGGAGCAATTAATTGTGAAATGAGAGGGAATGAGTGAGGTCTACCTAAAAACAGGTTAATGATACTTTAGCTGAGCATTAAAATGAGGTCCGAAGTTCATCAGAGGGAGGAGAACGTTCCTGCAGTGAAAAGAGCACCCCAAAAGCCACAAGAGAGTAACACTGGGGACTCCAAGGAAAGAAAATGGGTGCAGGGAAGGTCTCTGTGATATGAGGTATGTCTCAGTGACACGAGTGGTATGATAATTCAAGCTCAAAATGGACTTGAATTATCATAAGGGGAAAGAAGAGTCTATATGAATGCAGGGGCGGTGGAGAGGGAGAGGAAGACTTGAATAAGATGATGTAGAATCAACAGGAATGACTGATCAGATGGTGGGCAGAGGGGTGGTAAATAGAAGAAGGAATGATGGATGATGCCCACAATTCTCCCCTCCTGGCACCAGGAGGAGGAATGGACTGCGTGTGTGTGGATGAACATGCATACACTATGGTTGTTATTGCTAATTTTGGAGAAGAAGGTTGGCAAGAGGCTGGAGTTACGAGGAGAAAAGAAGATGAGTCATTTTGGACATGTTAAAGTGCAGGCGCACCTGTGAGGCTTCAAGGTAGATACAGCAATACACACAACAGCTAACACGGCTGAGTTCTTTCTTTGGGCCAGGTGCCCCAGTGAGCACTCTGCTGATTTAGTATCAGAAGCATTCTTGAATATGGAAATGGAGAGGTCTGACTAAAAGACTTGGTTTGGATGGAGGCTTGCATGGGAGCATGGAGTAAGTGGCTCCGAGCAGCAATGTGATGTAAGAACCAAACTTGAGGAAGCACTAACACTGGAGGCCAAAAGGAGAGGGAGGGAAAAAAGTCAAATAGGTGGGAAAAGAAGCAAAAGGAGTTATGAAAGCCAAGGTAGGAGAGAATATCAAGAAGAGGGCAGCGTTTGCAGCATGAATGTTGCACAGAGGTAAAATAAAAGGTAAACCCTGATAAGTGCCTACTGAATTTTACAACTGGAAAGTCGTTGCTTACCTTGGTTGAAGTAATTTTGTGGTGTAATGGATTGAAAGCTTCATTGAACTGTGTTTTAAAGAAAATGGCAAATTGAGGAAGAGGGAAACAGGGAGAGATGAGGGGAGAAACTGATATTTATTGAAACCTACTGGGAGCCAAGTTCTGGGCTGGCACTTTGTTTAAATGTAGCTGGACATTACTTTAGTTTGGCATATTAACTGTTGTTCCCTGGTTTCTGACTCCCTGTGGCTCTTACTGGCTGTCCAATGAACTAGAAGATCCTTGCCTCAGGAAACAGGCGACAGCAGAGACATGAGGAAAAGACCTTCTCTCTGACTTTTTAGTTTCAGAAGCCTAACCCTCCGTGGGAAACAGAAATGACTCTGGGGCTTAAAGCAGTGAATGAGGAAGAAGATGTGATGCTGTAAGAACAAGTTTCATGCACATCACCACCACCACCGTTAGAAAGAATGTCAGTCTAGCAGGAAGAAGAGAGGACAGGAGTAGATGGCTGGGTCTCTGGGGAAGGGTTGGTTCTATTACCTGTCCCGTGGGGACAGTACAAGAAGGAGGGTTCAGGATTCCCAAAGAAGAGGGAAGTTGTGCTTTCTTTCCTTAAGGGAGCCTGGATGGAAGGAAGGACCAGACACAGACACACCCGGATGGTGAATGAAGGCATTCAGGCCCCTCAGGGCTTCCTGGGGCCAGTGTAACCTGGGCGGCGACACAGAACACAGTAATTTCTGTACAATCAGGATTTCTGAGCTTGCATAGGCTTTGGGACCATTTCTGAGATTCCCATGTCCTACAATGGTGCGGGATCAGCATCATGGTTTCAACACACCAGCAAATGGAAATGAGGGGACAGAGGAACAGATCAGAAGTAACTTTGAGGACAGTCAAGGGGCAATCAAGATGACCAGTATCTCAGAGGACACCAAGAGACCACCAAGACCAGGAGGCCTTCTTTGTCCAGATGAATTGCTCCCATGCAAGTCATTCTCCACACTGCCTTCTCTCTAGGGCTTCAGCACAATCCCAGGGAGATAGGAAGTTTCCAACCGTGAAGCCGAATGGAGGCTCAAAATAGAAACAGAGCTGAGTTCTAGAAATAATGTTAAATTTCCTATACACCTGAATTTGGGAAATGAATGATAGGTAGAAGGGGATCCAAGGCACTGAAACTTCTTTTTAAAAAAAATTAAGAGTGAAGAGCCAGGCATGGTGTGTCCCAGCTACTCGGGAAGCTGAGGTGAGAGGATCCGTTGAGACCGTAAGTTTGAGGCCAGTCTGGGCAACACAGTGAGACTCCATCTCTGAAAAAGCTTTAAAAACAAATTTTTAAAAAGAATGAGATAAACTGGATAATATAGACAGGGTTAGGGAAAGAACTAGTTGAGAGGGAGAGCTTGAAAACAAAGGAAAAGACGGATCACATACTAAGGAACAATCCAGAAGGCTATGGGAAGGGATAAACTTGGAAGGGAAGGTGTACACCTCTGCAAGACAAGAGTGAATGTGAAAAAGATGTGCGTGGATAGAGTTTTATAGAGAGCTGGGAGAAATGTGACAGATTTCAAGCTTCATGGTGTGGAGGAGGAAGGGCCACGTGGCAATGCTTGTTGGGTGTTTGTTGGAAATAACGTAGGATGAAGACAGAACCGTAACACCTCCCATTTTAGTTCCTTGAGCTTTAGTTGGTGTATGTCTTGCGTTTGGGTTCCTTCATCGAAGTAGCGGATGCTGCAGTCACTGCCTGGATCCGCAGACCCCTCCTTTCAGGATGGGAACAGCCACTTTACCAGCTGCTGGAACTGTTGGCCACTGACACACAAGTCCCTTTTCTAGGAATTGCCATCTACTGAGAGAGCCACACTACCACAAATTATACCCCCTTCCCAATGACTGTACATGTGAAGGTGGAAGTCCAGCCCCCTTGGCTCAGTTCAGGAGGAGTCTGCTGGTCCCTATAGAGGAGCACACTGGGCATCTCTCTCCCAGACCCCCAGACCCTAGCAGGGGATCAGCTGGGGTCTTTGTTGTGACTGCACAGCACTTTCTCCTGCCCAATCCTGGCTCCTTCACCCCCTGACAGGCATTGATCGTGAGAGCACACCCCACAAACTTCCTGCAGGGCTGTCTCCATCCCACAGTCCACCTCACTGGGACTCCAACTTGAGAAAACACATCAACCTGCTGACAGCACAGGTTCCCTGGATCACAGTCAGTGTTGTAGGAAGGAACTCCAGTGTGTCTCGGGAAGAGCCAAGTTTAAAGAACAAACAGCTCTGTGGTGGGACAACCTCCTTTCTTTCTGCCCTCTTGCTTCCATGTAGATGGAAGTTACGTTCCTGGCCTGTGCCATCCCTGACTCCTGCCTCACTGGAGACTTACCTGATGGAGGAGTCCAAGGAAAAGTACTGGGCACTTAGCCCATTCTGGGGCTCCCTGTTTGGAAGACAGGTTGGCCTGAATGCTCCCCCATACCAAACGAGGCCCGCCCCGTGGGTGTGGCATGTACTGTTCTGCTTCGAGAGGAAAGTGTTTGCAAGGTTATTTGTCTGCAGGCCTAATACACACCCTCTAATCCAGCTTTTACTAATGTCAGGCTGCTGTTTTCTTTTCCAGTGTCTATTTTTTATGTTGTATTTCTCAGTTGGGATCCACGTTTTCAGTAGAGAGAAAGGGCTAGCTATTTTATTCTCTGAAACCTTACTATAGTACTTTTCGAAGGGAGGGAAACAATATTTAGTGTTTGGGTGTCTCTTTAGGATAAGAAGTAGCAAGTCAAGAGTGACAAGGAATGCAAAAAATAAACATCATACACACAGAAGATAAAGAGAAATACAGTCGTTCCAACATTTGGAAAATGTCCGTGACCTCTAGTCCTATATGCAAGTAATTCCTTCCTGAGAAGGAGTGGGTCCCAAATCTACCTAGACCCCCAGCCATTGGATTTAAATCTTTGTTCCTTTATTCTCCAAATTTTTGGCTTCGTTCAAAAGATTCGTTGGAAAAAAAAACCAAGAGTGTTGGCTCTGTTAACACAGAAAAACTGTGTCAGCTTTTTACTAAAATCAGTTTTATCATTAAGTTAATTACATTTTTTTACTAAAAGATAAGTATGCTAAATGAATTCACATATCACAACATCTATTATAGGTTTTAGAAGTGATAGTTGGGATGGCACTATTTTTATTAATGTCTATTTTAAAATTGCCTTAATTTGACCTCATTTTACCCCAGATTACTCTTTGAGATGATTTTGCAGGCTGAGTCCCAAGTTAAGGATAGCGCTAACATTTTTCTGTAGCAAGAAATTAGGTATGATTTGGTTTGTTTAGAGAATAAACAAGATTAAGAAAAAATTTACATTTTAGACCAATCAAGAACTTTAGGTGTCATCTTTTACAGGTTTCACATTTAATATAATTCTACTTCTGATGTTAAATTTTATTACTCTACAAACTAGCCACAAGTAATAAGGTTCTAAGAGCTAGAAAACATGTATTTGACTTTTCTTGTCTGTTTGAGGCAATGGTAGAATTTCTGAGATACCCTTAAGTGATGATGAAATGAATTCATAAATCACTGCTTGCCAGTCATATTGCTTATCAATAATGCTACTATCAATTTCCTCTAAAGCGTGCAGATTTCATACAAAAATGGAAACTACGTAACTACAGTTTTTCACCTTTTACAATAGGATTGCAGGGTGCAGGAAGTGGAGGCACAGAGGGGCCTTCAACTTCTCCATCCTACAGTACTATTCTCTGGCGTGTCTGGGATGAAGGATGTATGAGGTAACAGGAGGGCTCTGCTCTCAGAGGTGATGATGGGTTTGTGCTGAGCTATCGACACTCATACCTGGGCCTCTTGTGATCAATGACACTCAATTTGGAGACGGCTGACTGGGGTTAATGGTGCAATCTGTGGCTTTGGAACAGAGTTCTTCTCTATGTGAAACTAATTGGCCCATATGGGGATTAAACTGGTAACAGTGTCCTCATTTGTCAACCCATCTATTCAGCTTTTGAATCTAGTTGTGTTTGAGGTCTGCCCCAAATTCAATCAATGTCTTTTCAAATCGTAATACCATGACTTCAGAAAGAAGAAGAGGTAAATTTTAAAATATACAAGTTATTTATCAACCCAGATCACTGTAAGAAAATCATTATAAATTAAATAACAATTATTTTATTGCCAATTATTCTTAAATGAATATCCCTGTGCCGTGGGAACAACAGAAAGCAAGTCTGTTTCCCATTAAATACCTTATTCCAGAATTTAAAAATTTTCAAAACATGCCTTCACACCCCCACTCCTGACTGCCAAATGACTGTTTCAGGGGTTGCCATCCACAGCTCTTTTCCAAAACGTCAATTTTCTTTTCTTTTTTTTTTTTTTGAGACGGAATCTTGCTCTGTTACCCAGGCTAGCTAGAGTGCAATGAGATCTTGGCTCGCTGCAACTTCCTCCTCCCAGGTTCAAGCAATTCTCCCACCTCAGCCTACTGAGTAGCTGGGATTACAGGCACCTGCCATCACCCCTGGCTAATTTTTGTATTTTTGTAGAGATGGGGTTTCACTATGTTGGCCAGGCTGGTCTTGAACTCCTGACCTCAGGTGATCCACCTGCCTCTGCCTCCCAAAGTTCTGGGATTACAGGTGTGAGCCACCACACCTGACCCAAAAGTCAGATTTTAAGATGGGACTGGGTTCTTTCCCTCACTTGATCTTCCTTTGTTTCTATGTTCACCAGAAAGAAGCCTTTCTTAAATCCTGACCCCAGAGTGCTTTTTAAATCTATTTACCAATTTACATGATTCATGTTCTGACTTTGAAATTTGAAAGACACCACTATTTGCCACATCCTTCAGTTCCGACTAAAGGACATATCTTGACAATACAACATATTCAAATTCAGAACATCTTTTTAGATCAATTTACATTTTCTCTCCATTTTTTTCATAATTAACCTGATGCTTTTCTCCAATTCACCTGATACTTAATAGCTAACTAATGCATGTAAAAGCAAGCCCCAAATTGTTAGTTAAGTGTGGTGTGGTAGAAACTGCAAATGGTGGAAATGAAAAGATTAAATAGGAACCCTAGAAGCGATGGATAATAATGCACCAGGTAACAACATTTATATCCAATACAAAAGCATTTTCATTACCTAAACCTCCAGTTAGAAGCTACTTTTTCCTTCCAAAAAGATTTTTAAAGGAATTGATCTTTGAGCAGTCACAGAAACAAGGAGCATTTTCCACAAATAGTAATAAAGAACCAAACACAAGAAAGTGGCAGAGAGGTGTAGACCAATAAAAGTATGAGATACGAGAAGAGCCTCGGCAGAACTTTGACAAAAAGAGACGACTTAACACAGAGTGACTCCAAAAAGATATTTTGTTTTAGCCCTGCTGGCTAAGAGTTTTCTTTTAATTTCAATTTTTTTAGAGACAGGGTCTGGCTCTCTCGCCCATGCTGGAGTACCGTGGCATGATCGTAGCTCACTGCAGCCTCCAACTCCTGACCTCAGGTGATCCTTCCATCTCAGCCTCCTGAGTAGCTTGGACTACAGGCATGCACCACCACCCTCAGCTATTTATGTTAAAGAGTTTTCACCAACTCCTTAGTGAAGGGAAATTGGAATTTAACAGCAAAGCTCCACTGTTTGCTATTTATAGTAATATTTACATCTACTTAAATTAATATTTGATTCTTTTGTTGTTGTAATTTTTTTTTTGAGACAGAGTCTCGCTCTGTTGCCCAGGTTGGAGTGCAGTGGTGCAGTCTCGGCTGACTGCAGCCTCTGCCTCCCAGGTTCAAATTATTCTCCTGCCTCAGCCTCCTTAGTAGCTGGGATTACAAGCACACACCACCACACCTGGCTGATTTTTGTGTTTTTAGTAGAGACGGGGTTTCACCATGTTGGCCAGCCTGGTCTCAAACTCCTGACCTCAGGTGATCCGCCCACCTTGGCCTCCCAAAGTGCCGAGATTACAGGCATGAACCACCATGGGGGAGAGGGCGCTATACATTTTTAATTAAAAGGACTGCCTTAGACAAATACATATACTGGATATTAGCTACCTTATTATGCCAATCAAAGTTCTGATTCCGAAAGGAGATCAAATCAGCTCTACTCCTGTGATAGCTGATTTTCTATGTCAATGTGATTGGATCACAGGATGCCCAGACATCTAGTGAGCATTCTTTCTGGATGTGTCTGAGAAGGGTTTCTGAAAGAGATTAGCATGTCAATCAGTAGACTAAGTAAAGCACAGCCCTCCTCGGGGGTGGCTGATCACAGTCCCTCCTATAAAGGGCCTGAATAAAATAAGAAGTGGAGGAAAAGAGGAATCTCTCACTCTCTTTCTGATAAGCTGGAACTGCCCTTGGCTCTCCTAGTCTGGCCTTCAGACTAGGACTAGAATCTGCAGGGGTGTCTAATCTTCTGGCTTCCCTGGGCCACATTGGAAGAAGAATTGTCTTGGGCCACACACACACATAAAATACGCTAACACTAACGATAGCTGATGAGCTTAAAAAAAAAAAAAATCTCATAATGCTTTAAGAAAGTTTACGAATTTGTATTCAGATGGCTTCAAAGACATCCTGGGCCATGTTCTGCCCTCAGGCCTCGGGTTGAACAAGCTTGATCTAAACCAGTGGCTCTCTGTTCTCAGGACTTCAAACTATACCGTTGGCCTTCTTCGGTCTTCAGCTAACAGAGGGCACATCATGGGGCAGCCCAGCCTCCAGAATCATTTGTTAATAACATAGAAGAGATTGCTTTTCTTAGAATGTGCAACATACTGTGTTTCAATGAGAAAGAGAAAGAACTAATGAGTGAAATAACGTACCCACATGACTTTCTTTTTAGTTCTATATTGATTATTTTTAAAAAATTATGAAATGTAATATAGACAGTATATAAAACATGCATGTAGATTGGCCAATCATTTTAAAGCAAACACCTGTGTAACTATTGCTAGCACCCAGGTCCAGAAAACAGCATAAGCAGAACTCAGGATCCACCGTGCTCTGCTCCAGTCAGAGCCCCTCTTTCCTCAAGAGTAACCACTACCCACTCCCCCAACTTTGGGATAATCATTCCTTAGTTTTCAATATAGTGTTTCCTCTAATGTATCAATTCATAAGTAAGTTTATTTTTGACTTTCTCCTTGTTCTTAATAATACGTATTTCAGTTTCATCTATATTGTGAGTAGCTGTATTTGTTCATTTTACTGCTACATGATATTTTATTGCATGAATATATCATGATTATTTTAGGAATTTCTTTATTTCATTTAAACTCAAATTTATTGACATGAAGATTTTATAATGTTTTCTTATTTTATTTTTAATGTCTGACAACCTGTAATAACTTCTTTCTCATTCCTGATATTGGTTATTTATGTACTCTCTTTCTCCTTTTTCTCCTGGTTGATTCTCACCAGAGGTTTGTCGGTTTTACCACTGTTTTCAAAAAATGCAAATGGGGGGTTAGTTGACTATTTTTATTTTATGCTTGTTTTGTAATTAAATAATTGCTGCTGTCTTGATTATTGTCTTCTACTTTCTTTTCTTTTCTTTTTTTTTTTTTTAAACAAATCCTCCCTCAGGTTTATTTGTACAAATAGCACAGGAGGACCCCAGCCCCATGCAGATGGCAGCCCCGGGGGGTCGCACCCGTCCTTCTGTCCTCACATCGGCAGAGATATCTACTCTGAAGCCTTCGTAGGGGCCTGGGCACCTGTGGGAGACTGAGCTGGAACTGGAGCTGGAGCTGCAGCCTGGGCCTCGTTTTGATCCTTGGCCTTTGGCCGGCAGAGCCTGAGCCCCTCGGCAATGCGAGCACGAGCGCGCTTCCCAAGCTTGGGGTGGGCAATGTAGGCAAGTCGATCGAGCTTGCGGCTGACACCCCGCTTTGGGATCTTGGGCTTAACCTCCTTGGGCTTTCCGAGGGCCGTGACGGCCTCGGCAGGTGCACGCATGGCCTTGGCGTTGCTGGCCTGCGTCTTCTTTAGGCCCTTCTTGGCAAAGCGCATGTTCCTGAGGAACTTGGGGTCCACCCCCTTAAGAGATCTGTATCTTTGTGATCGGGGTTTCCTGATACCATTTCTGTGCCGTTTTCGGGACTGGTTGTGTGTGGTGTGGTTCTTGGACTTGGCCATGTCTGCACCTGAGCCGCGCTTCCCGAAGCGCCTGGGACCGGAAGACTTGTCTTCTACTTTCTTTGATTTTATTTTGCTGTTCTTTTTCTAACTTCTTGACATAGATGAATAGCTTATTCACTTTCAGCCTTTATTCTCCAGCAATCCTCCAGAATTGGCCTCCCAAAGTGCTGGGATTACAAGTGTAAGCTACTGTGCCCGCCTTCTTTTTCAACCTACGGATATACATCTATACATTTTTCCCTAATGACTTATTTAGTGATTCATATGTTTGAGATGTCATATTTTAACTATCTTTGAGTTCAAAAAATTTTTGTGTTATTTCTCCTTATAATTTTATTTCTCAGTTCTCCAAAATATGAGAATATACTTTGCACAATTACAATCCTAAAATTTATTGAGGCTTGCTTTGTGTCCCAGTCCCAGCTTTTTGTAAATTTTTGTAAATATTCTACATGTGTGCTTGAAAAGAGTACGCATTCTGTAGTTGTTGAGTGTTGCGTTCTATATATGTTCATCATAACATTTAAAAAAATCATAATCATTATTAAAATATTTTATGTCTTTACTGATGGTAAAGATATAAAATAATCTATCAGTTACTGAGAGAGGAATGTTAAAATCTTCCACTCTGATGTGAATTTGTCTGTTTTTCTGGACATTTTGTCAATTTTTGATTTATATATTTTAAGGCAATGTTATTAGAAACATACAAATTTAGAATTCTTACGACTTCCTGATGAATTGAACCTTATAATATTATGAAGAGATCCTTTTTAATAGGGCTTTTGATCATCATATCTATTTTGTCTCATGTTAAAAACTACAAACACACACACACACACACGCACACATAGTCATGTGCCACATAACATTTTGTTCAATAATGGACCACAGATATGACAGTCATTGCATAAGATATAATACTATTTTTGGGTTTTTTTTTTTTTTTTGAGGTGGAGCCTCACTCTGTCACCTAGGCTGGAGTGCAGTGGCACAATCTTGGCTGATTGCAACCTCTGCCTCCTGGGTTCAAGCAATTCTTCTGCCTCAGCCTCCAAGTAGCTGGGATTACAGGTGCATGCCACCACGCCCAGCTAATTTTTTTTTTTTTTTTTTTTTTTTGTAATTTTAGTAGAGACAGGGTTTCAACATGTTAGCCAGCAGGATCTTCATCTCCTGACCTTGAGATCTGCCCTCCTGGACCTCCAAAAGTGCTGGGATTACAGGTGTGAGCCACTGTGCCCAACCTTATAATACTGTATTTCTACTATACCTTTTCTGTGTTTAGATACACAAATACTTACCATTATGTTATACTTATCATTATGCCTATGGTATTCAGCACAATAACATACTGTACAGCATAGGGAATATAGATGTGTAATCGGCCTAGGTATGTAGTAGGCCATACCATCTAGGTTTGTGTAAGTACATTCTGTGATGTTTCTACAATGACAAAATTGACTGATGAAAGATTTCTCAGAATATATCCCTGTCATTAAACAATGTATGACTGTGTGTGCCCATGTGTGTGTATGTGCACATAAAGAGAGACAGAGAAGAGACACAGAATAATAGAGCTATGTACACATATATGGTTATAAGTTTATATATATATACACATATAGACATATATGTATATACATGTAATATACATTATATATAGGGGTGTGTGTGTGTGTGTGTGTGTGTCACTATATAAGCTTTCTTTTGGTTATTTACATAGTGCACCCTTTTCTGTCCTTTTATTTTAAAGTTTTTTGTATACTTAGGCTTTATATGGATTTTTGAAGTAAAGTCTGAAAATTTTGTCTTTTAACTAGAGAATTTAGTTCATTTACATTTAATATAACAATTGACAAAATTGTGTTTTTAAAAAAATCACTATCCTATTTCATAGTTTATATTAGTTCTGCCTATTTTAGACTTCTTTTCCTCTCCTTTTAAAAGAGATGGACATTATTTTCATCTTCACTTTCTGTAGCTTAACAAGAAGCTCATTTGAAAGAAATTAGCTCAATGAAGGCACATAAAGCTTCTGGAAAATACTATTAGCTGAGTTCCAGAACCCTCAACCCCCTTTAATAAGATCATTTTCTTGACCAGGAAATCTTGACCATTGGAGGACCTCACTGGTGACCCCTGCCTCCTTCCATGTCCCTCATGAATATATAGAATTGCATAAGACAGTATCCTTCCACTGGAGTTCTGCTCCTCAGGTGTGTCTCTGTGTGATACTGACAAGTGAGATCCTGGGTGGCATTTTCAGCTGCTCTCTGCCTTCAAGTTTCCCTAGTATACCTGACTTTTACATTTGTGTCCTGGCCTGTTAGTGGTGTATGTGTATATGCCTTTTAGCCTGACATTGTTCTTACCTTCTTTTTGACTGATTTTTTCTTATCATTTTCTTGTCCTCATGGATGCGGTACCTAATCTCATTGTCTATTATTTTAGTAATGGCTTTAGAAATCACAACATACACAATTACAATTTTGAAACCTAAAGGTAATCAGTACCTTTACCCTCTTCCTGGAGTGATGAGAGGGATAAAAACCAACAACAAAAAAACAATGCTTAAACCCCATTCTCTCCACACCTACCAACTGAATATATCTTTACAGTAGTGTGTCTTTAAATATCATTTTTTAAATCCCCATAAGATATTAATGTTGATACAGTCACTAATTTTTTTGTTTATCCAAATGGTTCCGTCTTCTTTCCTCGCCATTATTTCATGCATCTTGGATCATCCTTCCAGAAGTACATCCTTTAATACAGTGCTTCTTAAACTATCTGTGCTGAAAGACCTGTCTTTTTTTTCTTTTAATCATCACAGCCTAGTATTTTTTAAAAGTACAATAACATGAATTACTAGGGGAAAAATTAAATGAAAAAACCAAAGACATACAAAATACATACCCACATGTTTATTTTTGGATTCAACAGACAAAAAAGTACTCTGTCAAATTGTTGTAAAGTTTTCTGAATGCTTTCTTCCAGTCCCTGGATTTCTGTCATCAGGACCGAAGCGAACACTCGCAGACTGACATTAATCCACGGACCTGACTTTGAGGAGTACTGTTTAATATTTTCCTTAGTGAAGACCTAACTTCTATCTGTCTGAAAATGCCTTTTTAGAACCGTGAAAAAATTAATCTGTCACAGGAGTAAAAAATACATAAATAGAAATGCAACCTTCAATTTTTAAAATGGATTTGGCTATAGTACTGTATGTATATGTATATGCACATATCATAAGTGTACTACTCAATAAGTTATGAAAAATGATCCACTCATGTGGCCATCACCTAGGTCAAGATGTAAAACATTAGCAGCCATCCCAGAGTCCCCCCTCAGACTCCCTCCAAATGATCATTTTCACCTTTCTCTCCAAAGGTAACCACTCTCTTAACTACTAATATCATAAATTATTTTGCTAGTTTTATTAAACTTATATACCTGGAATCACATTGTGTGTATTTCTTAAAATCTGACTTCTTTCAATATTATCTTTGTAAGATTCATGTGAGCAGTATTTTGTTAACTGCCATTGCCATATGCTATTCCACTATATGAATATGTCACATTTAGACGTAAAATTTATTCCATTGTTGGTGGTCATTTAAATTGTTTTCACTCTAGCTGTTAAAAATTATGCTTCTATGGAGATATGTATATATTGAGACAGGGTCTTGTTCTGTTGCCCCAGCCGGAGTGCAGTGGCACAGTCTCAGCTCACTGCAACTTCTGCCTCCCAGGCTCAAGCAGTACTCCCACCTCAGCCTCCTGAGTGGCTGGGACTACAGGGGTATGCCACCATGCCTGGCTAATTTTTGTATGTTTTGTAGAGATGGGGTTTTGCTATGTTGCTCAGGCTGGTCTTGAACTCCTGGGCTCAAGTGATCTGCTCGCTTCAGCCTCCCCAAGTGTTGGGATCACAGGCATGAGCCACCGTGCCCAACCTATGGACATTTTTGCATGTCATTTGTACACATACGTGTGCATTTCTTTGGGGTAAATACTTAGCAATGGAAATTTTAGATCATGAGATAGGTGTGTGCTCAACTTTGCTGCCCAAGAGTTTTCTTATATGGAAACAATTTTCACTGGTATGAAGTAATAAGAGATACACATACGAATCCCTGTCCCCAGTCCCTGGCACAGAGCTCCTAAAACCCTTGTAATTTCCTGAGTGTTAGAAGAATCTTTTATTCTAATGTTTGGTCTCTGCCCCAGTTCCTGAGACAGGGCTCCTAATACTCTTGCAGATAGGGTGCTAGGATAATCTTTTGTTCTAATATTTGGTCTTTGACTCAGAACTTCTAAAACTTGGTCTTTGGTTTCTGACTCAGAGCTCCTAAATCTCATGACATTTTCTGAGTGACAGAAGTGTCCTTTCTCCTAATGAGGCAACTCTTGGTAGGCTCCTGGATAGCCTCAAGGTGGGGGTTAATTGCCAGGGTAACAACCATGAGATTAGAGAGTTGGAACTTTCAGCCCCAGTACCCAGCATGTCGGGAGGATGAAGGTTTATCACCAATGGTCAATTATGTAATTAATCATACCTACTTAATGAAGCCTCCATAAAAACCCAAAAGACTGAGTTTAGAGAGCTACAGGTTGATGAACATACTCGGTACCAGGAGGATGATGCATCAGTCCTTTCCAGGCCTTGCCCTATGTATCTCTTTATCTGGCTGTTTGTCTGTGTCTTATCTTATCTCCTTTATAAATAAACTAGTAAACATAAGTAAAGTTTCCCTGAGTTCTGTGAACTGCTCCAGCAAATTAAGAACTCAAGGAAGGGGCTGTGAGCACTCCAATTTATAGCCAATCAGTTAAAGTAAGTGACAACCTACGACTTACGATTAGCGTCTGGAGCTGGGGGAAGTTGCCGGACTGAGCCCTCGACCTATAGGATATAACGCTCTCTCAAGGTAGATAGTGTCAGAATTGAATTGAATTAGAGGACACCCAGCTGGTGTCCACAGGAGAGGCTACGAAGATTGTTTGATGGGGAGAAACCTCCACAGATTTTGGTGACCGAGGCCACAGAAATATTCTGTGTCGATTGTTGAGTGAAAGACTAGGAAAAACACTTTGTTTTTTTTAATCACAACAACTGGAAACAGGAATTCCTGTTATTACTTTGTATTTTGTAGGAGGGTCTCTTATTCCAGGTTGATTAAGAATTCTTACTTAGAAATACATTCAGAACTTTAATATAAATTTTATTAAGTTTCAAATTTGTTTTGAGTATAGGAACTCCGAAACACATGTGTATATACATTTTTTAAGCATAACAATTTATAGATACATTGTTACATGTGTCTTATTAATGAATATTATTTTGCCATTTGATAAGTAACCCCTTTTTCACTAGCCCACCTTACATTGGTATAATGTGGAGGAACAGTTTTCTTCTGAAGATGTTAATTACATAATATTTTATGTTTCTCTATTCTTTAGTTAGAACATGCAGTTCAGGACCTAGGCTGCCATGTTACACTTGTTAACAGAATGCGATATAAAAGAGACTCTAATCCTGTGAGCACAAAATGAAGGAAATCATAAGATTCCTAAGAAGAGAAATTTGAACTAGGGAGAGACTTAATGCATTAAAAATGTATTAAATAAGTTAAGGACTCAAGGGATGTATGCTGATGCTAAGTACAAGACTGTTCCTGTTGAACAATGGGAAAAAAGGAAATTAGATGTAGCTCGAGATCACTTGTTCATTAATTTCATCGTTGCGTTAAGGAAGAAGAAACCTACGATTATTAAATTTTTGTAAAGAAAAACCTGTTAATAACTATAAAATGAAATGGATCAGACGAAGGATTTGAAAAGTTGGGATTCTGGTTTTAGTCCTCACTTTGCTACGTTAAGAGTTATGTGAAATTGGGAAAAATATGTAATGAGACATCAGTGTAAAATTGACACACTAATAGCACTTAAATCAATAGTCGTTGTAAAGTTAACATAAGAGACTTGTCAGAAAACTTGGCGTGATTGTTAATTTTCTGTGTCACAACTGGACTCAGGAAGGCCCAGAGAGCTGGTACACATTGTTTCTGGATATGTCTTTGAGGATGTTTCTGAAAGACTGAGTAAAGAAAATTGGGATGCTCCCACCAATGTGGGAGAGCATCATTTAATCTGTTGAAAACCCGATGGAAAGAAAAGGTGGAGGAAGGGCAAAATCAGTCTTTGTGTGCTGGGGCATCCATCATCTCTTGCCCTGGGACATCAGAGTGCTTGGTTCTCAGGCCTTCGGACTCCAGAACTTACACCAGTGCCCCTATCCCCCACCCTCCACTTCCCTGGTCTCGAAACGCCCTTCTCATGCCTTCAGACTTGACTGGGAGTTACACCATCTGCTCCCTGGCTCTCAGGGTCGTGGACTTGGACTAAATTAGATGACTGGCTTCCCTGGTTCTCCAGCTTGCAGACAGCAGATCGTGGGACTTCTCGGCCTCCATAATCACGTGGGCCAATTCCTCGTAATAAATCTCCATATGTATATGTGTATATACACACACATACATACATACATACATTATACATTTTACATATATGTATATATTATACTGCATGCGTGTGTGTGTGTGTGTGTGTGTGTTTATCTATCTATCTATCTCCTATTGGTTCTTTTTCTCTGCAGAATCTTGGCTAATATACTTGGTAAACTGTGGAGCAGAATTCTGGGTCACAGATGTATCTCCTTAGTCTAAAAGTATTTTTAAAGTTTTAATTAGTTGTTTTTTTCTTAACTTTTAATTTTAAATTTTTTTAATATAAAAGTAAGATCTTGTGATGTTGTCCAGTCTGGTCTCAAACTTCTGGCCTCAAGTAATCCTCGTGCCTCAGCCTCCCAAAGTGCTGGGATGACAGGTGTGAGCCACCATGCCCAACAGATGTCACATTTTAAAAATCTGAATTTCTAGCTTCTTTTTTAAAAAAATAAACTTTATGCAAGCATTCTTTTATATAAGATACATATTATTTATTTATTTATTTGTTTGTTTATTTATTGGAGACAGGGTCTCACTCTATGGCCCAGGCTGGAGTGCAGTGACGCAGTCATAGCTCCCACAGCCCCGAACTCTTGGACTACAGTGATCCTCCCACCTCAACCTCCCAAGTAGTTGGGACTACAGGTGAGTGCCACCATGTCTGACTATTTTAAATGTACAGTTTCAAGAAATTTGGACAAATATATAGACCTGTGTAATAATGACCATAGTCAAAATAGAGAACATTTCTACCACTGAGCAAGGATCGATTGTGCCTTTTTGCAATCAGGCTCCTACCAGGGAACTGGTCCCAGGGACTTATTTACCTGCTTTCAGTAACTATAGCTTTGTTTTTTTCTCTCTGGAATTTCATATAAAGAGAATCATGCAATATGTACCCTTTGGTATCTGACTTTCTTTGTGGAACATACTGTTTTTGAGAGTCAGCCATGTTATGTGTGTCAGTTATTCATTCCATAACACTGCTGGGAGTAATAGTGTGCGTATCTCAAACTTTATTTATTCATCTGTTGATGGACATTGTAGTTATTTCCAGATTTTGGTTATGATGAATAAAACTACTATGCATATTCCTGTATAGGTCTTTGGGTAGAAGTATGTTTTCATTTCTCTTTGGAGTTCGATAGCTGGATTATATGGCCCATTTTAACTTTATTCTGTCGCCCAGGCTGGAGTGCAGTGGCACAATCATGGCTCACTGCAACCTTGATTTCCCAGGCTCACGTGATTCTCCCACTGCAGCCTCCTGAGTAGCTGAGACTACAGGCTTGCTCTACCACACCCAGTTCACTTTTGTATTTTTTGTAGTCAGGGTTTCCCCATGTTGCCCAGATTGGTCTCTACAAACAAACAAATTAACTGGGTATAGTGATGCACACCTGTGGTCCTAGCTACTTAGGAGGCTGAGGTGGGAAGATCACTTGAGCTTGGGAGGTGGAGGTTGCAGTGAGCCAAGATGGCACCACTGCACTCTAGCCCAGGTGACAGAGTGAGACCCTGTGTCAAAAAACAAACAACAACAACAATAAAAAGTAAAAAAAAAAAAAAAAAACAATTTCCACACACGAAAAAATGAAATTGAATTTCTAATTAGTAATAATGGCATATTTCACCAATTTGGGTATTTTAAAATTTTCCTTAATAATTTTTTTTAGGTTTCAATTTACAGGCCTTACATATACTTGCTACTTTTATTCTTAAGTATTTCATGATCTTTGAAGCTATTATAAATGGTACATTTTTAACAAAGTAAAAAATTTCTGGTCATTTGTTTCCCAGCATATAGAAATAGAATTGATATGTGTATATTGATCTTATATCATTGGACTTTGCTAAATTGACTTATTAATTTCTAACAACCTTTACATAAGTTCCTTATGTATATGATCTTGTCATCTGCAAATAAAGGCAATTTGATTTTTTCTTTCAAGTACGTATGTTTTTTATTTCTTTTCTTTACCTCATTATACTGGTTAGGACTTCGAGTATAATGCCGAATAGAAATGGTGAGGGGAGGTGGGGTATTTCACCATTACGTAAAATGTTAGTTAGTTGTGATTTTTTTACCAGGGCCTTTTATAAGGTTGAGAAAAATTTCTTCTATTCCTAGTTTGCTAAGAATTTTTATTATAAATTTATATTAAATTTTGTTCAAAGCTTTTCTTGCATCTATTGGGATATTTATTTGGTTTTTACTCTTTTGTTCTGTTAAGATGGTAAATTACATTAATTGATTTTTGAATGTTAAACCAACCTTGCATTCCCTGGATAAACCCCATTTGGTCACAATGTATTATCCTTTTTACATATTGCTAATTTTGAGTTGCTATTCTTTAAAAGAATTTTGCATCTCTGTTCATGAAAGATATTAGCCTGTAGTATTCTTTCCTTGTAATGTCTTGTCTAGTTTTCAGCGTTATTTTGTCCTCATGAAATGAATTGCAAAATGTTTCTTTTACTCTGTTTTTTGAAAGAGCGTGTGTATAAATGGTATTATTTCTACCTCAAATATTTAATGGAATTCATCAGTAAAGCTCTGTAAGCATGGAGTTCTCTTTCTGTGGGAAGGCTTTGAAAAATTCAGTTTATTTAATTGATATGGGGGTATTCAGATTTTCTGTTAACATTTTGTCTCAGTTTTGGCTTTTCATATCTTTTAGTAAACTTTTCTATTTCAGGTAAATTGTTGTATTTATTCACATAAAGTTAATCATAACATTCTTTTACAGTCCTCCTAAAATAAGTATGTTTATAGTGATAGCCCTTCTTTCATTCCTGATATTGGTAATTTGAATCTTATTTATTTTTTAATCAGTCAAGATAGAAGTTTATTAATTTTAATACAAATCATATGTTTTTTTAAAAGAGAAAAAGAAAAATCTTTTAAATATTTTTGTAGAACCATAGAACCTTCTTTTGACTTCATTTTCTCTATTGCTTTTCTATATTTTCTATTTTTATTGATTTCTGGTCTTGTCGTCATTATTTTCTTCCTTCTAATTGCTTTGAGTTTAATTTGTTTCAGTTTCTTGAGATGGAAGCCGATATGGTTTGACTCTGTGTCTTTACTCACATCTCGTCTTGAATTGTATTCCCATAATTCCCACATGTTGTGAGAAAGACCTGGTGGGTCCTGACTTCAAGTGATCCACCTGCCTCTGCTGAAAGAGGGGTGTTGAAATTTCCAAATATAATTGGGGATTTGACCATTTCTCCTTTTAGTTAAGCCATATTTTCTTCATGTCTTTAGTATCATTGTTATTGGGTGCATACGCATTCAGGATTATAATGTCTTCTTAACAAATTGATCCTTTATCATTATGAAATGTCCCTTTCTACTGATGAGCATATACTTTTTCATGTCTACTTAATCCGATATTAGTATAGCCACTCCAGCTGCCTCAGGATCAGTGTTTGCATGGTATATTTTTATTATTCATCTACTTAACCAATTTGTGTTTTTATATTTAAAGGGTCTTTCTTGTAGACAACATATAATTTGGTCTTGCTTTTTTTTTTTTTTTTCAACTCTGTGTGGTAACCTTTGCCTTTTAATGGGAGAGTTTAGGCCAGAGGTCATTAATGTGTAGTTTATGGACCCCTGGAAGTACCCAAAGGCCTTTCAGGGGTGTTTGTGAGATGAAAACGATCTTCATAATAAACCTAGAAGGTTATTTTCCTTTTTCATGTAGGGGCATTTACGCTTATTGTGTAAAAGTGATGGTAGAGAAAACTGCCTTAGCATATATCAGGGCATTCACAACAAACTGGAGTATAGTCAGTGACATTCAACATGTACTTGCCAAAAAAAAAAAAAAATTCAAATTGCACTTAAAAATCTTTTGGATCAAGGAGTAAAATATTAATTTTATTAAATATATGTCATTTAAATATTCTATTTATTGAGTTGGAAATGCATATAAGGCATTTCTGCTGCATATTGAAGTATAATGTCCTGAGTAAAAGCATTTGTGGGATTATTTTAGTTGCAAGCTGAACTAGCCGTTTTTTAAATGTTTAAATGGAGCACCAGTTTTACTTGAAAGAACAACTAACAAAATATGGTAATTCAAACTTGGATAAATGGCAGCAATTTTCTCAAGAATCAATGTAGCGATCCTGACACTTCAAGAAAAATTACTGCTGTATTTTTTGCCAATGGTAACATTTGAGCTCTCAAGTAAAAATTTGAAGTTTGAAAAATTGTACTTGTCACCATGAACTTGACAGCTTACAATAGATGAGATCAGTAATTATATGAACAACTATGTTTTTTCAATATTGTATATTGTAATATGTCAACATTCTGAAGATCTATAAAACTCAGCAAGCCAATACTTTCCAAATGATTAATGCATGATGCCATGTGGGTAAAAGAACCATTCAAATTGCTAGATAGACAAATGGATTTTAATGTACTTAACAGGGAGAAGTTCAATTGATCTGATTTCATTTTCCACATTGTACCTAACATTTAAGCAGCTACCACTTGCCAAGTTTTAGTATAGTATCAAAGATGAATATTCACATGTATACAAAAAAAGATATTAACATATTGCTCTTTTTTCCACCTACATAAGTGTGTGAAGCCAGATTATCTTCACATACCTCAACCAAAACAACATATTGCAACAAATTGAATGCAGAAACAGACAGGAGTATCCAGTTATCTGATACTAAGCCAGACATTAAAGAAGTTTGCAAAAATATAAAATGATGTTATTATTCTCTCTAAATATTTTTGCTTTGGAAAATAGTTACTTGTCCAAAAAGTGTATTGTTTTATTTTATTTATTATTTGTTTTTTATTTTTCGAGATGAAGTCTCTGTTGCCCCAGCTGAAGTGCAGTGATGTAATCTTGGCTCACTGAAACCTCCACCTCCCAGGTTCAAGTGATTTTTGTGCCTCAGCCTCCAGAGTAGCTGGGATTACAGGCTTCTGTCACATATCCAACTAATTTTTTGTATTTTTAGTAGAGACAGGGTTTCACTATGTTGGCCAGGCTGGTCTCGAACTCAAATATTCCACCTGCCTTGGCCTCCCAAAGCACTGGGATTACAGGTGTGAGCCACCGCATCCAGCCTGTATTTCTTCTTTGAATTAAATGTTGTTAACTGAATTTTTCTGGAGGAAAGAGCTTTCTGGTTTTTATAAATTTCATTATTTAGTTGGATTGCATTATTGTCAGACAGTTGTTTGGAATTTATTGGGGTTTTCTTTATGGCCTCATATGATCATTTTTCATGAGTATTGATGTAATTTAAGTAGATAGTTTCTAATATTGGGCTTGAGAGCTCAATATATTTCTGTACATCTACCTCATTGATTTTGTATTCAGGTTTTCTGTGTCTTCATTAAAATTTTTATCCCTGTGATCTGTCTTGGTTTGAGAACTGTTAAAATTTTCTATTATTTGTATGTTTCTTAATGATCCTTTTCTGCTCTATTCTATTGCTTCGGTTTCCTCTTTGGGGTTTCTATTATAGGTATGTTGGCTTTTGTCTATCTTCTATCTCTTTCTTTCAAGGATTTGCTAAATTCTTCTATTTGCATGTTTGTTGATTCTCCTTTTGTGTGGTTCCTGCCCTGTGAAAATTCTTGCTATTTTATTAGGTATATAACTATCAATAACTATTATATCTTCATTGTGATTGTAGCCTTTAACATTATAAAGTGCTTTTAATGTCACTTTTTTATGTTATTTTATTCTGGATTTGACCTTGCCTGTCATTTAGTCTTAGTTCTTCATGTGACTGTTTACTTATATAATACTCAGCACTAGTTCTTGTTTTGATGTTTCTCCAGTCTTTTTTATTTTTTGAAGCTCTGGTAGATTTTTCTGGACATCCATATGGGAATAGTATTATGTGAGTTCTTGCCTGTTTATAGCAATTTACCTGTGACCTTCCTACTTGAAATTAATTTCGCCTAGATATTAAATCCATAATCTACATTTTCTGCTATAGAAAAGTCTAATGACAATCAGCCTTTTATCCTTCCTTACAAGAGTCTTAGTTTTTTGTTTGGTGTCTGAAGGATTATTTTTACCAAAAAATCCAACATTTTTACTAGTTGTTTACCCTTTCAATAGATAGTGTCAAGTTATTTTTTATTTCAAAAAGTTTTCTTAAATTATAGTTGTTTTTTTTTTTTTTTTGACACGGAGTCTCACTCTTGTTGCCCAGGCTGGAGTGCAGTGGTGCAATCTCAGCTCACTGCAACCTCCGCCTCCTGGGTTCAAGCAATTCTCCTGCCTCCGCCTCCCAAATAGCTGGAATTACAGCCCACCACCATACCTGGTTATTTTTCTATTTTTAATAGAGATGGAGTTTCACCATGTCGGCCAGGCTGGTCTCAAACTCCTGACCTCAGGTGATCCTCCTGCCTCAGCCTCCCAAAGTGCTGGGATTACAGGCAAAAGCTGTCATGCCGGGCCTTGAATTCTAATTTTTAACATTTATTCTGTTCTGTTTATTTTCTCTTTCAGGTTCCTGTTACATGAACGTTAGCCTTTTATCTTCTATATTTATCTTTCTTTCAAATTCTTATCTTTTCCTTAATTTTTTTTTTTAACTTCCACATTTCTGTTTTCTGTTTCTCTTAAAGTGTATGTGTGTTTCTTCTGGTTTTGTTTTTATTTCTAAAATTATTTTTATTTTTTCTAATTCTTCCTTTCTTTTTTTTTTTTTTTTTTTTTTTTTTGAGACGGAGTTTCGCTCTTGTTACCCAGGCTGGAGTGCAATGGCGCGATCTCGGCTCACCGCAACCTCCGCCTCCTGGGTTCAGGCAATTCTCCTGTCTCAGCCTCCTGAGTAGCTGGGATTACAGGCACTCGCCACCATGCCCAGCTAATTTTTTGTATTTTTTTTTAGTAGAGACGGGGTTTCACCATGTCGACCAGGATGGTCTCGAACTCTCGACCTCGTGATCCACCCGCCTCGGCCTCCGAAAGTGCTGGGATTACAGGCGTGAGCCACCGCGCCTGGCCTCTAATTCTTTCTTGAGTCCTATCACCTGTTTTCTTAAATGTTTGTTTTGAATAATTGTCTGATTTTTTTCCATTTTTCTAATTTTGATCTATGTTTTCATCTAATAATTTTTACAAAGCTTTTATTTTTTGAGTTTTAAAAAATATTATAGTTTCTGTGGGTTTTTTATGGGCTTGTTTTCCTGGCATGAATTTATTATCTACAGGCATGTTATTCTATTCTTTTTTCTTATAAAAACTTTGTATGAAATTTAACTACAATCTTTTTTCCAATGCTTTCAGGAAAGGGGCAGAAGAGATTTTCTTGCTCCATAGATCTAAAAATTCTGGGTTTTTTTCCTCCAAAGTGACCAAAAGTAATTTCTGAGATTTGTTTCCTTTTTCACCTTACTTTACTTTCCACCTTTTAACTAGATCTTCCCTTTATTTTCCCTTATAATTCAAATCCTGCCTAATCTGGATTCTCTTTTCAGTAGTTGGCTTTCAGTGCTGAATTTTGTCTTACAGGGGAGATGTAGCTTGTTAATTTTGAGAGTTTGGAGACCCTGACTGCTCCATTAGCCCTTTTCTATCATTAGGCCTGATTACAACACGATCCCTGTGAATTTGCCGTTAAGTTCTATCCTCCAGAGCCTCCTCTCAATTTCAGCCATTGTTCTCAGATGAACTTGTACTTTGTAGTGAGTACCACATGGTGATTCTTGTTGTCATGATCTCAAGGCCATTAGAAGCTCATTGGTCATTACTTTTTTCCTCTAGTGCAAATGCTGATACTACTGACATGCTGTAGGTGAGGGTGTTTTGTACTTGGGGGACCAAAAACATACTTGTCACCTAGATGTATTGTTAGATCACTCATGAGTCTTTTGTTTCGATATCTTAGTTGCTATTTATGTTTTGGGGGGAAATTGAAGGAGATTATACTATCTTGGCTGCCTCCTTCTTGCTTTTTAATATCCAATTTGTGCCATTGTTAACTTGTGGAAATATATTCAATTAAGCTTCTGTTTCCTTTAGATATGATCCCATCAGTTCTTCATAATTTTCTTACTTTATGGCACAAAAAGACAGTCAAGGCTTATCTTAGTCATTGCCTGCCCCAATATTTGAATGAACATTTCTACAAAGAGCTTCAATTCCTTTTATCCATCAGACTTTATCTATCTAGGCTGTGAATCATTATCTTTATTTTTTATCTTATTTTATTTCTGGGGGGATTGGGAGTGAACAGAGTCTTGGTCTGTTACCCAGGCCTGACAGTAGTACAATTATAGCTCACTGCAGCCTCAGGCTCCTGGGAATGCATCATCATACTCGGCGCTTTAAAAAAAAAAAAAAAAAAAAAAAAAAAAAACTTTTTGTAGAGATGGAGTCTCACTGTTTTGCCCAGGCTGGTCTTGAACTCCTGGCCATAAGCAACCCTCCTGCCTCAGCCCCTCAAAGTATTGGGATTACAGGAGCATGAGCCACTGCACCCAGCTAAATCTTTTCCTTTAGAAAACTAAGCAAAGCATTGGAAAAGGGGCATCTGAAATTTTTAAAAAGGGGGGGAAAAAGAATTTTACAAAACCCCCAAAACCTAAGCAAGTTCTCTTCCAGAGGTTCATAATTGTAGAAACTTTCTCGGTTAAAGCCACTGTACCTTGACTGAAGAAAAGCGTTACATCAAAGAGAAAGGGGAAAACCATGATGTAATGGAGCCAGAATTGTACTTGAAACCCAAATGAAAATAAGTATTCATCAAGTAATGCAACACAAAGTGAAAGGAAAACATGGAGGAAGGAAATAAATTAATTTTCACTCAGTGTATGTCATTTGTCAGGTAGAGGGTTGGGATTTTCAGTTTACCTTGTTTGACCCTTAGAAAAACTCTGTGGGCATGTAAAGTATAATTATCCCAGTTTTACAGCTACAGAAACAGAGGTTCAGAGAGTTTACTGAAGTTCATCCCACCAACACACAGACTGGGTAACATAGTAGAGGTACAGAAATATTCTTGTCCTAAATTAGTGGCTTCAAAAATCATTCAAACAAAACAAAACACCTAAAGGTTATAGTGGTTTTACCAGTAAATAGATACATACATACCTATATAAACACACATATATTTTCAAATTTTGAAACTTTTTGTTTTGAAATAATTTAAAGTGACAGCAAACTGCAATGATGGTTCAGAGAGGTCCTCTCTATTCATCACCCAGTTTTCCCCCATTGGTTACATCTTAGGTAACAATGGCACGATAGTAAAACCAGGAAGCTGACACTATCATAACATACATGTATAGTTCTATGTCATTTTAATACATATGTAGATTCATATAGCCACCATCACAATCGAGATATGGATTGATTTCATCGCCATGCAGATCCCCTTCATTCTGCTGGTTCATAGTCACACACACACCCTGCCTTCACACTATCCATAATCCCTGTCAACCATTAATTCGTTCTTCATTGCTGTAGTATTTTTTTTTCATTTTGAGAATGTTTCATAAATAGAATCATGAAGTATTCCATTTGAGATTTTTTTTTCCCACTCAGGATAATGCTTTTGCTATTTATCCAAGTTATTGCATGTGCTAATAGTTTGTTCCTTTTAACTATGGAATGGTGTGCCACAGTATGGATATATCACCATTTATTTAACTCTTTACCTATTGTACAACATTTTGGCTGTTTCCAAATTTGAGGTTATTAAAAAATCAAGGTGCTATGAATAATCATGTATAGGTCTTTTGTGTGGATGTAAGTTTTCATTTCTCTGAGATAAATGCTCAGGAATGCAATTGTTGAGTCACAGAAGAAATGTGTGTTTGGATTTTAAAGACACTGCTGAAGTACTGTTCGGAGTGGTTGTCCTGTTTTACATCAGTAATGTAAATGTATAAAAGCTCTGTCTTCCTTGTGTCCTTGTCAGCATTTGATGTTGTCACTCTTTGCTGTTTTAGCTGGTCTAATAGGTATGTGGTGATAGCACATTGTGGTCTCAGTTTCTACTTCCCTAACACCTAGTGGTGGTGGGAGGTGACCACATGGCAAGGAACTGTATATGGCCTCCTAGGAGTCAAGAGTGGCTTTGCCAAAAGCCAGCCCAGTCGTACAGCTTCAAGGAATTAAAGTGTGCCAACAGCCACGTCGTTTTATGTGCATACTGCCATTTACGTATCCTCTTCAGTGAAATGTATTGTCCTTTGCCTACTTTCTAATTGGATTTTTTGCTGTTGTTTTGTTTTGAACTGTTGAGGTTTTAAAGAACTGATAGTTCTTTATATATTCTAGGTACAAGTCCTTCGTCAGTTATGTGAGTAAAGGAGATACAGAGGGGGAGAGAGAGCGAGCGCCAGCATGGTGTAGGGAAAATCGATGTGCTTTAGTCAAGAATAGGCCAAGGCATACTTACCTGGCAGGGGAGATACCATGATCACGAAGGTGGTTTTCCCAGGGCGAGGCTTATCCATTGCGCTCCGGATGTGCTGACCCCTGCGATTTCCCCAAATGTGGGAAACTCGACTGCATAATTTGTGGTAGTGGGGGACTGCGTTCGTACTTTCCCCTGAATTGGAAAAAAAAAAAAAAAAAAAAAAGAATAGGCCAAGGCAGACAACTGGGCCAGTGTGACTCAGCGAGTTTGGAGCGCAGGCCCACACTTCCACTCATTAGATGACCCATTTGTGTAAAGCTCATACTTGGCGCTGAGCCACTATTGTCTGTAAAGGGTATGACTGCCCTGCCGATGCTATACATATGGCTCATATTCGAGAGAGAGTGTGAAGCTGCTGACCCTGTAAGGAAAAGCCATGGGGGTGGCAAGAGCTGCAGAGCCAGCTGCTGAGAAGGGCTGCGGCCAGAGCGGGCAGCCAGAAAAAAGCAGGCAGAGAGAGAGCATAATAAAAACCCTGTTTCACCTGCCCGTGGCCCCCAAGTGTTCTTTCAGCTCTCTGCTACCCATCCACCCACTTCCCTCAGACCTCAGCGTGGGCTGGAACCTGATGCTTGGCGGGACACGTGCACCTGTGCTAGCTCTCTGATGTCCCTTCTTTTTTTTCTTGAGGCGGGATCTTGATCTGTTGCCCAGGCTGCAGCCTCGATCTCCCGGACTTAAGTGATCCTTCCACCTCCGTCTCCCAAGTAGCTGGTGCTACAGGTGTGTGCCACCAAACCCAGCTAATTAAAAAAGAAATAAATGGTTCTTTTTGTAGAGACAGTATCTCCCTCGGTTTCCCAGGCTGGTCTCAAACTCTTGGCTCCAGTGATCCTTCTGCCTCAGCCTTCCCAGTTGCTGACATTACAGGTGTGAGGTGCTGTACTTGGCCCCTTTTCATAAGGACACTAATCCTATCGTATCCGAGGCCCACTGTTACGACCTCATTCAACCCTAAGTACCTTTTTACTGGTTCCATCTGCAAATACAGTCACGTTGGGTGTTAGGGTTTCAACATGGGAATTTTGTGGGGACACACTTTAGTCCGTAGCATGATGGATGATCATGGAAGTCCTGAGTCTTTTCTAGTGGCCTCCAGGCCTCCCCTGACATAACTCCAGTGGAGAAAGGGAGGAGCGTCTCATTCCGCCAAGTCAGGGTGGTCTCCGTCGACTGCTAGTGTCACAGAGATGATGGGGGCATTACTCTTGTGATGGTACATTAGGTTTTATGGGACTCTACTTTATCAGAATGGACAAGGTGCCCTGCTGCCCTTGAGAGACAAGCTGTCTTGTTGTGAAAAGGCCTGGGAGGGGGCCACATGGCAAGGAATTGTATATGGTGTCCAGGAGTCAAGAGTGGCTTTGCTGAAAGCCAGCCCCAGTCCTACAGCTGCAAGGAATTAAAGTGTGCCAACAACCACATGAGATCGGAAGAAGACCCTGAGTTCTGGAAAGGAATTCACCGTACCCGATGCCTTGATGGCAGCCTAGAGCCTGAGGAGAGAGCTCAACAGAGCTATGCCAGACTCCTGACCTACAGAAACTGCGAGATAATAAATATATCTTTTTTTAAAGCCATTATTGTGGTAGTTTGTTATACTGTGATAGAAAACTAATACAGCACTCCAATTTCCATGACCTTTCTTTGTATCTGTGATCTGCTTCTCCCCCACACTACACCCTGTACCCATGACATAAACAAATGGTAAATATAAACATTTTTTGGACACGCTTAATAATTTGTCTATAGCGAATGCTGACAAAACCTTGATACATTTCTTGCCATATGAAGTAAGTGGGCTTACTGTAGAATAGTCTCTTCTGCCAAAAGTTGCAGGAAACAACAAAGGGTAATAAAATTTAATATCTGATGAGGTGGTAACAGATGGACTGTAGGCTTTTAAGAAAATGAATATTGGAATCTCTAAGGTGAGTGAATCTTTTATGCCTAAATATGGAAGACAGGTTTTGTAAGTATACAGCAAAAAAAATAAAATAACCAAGCAAAGTTGAACTATCATGGAAAATAAAAAATTTAAAAGGCACAAATCTATGATTAGCATAAAAAGTACATCTGTGCCAAGAAGTTAATCAAATAATAAAACCATTTTAATAAGAAAGCTCGTAATCAGGACATGTCTCACATGAAGAAACATGATAGTCAAGATACAATCACTATGGAGCTAATGACGATCATGTGGCATGGGTGCTAAAATATCACCAAAGAAACAAGCTTTCAGTCCAGCAGCACAAACACGTCAGTCATTTCTTACACGTTTCAGAATTCCAAAAGAAGTTGGGTCCAAGATACAGCATGAGTCTCATGCTGGCCAGACCTCATATTATTTTCTCCTCAATTAAATCTTCTCGGTGAGCTACAAATGTTTCTTTTGTCACTAACCACTCCAGGTGGGCCTTGTTAGCTTCAGTTTATTGCCAGATTGCTAAGCCCACTGCTCAACTGAGTGCTGTCATTTCCTCATCCTGCCACATTTGCTACCTCCACTCTCTTAAATCACAACTGCTTAACACTCCTACTCTTCCCTTCTACTTCCACCTCCTCGTGTGCTTCCACATGGCCCTCGATGGTGGAAACAGAATTTGCTTATCCATCTGACATCACCTTTTTCCTACGTATTTCTTCAAAAAAAGCTCACCTCTTCCGAGGAGGCGATTCTGAAATGATTTTAATAACAAATTTAAGTACTACAGAAGCTACTGATCAAAATCGTCTCTCTTTGATCTCAATGAGATCCATACTTCCCTCTGTAAGTGCAACCTCCTCCTTTCCATATGCCCCTGGGTCTTGACTGCTGTACAAATATGAATTATGAGCCCAAGAGGCAGAGATGAAACCCATGAGAATACGTGCTAGGTAGTGTCTCCTGTTGTTAGAGAAGAACAAACAAATTTTAGTTGACTAGTAAAGACATTATTGGGAATAGATCCTCTAGTTTTGAAAATTACATTAGTCAATTGATTCAATCACTGATTCAGTAAGTGCTTGTGTGCTGATTACGTGTGAGGTGTAGCTTTGTGCTATATGTACATTGAGGGGAAACAGAACTATTTGTGTGGGAAGCAATCAAGATTAAAGAGAAGCAAAAATGTGAGCCATGATGGGTGTATCGAATGAAATAAAGAGAGTTCAACGATGGAGAACAAGATGGGAAGGGAGCAAGGTGGTCGTGGAATGTAGCAGTTTTATGTGTCAACTTGATTGGGCGAAAGGATGCCCAGGTAGCCGGTAAAACATGATTTCTGGGTGCATCTGTGAGGATACCTCTGGAAAAGATCAGAATTTGAGTCAGTAGACTGAATAAAGAGGATTTGCCTTCACCAATACGGGTGGCCATTATCTAATTCATTGAGGACATGACAGAGTTAAAATGTGGAAAAAGGGCGAATTTGCTCTCTCTTCTTGAGCTGGGACATTCATCTTTCCTAGCTTTGGACATTGCTCCTGGTTCTCTAGCCCTGGACTTTGGACTAGGACTTAGAAACGTTGGCTGCTCTGGTTCTTGGGCCTTTGGGTTTGGATTGGAACTACACCACTGCCATTCCTGGGCTTCCAGCTTGCAGATGGCAAATTGTGGAACTTCTGTTTCCATAATCACCTGAGCCAATCCCTCATAGTCAATATCTATCTATCTAATCTTTCTCTGTCATCTATCATCTAGCTAATCTCCATCTATTACCTATCTATCTATATATCTCTCTATCATCTGTCTTCCTATCTCCTATTGATTCTGCTTTTCTAAAGAAACCTGACTCACCTAGGGAGGTCCTCACTAAAATTATTTTTAGTGCCATTCTTGTTATGTGCCTTTAAAAAATTTTCTTGCTTTCTTTGCTTTTTTTTTAAGAAATGAGGGTCTCACTATGTTGCCCAGGCTGGTCTTCAACTCCTGGCCTCAAGCAGTCCTCCAGCCTCAGTCTCCCAGTGTGCTGGATTATAGGCATGAGCTGCCATGCCCCGCCTCTATGTGCCTTATTTGATCTCTGCTCTTTGTCTCTCTGTTCTTCCCAACTATCATTCATTTTCCACTTTCACATTTCTAACCCATATCAATTTTCTTTCCTTTTTGCTCCTCAGAAGACAGTACTTACCTTCTGCTTTTATTTCAAAAACGGCAAATTTGTATCGTGAGATCCTGGACAGAGTGGGCTTTGGGGTCAGATCTGCTGTGGCCTGGAATTCTGGCTCCGCTACTTACCAACTGTGCAAACTCGTGCAAATTTCCTTTTAGTTTCCTGAGATGTAAAATGATGATAATTATGGTTCCTAGATTCTGAGGTACTTGAGAGAATTAATTAAAATACAACATGCAAAATAATTAATACAGTGTCTGCAATATAGCAGAACTCAACGGATGTTAGCTGTTCCAGTTATATTGTCTTGCCTGCATTTAAGATAAGCTGTCTTCACAGGTATGAGTGTGTGGAGGGGGTGCAGACTTTTGGTACTTCAGCCCCTGAAGGGCCAAAAATCCCATATGCATAATTAACTGAGTTAAAAACATTATTAATTTTAATCACATATATTTTTATACAAATATATTTCTTAATTGCAAGGGCTTTGCACACTGTTAAAGAGTAGTATAGTCAGCGGGACTACACCAGAGTAAAATGTAAAGAAATATAAATACCTAGGCAACTATGGCACCTTTACAGTTAATCTATTTGTAATCACAATTTCTTCAGCCCCGATTTTCCTTTAGAATTTGCAACAAGCAATAGAAGGAAGGAAATCGAACTCACCCTAAACTCTTTTGGAGTCAGACCACTTCTACGAGAGTTCTGAGACTTTAAGCCAGGTTGGCATTAAAAGGTTTCTGGGCTACAAGACTCAGCTGCTCTAATTAAGAGAGGACTTTCTTATTCTCTTTGATTCCACTGCACTCATCTACTTAGGCTTGTGTGAAATATCCCTGGGCTTCTACACAGCTCCTGAACTTTGGTGTTTAAGTCCCTGTAGACTCTCTCATAGCACGTGTTATACGCTCTCAGTCTCCACGTTGCTTTGCTACCACATGATTCCTTGAGGATTTTTAGCATCTTTCCCTTCAAACGTCAACTTTTCTCTTCAAGAAAACATTATGGCCACACTATTAGTCTCCATATCGGTCATAAAAATTTTGTTTTGTTTTGTTTTGTTTTACTTAAAAGTTTATTTATCATTAGCCCAGCTGTCTCTCTTGCTCTTAACTCTTTGCTCTTTAAAACTAGAGGCATGTAATTTCTAGCTTGTGCACAAGTCACCCAGTGGCCATTCCCTCATGCTTCTGGAAAGCCTTTACCATGATGCTGTGTACACAGCCACCTCTCTACTGATGCGTCTCTCTGAAGACAGAGACCGGGTCTTTTTCTTCAGTCACCACATCACCCGCAACAGTGCTGGACACGTAGTAGGTGCTCAAGAAGCTTTGCTGAATAAAGAAAGAAACAGTGCTTCAGTATATTCATATACTTGCTGCCATCTATGAGAAGGGCATCTCCTTAACATAGAGTTAAGACCTGCTACACCAATCTAATTACATGTAAAATTTGACAAGGTCTAAAAAACAGACATATAAATGGTTTCACTAGTTTTGTAGATGGTCTTTAGATGAGCAGCAGAGAGTACCTTTCTTTCTTTCTTTCTTTTTTTTTTTTTTTTTTGAGACGGAGTTTCGCTCTTGTTGCCCAGGCTGGAGTGCAATGGCGTGATCTCGGCTCACCGCAACCTCCGCCTCCTGGGTTCAGGCAATTCTCCTGCCTCAGCCTCCTGAGTAGCTGGGATTACAGGCACGCGCCACCATGCCCAGCTGATTTTTTGTATTTTTAGTAGAGACGGGGTTTCACCATGTTGACCAGGATGGTCTCGATCTCTCGACCTCGTGATCCACCCGCCTCGGCCTCCCAAAGTGCTGGGATTACAGGCTTGAGCCACCGCGCCCGGCATACCTTTCTTTCTTAAAGGTTGTGTTGAATATTGAAGTGGTTCTCCAATGTGGCAAGAGAAGGTGCTAGCCTGTCTGTAGTCCTGAGGAAATTAAAATACACTTCACTATTCGTATGTCTAGATTATCTATCAAGGTCCATTCCGCATCTATGACTTAATATTGGATTGTGCATGTATGAATACTATACCATGCTGAAGAGTTTGAACCACATATGGAGAAAAACTGTGAACAAGATCTAGGCAGAGAATTAATAAAATTTAATAAAGATTTAAAAAATACAGTCCATCTGGGAGAAGCATACATTTTATTTTTATTCATTAGGGTGATCCACTCACTGACTCATTGTTCTAACTTCCTTTACTAATTTGGAAAAATTAGTAGGTGGTGATGTAAATGTTGCAACAAAAGGTTTCTTATATTTTCAATTTGCATAATTTGTAAATACTATCTATAAATACTAGTATTTTCCTCAAAGTTGGAAATTACATAATAACAAAAGAAAACTCAAGCCAACTATTAGTGCAATGTGTAGAAATTTCTTTTAAAGGCTGGCCATGGTGGCTTATGCCTGTAATCCCAGCATTTTGAGAGGCCAAAGCAGGAGGATTGCTTGAGGCCAGGAATTTGAGACCAGCCTGCACAACATAGTGAGACCTCCCTCTCTTCAAAACATTCAGAAATTAGCTGGACGTGGAGGTGCACCACTGTAGTCCCAGCCACTTGGGAGGCTGTAGCAGGAAAATGGTTGAGCCCAGAAGCCTGAGTTTTCAGTGAGCTGTGATCATACCACTGCATTCCAGCCAGGGCAGCAGAGTGAAACCCTGTCACCCTGTCTCTAAATAGATAAATAAATAAATAAAATTAAAAATTCTTTCAAAGATCTCAAACAGTTAGTTTTATTTGAAATGAATCCAATAAAAAGAGGCAACTTTTGGACTCAGCAGTGTTTTCCTTAACAACATCTGTGTCAACATCCATGCTTTTAATGAAACGTTTACCTCCTCCCCTTACTGGCCCTCCCCCAAATAGACTTCATAGGAAAAAGTGTTCTAGAAACACCCTGTCCTTTTCATACTTCTCTAGAGGTTACTGTCTTCCTCTTCCCACTATAATCTTAGGCAAACAGGTAGCACTTATTCCGAGACCGAAGCGATAGTTTCCCGTTTACTTATTTTTCCTTTGAACAGGGATTCCCCTTAACACAGCTTTACTTGGAAGTGAGATGGGGTACAGTAGAGTAGGTCCTCGTTAAGCTCTTCATATATGTTTTAATGGTTGAAATATTTTTTTCCTAAACTTTCTATCACAAAGATTCCAGAATATTCTTCTTGAAAAATGTACTAAGGCTATCCAATGCTATGACTGCCTCTCAGAAGCACTTACTATCCAGAATATCACTATGAAAAGGAACAAAGGGAGAAAGAACAGAGAGTTTCACAGAGCAAGTGGGGTACCCAGAGATTGGGTTTCTGGTAGAAAAAAAGGAGCAGATAAAAATTCTAAACACATCCTTGCAAGGTGTCTGAGCTTTCGGTTCCACGTATAAGACTGCTTGGTGTATGCTTGCTTCTCTCCATTGAACCCAGCAGAATGAAGCGTTTTTGACTCCTTGCGTGTGGAGTGGTAATAGGACGGAGTCTGCAGTAAAGAACCTGTTTATAAATCTTCTTTTGATGATGCTGTGGGTTTGCAGCAAACTGCATGGCAGCTTTTCTCTGAGGGACTTTAAGATGTACACCTGAACTCCTGAGTGAGTTTTTCAATGGCAACTGCTTTTCTCTGTGAGGAGAGATAGTATACTGCAGAGCCGCAGTGTGAGAATGAGTTACAGCTGCTGAAAACTCAATTGCTAAGAGGCAACCTGCTCCAGATTTCCTGGATTCAGATTGTAGGGCAGAGAGGAATGCTTGAGAACGCGTGAGTCATGATGTACTCTTAGTAATTTTGCTAGAACATCAGGGAAGAGGTGCTTGGTGTTACATACTGCTTGCATCTGGATGGAATTAGAGCTTTTAGCTTTTCCTCAAGAAGGACTTATTAATAGCAGAGGACTAAAGTAATAAGTGTGTTCCATGTATAGCACTTGGGGAAATGAGCAATGCCAAAGAAGGTTTATCAGGACTCACTGTTTGTTCTTTCTCTACCCCTGAGGAAACAGATCTATTGATCTATTGATCATATTCTTCCAGAAAAACAGCCTCTGATGGGTTTACTGTGCTGAGATATCATAGACCAGGAGTGTCTTTTATGATAGCCCAGGAAATATCCTGCCAGAAAGACTTGAAGAGCTGCTGACCTGCGTGGCAAAAGGAACTCAGTAACACACAGGGAAAGTAAAAGATGTCAGGGTTGATTTCTGGTTTAAATTCTCTTAGCCTGTTAAGTTAAAATTGCTGGCTTTGGATGCATCTTACTCAAAATCATTTTGTTGCAAACTTAGGGGTCGTTGATGAAAATCATCTTAAAGATTAACCCCCTAGTCTTCCCCATCCCCACCATCAAATCTACAGCACTGTAAAATACCAGAAATTTAAAACACTTTGTGCAGCTAGAAATTGGAAAATGAACTACACAAGTGCTTAAAGATAGCAATAACTTGCCAGGCGCAGTGGCTCATGCCTGTAATCCAAGCACTTTGGAGGCCAAGGCGGGCAGATCACCTGAAGTCGGGGGGAGTTCAAGACCAGCCTGACCAACACGGTGAAACCCCGTCTTTAAAAAAAAAAAAAAAAGATAGCAATAGCTCAGTAACAAGCTAAGTGGGCACAACGTAAGCCACATTATGTTTGTATATGTGCATGTGAGCTATAACATTTTGGTCTTTTTTCCTGGACTGAACCCATACATATGGAAACACACAAATGGATATAAATCCAGAAAATAAATGTGTTGGTTCATATAGTTGAAAAGTTCAGGAAGCTACCTTCAGGCTGAGCTGGATCTAGCAACTTGATGTTATCAGTATTTTCTTTCTCCATCTTTCAGCTCTGCCTTACTCGGTACTGGCTACATTCTCAGGAAGGTCTCCCCATAATGGTTTCTAGAAGTTATGGTTTACATTCTTAAGAAGAAGCAAGTTCATCTCTTATAATAGTTTCAGCCAAAGTCCTGGAATTAAATCTCATTAGCCCAGCTTGAAATTAGGGCCCATCCCTGAGCCAATTGTAGCCGTGGTGATGGAATGTGCCTAGTTGGTCTGGTCTGAGTTGTGCACGCCACTTGCCACCTCTCCAGCCCTCCCCAGCCTAAATGGACTAAGGGTAGGTGAGAGGGGCTGATTTTCCAAAGGAAATCAGTTTACTTATCAGAAGAGGGAAGCAACAGGTTTACACTTCAATTGGTAAACATTTTTAGGGACATGAAACTCTTTTGTTTTTTGAAATATTCCTTTACACCCAAATATGAGCAGCCCCCAGAAGAAACTATATGTTTATTCAAATCATGTTGTCTTTGGCTCAACATCTTTTTGGAACTCCTTTATTGAATTGCCTCCTGAGTCAGTTTAAAAATGATAAAATAAAATTTTATCTCATTGATGTGTGCAATTATGAACATTGTACCATGAAATATCCAACCATATTAAATAGATTAGGGTTCTTTCCCACTGTTTGAGAATAAATATGCAAAACAATGCAAAAGAAAATTCCAAGAATGGAATTTTTAAAATGACCCAAATAGAAGAATTGGATTAAAATAGACCCTCTGAAGTACCTGCTTTGAGAGGGATATACTCATTGGCATACATAAGCTATCTTAACATGTGGGCTTTGCCCTTAAAGAAAGTTTAGAATACTGTGGTTCTAACTGTGAGTGCCCAAGGAGCCAGAACTTTGATGAAATTCTTTCTGAGACTGAGTTTCTTCCTATGTATTTGGAAGATGGAATGGTTAAATATCAAGGAGCAACTTATCTACCAGCAGAAGCATCGAAAGCACTGTGCTCCCCCATCCTCAATAATGCCAAGATTTGGAGAGGGGTGCTCCTGAGCAGATGGTTTGACAGACTAAAGCATTAGTTTGCTGAGCCTCCGTGCTTGCTAATTAATTCTTCAGTTTACTAGGATTTAAAATGATTGTTCAAAACAAGACATCCCTTAATAAATGCTAGGTGAAAGTCTCAACACGGTATTGATTATTAAGATGGTTATTTCAAACAGATGAGGTTGTCACTAAATAACAGAATTGCCTTACCTGCTCTGTTGGTTTAATTAAGTTGTTTTCAATTTGTAAAAAAAGATTATCTACAGTTTTAATATTTGTATTCACCCGGATTGTATTTTTCCAATTTTCTAGTTAAAACAATAAATGGAATTCTGTGGTAGATTTCATCTTTACAGTTCAGATAAATAATACGGTTGACGTTTATTACCGAGAAAGCAGACTTTGCGGGACTGTGGCTTGAATAGTCTGAGTCTTGAGAATTAAAAGTTGTAAATTCTAGTTTTGACACAGCTGCTTACTACGTTATCACATGTCACCTAATTTCTGTGTATTCCTTCATCCCTGGAAACAATGAGCACTGAATAACTGGCCTGTCTCACATAGTGCAATGAAACTTAGCCATCTATTTTGAAGGATATTGAGATCATGTGATATTTTTACTCTATAAAAGCCTTAGGCTTCAGATGTTTATTGTATAGAATTCTTAAAACTTATTAACGGGGTTTTTGGGTGGGTTCTTTTTATATTAGCATCCTGATATTGAAACTGAGTATGTGCAAATATGAGCCAAGCAACTCTTTATTTAGAGCAGTTGAAGAAATCTCAAGAGCATTTTTGTAATAAGACAGGCTCTCCATGTATATATTATTCCCTTAGAATAATGAGCACATTTTGAAAGATGTAATAATTTGCATAGGTTGCTAGGTCACTATTGTCATTTGAAAAAGAAGTACCATACTCTAAAGGCCCGAGAGCAAAAGAATTCAGGACACAATTTTTCAAAAATAGCATCAGACACACATCATAAAAATAGGTTAGTGTGCCTGGGGAATGGGGAGATATTGGCCAAAGGGTAGGAAGTTTCAGTTAGAAGAAATTCTGTAAATCTACTGTACAGCATGGTGACTCTAGCTAATAATGATGTATTGTATCCTTGAAAATTGCTGAGAGGAGATTTTAAATGCTATATAATGAAATAATGACACAAAATAATGACAGGTATGTGAGGTGGTCAATATGCAAATTATCTTGACTTAGTCATTCTACAACGTGTACGTATATCAGAATATCAGGGTATACACCATAAATATACACAATTTGTATTTGTCAATTAAAAAGCAGATTATAATAGGGAGAAAACAGGTTGGTGGGTGCAAATGGAGTTGAGATGCATAGTCTCCTTCTCTTCCTACTCCGTTTTTCATTGTCATGAGCATCTCTGTTTGGGAGGGATCTTTAGAGGACATTTGTAAAAGCAGTTGCTTGTATTCTCTTAATCTGGGAAAGTGGGATGGGAATGTCATGAGACTATGAAAGGCCTCACTGGAGCTAGGGAGGAGAATTTTTATTAATTTTATTAAATATGAAAGTTAATATAATTTTTATACATTTAGTAAAGCTTTGTTCTAGTAACTTAAGAAAACTATTAGAAAGTTGAGTTATCCATAAGCAACTAGTAAACCACATGTTATTATCATGTCCTAAAATACTAAATTGGCTTCTCAACTATTTAACACTTTTTTTTTTTAAGATGGAGTCTGTCTCTGTGGCCAGGCTAGGGTGCAGTGGTGTGATCTCGGCTCACCGCAACCTCCACCTCCCAGGTTCAAGCGATTCTCCTGCCTCAGCCTCCCGAGTAGCTGGGACTACAGCTGCCCGCCACCACGCCTGGCTAATTTTCTGTATTTTAGGAGAGACAGGGTTTCACCATGTTGGCCAGGATGGTCTCGATCTCCAGACCTCATGATCCACCTGCCTCAGGCTCCAAAAGTGCTGAGAGTACAGGCTGGAGCCACCACACCAGGCCTCAACATTATTTTTTTTTTAAGGTTCACTGTGTACTGAATAAGAAAAAACCCTGATCCTTTAGAGATTTATTATACAGAATTATTAAAATTTGCTAAAGAGGCATTTCATCTGGGTTCTTTTTATTTTGAACTTTTGTTACTGCGACTGGGCATGTTTGATGCTGTTTGCTTAAGTCTCAAGCTCAGACCTGCCTTGTTTGATCACCTGCTGAATTGAATGTCTTGTATATACCTCACACGTCACCTGGCCAAAAGAGAATTCTTCATCTTCTCCTCACACATGTTCTTTACCCAGGATTTCTCTTTCTCAAAATAATATCACCATCCACCCTGTTGCAGAAATCTGAAAAATCTGAAACCTATAAATTATTCTTGATTTTTCAACCCTGCTACATCAGCCAGACTTCCGTCAGAAAACAGAACTACCAGAAGATGTGTGCGTGTGTGTATGTGTACCTTACATATATATTAATTTATAGAGCCGGGCACGGTGGCTCAAGCCTGTAATCCCAGCACTTTGGGAGGCCGAGGCGGGTGGATCACAAGGTCAAGAGATCGAGACCATCCTGGTCAACATGGTGAAACCCCGTCTCTACTAAAGATACAAAAAAAATTAGCTGGGCATGGTGGCGCGTGCCTGTAATCCCAGCTACTCAGGAGGCTGAGGCAGGAGAATTGCCTGAACCCCGGAGACGGAGGTTGTGAGCCGAGATCGCGCCATTGCACTCCAGCCTGGGTAACAAGAGCGAAACTCCGTCTCAAAAAAAAAAAAAAAAAAAAAAAAATTATAGATAGATTTAAGTAGATACACACATACACATACACATACACATACATTCGAAAGAACTTGTTACAGGGATTTGATCATACATAGCGTTACGGTTATGCGTCTCTGAAAGGCTGTTCTTTTTGCATTTGATGTTGGAGCTTAAAGTCCTCTAAATGGATTGTCAGAAGGGAAAGGTAGGTGTAAAGAGAACAGCAGGAACAGTCTGGAGCCCACAAACATGAGCAGGAGCCCTCTAGGGCAGACTGAGACCTGGGTCAGGTCCTGTTGTCGCTGGCCATGGGGGTGTGAGCTGGAGCGTGGACACCCACAGCTGGGTCAGCAGTCGGAGAAGCCGCAGGAGGGTCCAGGGGAGGATGGAGCAGTAGCAGGCCCGGCCACTGCCCCCGTCAGTGAAGTGTGTGTGAGCTACAAGGTGGCTGTTGCTTCACTTCCATCCTCCAAATCTCCCAATCTCCCACCAGAATCTCTCTCCTGGGCCACTTTCTCAGGAAATACACACAGAAGGGAATTCCAGGATAGGTAGTTCAGCCCTGCCAAGTTGACACATTACAGGGCCACCACATCTACATTGAACCAGTCACCAAGTCCTGATCATTCAGCCCCTTCATCTCCCAATTTCATTCACTTCCCTTACCTCCACTGCCACCATAAATTACCTAAGCTACTCCAATGGCCCTCTAACTCACCTCTAACTGATACTCAAGAGCTAATTGATCATTAAAGGTACAATCAGATTCCCTGATTAAAAGCCTTCACTGGCTGTTAGAATAAAATGGCAAGTCAATAGCATGACCCAAATGCCCCTAGTGGGTTGACCACTGCTCTCTCTCCACCTCATCACCTGCCACCCTAAGCTCCACAGAGCTTTTTTTTTTTTTTTGAGATGGAGTTTCGCTCTTGTTGCCCAGGCTGGAGTGCAATGGCGCGATCTCGGCTCACCGCAACCTCCGCCTCCTGGGTTCAGGCAATTCTCCTGCCTCAGCCTCCTGAGAGCTTTTTTTTTTTTTTTTTTTTTTTTAATATGAACGTATCAAGCTTTCTCTTACCTTAATGGTTTTACATATGCTGCTTCCGTTTCTGCTGACACCTTTCTTTGTCTTTTTCCCTTCCCTTCTTTTGTCAAAGCTTTCCTGTGGAGCCCTGCTCCTCACTTAGGCCTCGTGTGAATGTCTGTAGGTTACAAACGCCTTCTCCAGTTGTGCAGTTGCCTCCCACATCCCCTGTTCTGCCCTCGATGTGACACCCACCACATTGTGTTACTGAATGCCGGTTGTCCCTGCCATGCCACAGCTCTGGGAAAGCAAGGACTGTGCCTGTCTCGCACCCTCAAAGGCTCATGCATGTCAATGTCCAGTAAGTGTTCGTTCAATAAGGGAAGGAATTAAGGCTGCTAGGAATTACTAAACACAGCCCTGCCTTCCCATTCCAGTTAGAGGCAGACTAACCACAAGCTTCTGAAGGTTTATGATGTACATGATGATCGCTTTCATGGGAGTCTGTGAAGGCACTGCCTGGGAGACAGTGTTACTGAAGGGAGAGTGTATGAGCTGAGACTTGACAAATGAGTTTACAGAGGGACACGAGGGCGGGCTGAGGTCAAAGGAAGGGTGCGTAGAGTCAGGCATGGGAGAGAGCACAGCATAGGCTGAAGTTCACCTGGGCTGGAGCGTAGGCAGAAGCCTAGGGCCAGGGAGAAGAGGCAGGGTCAGATGGTGTGACATGCTCAGGACTCGAGATTTTTGTCCTTTAGGAATTTTGAGGCGGGAACGCACCCCATGTTTGCATTTTGGAGAATCATTTACAACCATGTAGGAGATCGATTAGAAGAGGTGAGCAATGTTGGGTTCTTTAGAGGTTTCAGCAGTAGAGCCCTGCTTAATCTTGGGGGATGACTGAAAGGATTCATGGGGAGAACAGTGAAGACATCAGACCATGTCTGTCACTGCACAGCCAGACCTCATAAAAGCAGGAATGACGTTGTTCCTGTTTTTCTTGTTTCCATAGCTCCGGCCCTGGTGCTGTCCTATTGCCCATTCTGCTTTAGGCAGTCCCTGGTGCCTCCACATACGGAGATGCAATTGCTTTTTGCAGCCTATTTGTGTGTCTTAGCTTTCCAGGCGGGCGGATTTGGTCGCAGCCGCATTCAACCCAGTGCAGAGCACCCCCACTGTGTTAGTCTGTTCTCGTGTTGCTAATAAAGACATGCCCAAGACTGGGTAATTTATAAAGGAAAGAGGTTTAATTGACTCATGGTTCCACATGGCTGGGGAGACCTCACAATCATAGCTGGAGGAGAATGAGGAGCAAAGTCACATCTTACATGGCAGCAGGCAAAAGAGCTCATGAGGGGAGCTCCCCTTTATTAAAATCATTCCGTCTTGTGAGACTTATTCACTGTCATGAGAACAGCACAGGAAAGACCTGCCCCACGATTCAATTACCTCCTACTGGGTCCCTACCATGACACTTGGGAATTATGGGAGCTACAATTCAAGATGAGATTTGGGTGGGGACACAGCCAAATCCATGATGTTGGATCTCCTCCTAGGTCTGCAATCCATCAGCTACCTTTGGGGCAGATTCTTTCATCTGCTGTGGCCAGGTGTGGGGCTTGTGGTAACATAGAAGCAATTGGCTTAAGAATGCCCTAGGAAGAGGGTAATGGGTATGGCAGGCACTTTGAAGCTTCCCAAAGACAGTGGAGCAGAAAGGCTCTCCACCTGGGCCTATGAAGCTCGGGGTCTTAGGGCAGGGGCAGGAGACTAATTGGAAGGCTTTTGCACCAGTGAAAGGTGGCAAGGGCCAGAATGGACAGCAGCAGCAACGTGTGTGAAGAAGAAGGGATGAATTAAAGCATATGTTGAGAAGGTAGACTTGGCAGAACTGGAGGCTTGATTGATTGGCTTTGGGACCTAAGAAAGGATGACTCATGGGTAGGAACAGGCTGATTTGATCTGGTAATACTTAGCGAGTCAGGAAGCATCAGAAAAGAAGCACCTGATTGATCATGGGGGAAGAGGGCAGTTTGGCTTTGGATATGTTTGTTTTCTGGTATCTACAGATAGAACCCACAGTTTGATTGGCCCAATAGGCAGTTGATTAACAGGTCTGGAGGAGATCTGGATGGGCTGTCCAGTCCTCAGCATTCAGGAGAAAGTTCAAAGCAAGAGAATAGATGGATCCCCTAAAGAGATATGCAAAAAAAAAAAAAAAAAAAAAAAAAAAAAAAGCAATCCAGGGAGTGAGCCACAGTGGGCAATCTAATGGAGCCTGAGATGAAGTAACAAGGCAGTCATAGCTGATAAAAAATGCAACAGTTACAGCACTCATATTTTAGACATTGATAAGGCAATTTATCGATTACTGTCTGAATGTATTTGAAAATGAACATATTTATGTCTTGGATTTTCCTCTGCTGCTTCTTGTAACGTTTGGACATATGTCTGAAAACTTGTAATTGTATCAGATATTGGCATCACCTTTATCTTCCCTTTAGACTGTAAAAAATGTGGTGTGCATGTGTGGTGAATGGAAGCAGAACAAGAGATTCAGTTTAAGGAATTTTTATCAATTCATTTTTTTCCCCACATATACCATTTGCTATATAATCATGGCCTTAAATGTACTACCCTTTATAAAGTGGTACCTAATTAAATCTATACATACCACTTCCATGTCAAAGAATGTCCCATATTTTCAGATAAGCAGTATCTTTCTTGAGGTAAACCAGGATAAGAACTCTAACATAATTCAGTAATGTCTTTTGTTTTTATGTCCAATACAGTTCTTGATATTTTTAGCAGCTTAAGGAGCTACAGCAAAAGGCTCTCAGACTGCTGTTTTTCAAACTGCAAATTGTGACTAATCAGTGGCCTATAAAATCAACTTAGTTGGCCATATCAGTCTTTAAGTAAAAATTAAATGAGAAAGAAGAGAAAATATTGCAGTGTATCACATGTAGAAAGAGGAAGTTTGCTTTGTGAAAATTTTGGTTCAGCTGAGTGTCATGTACCTGTGTTTGGACAAGTAGCTGTCCATGAAGTTGTGTGTATGCATGTATATGAGTACAGTGTTGAGATCTAAAGTTTATTTCCTAGAGTAGATTGTGGTTTAAAAAAAAAAGTTTTGACTTTGAGAAACACTGGCATGACCACTTTTGGACTGATACATACTAACCTAGATCCCATCACACTGTGAAATCTTTCTTTCACCTTGGTAACCCCAGAATTTAGCACAGCGCCTTACGTGGGGTAGACATTCAGCAAATGATGGTACAGGAAATGAGTGAATAAATGTATGAGCCTTAGTGTAGTATGGGTTAATTTTCCCTGAACTCATTATCCTGCATTTGCTGATGTTCAGGATAGGCTGTAATAGGGGGAGAAAATAAGGACAAGAAATCAACTCAGTCCCTCCAGGAGCTTTAAAAAAGGAAACCTGATTTAGACAGAAACAATTATTATGCATTTCAGCCACTCTACTGGGCAGAGAATGCCTAAAACACTAAATGAAAATGCTATGTATAGCACATTTATGAAGTTTCGAATATTATCACACAGCCACAATCTTGTTCATTCCATTTATAGGAAACACATCAGTTGTTTTAAAAAATTCTTTGTTCTGTAGAGAAACAATTTATCATGATTCTTGTGCTTCTGTGTAAAATGGCCCAGCCTAGCAAATAGCTCATGATGGCTAGGAAAAAATAAGATTTTCGTATTTTTTTTCTCTTTCACAAGAAACAAAACTGCAGAGCTTGTATTTCTCAGACACCTAGGTCATGAGACTCTGTCCAGTGACACCTTCTCAGTGGGAGCTGTTCTCTGTAGAATGAGCTAAGTTTAATCGGGTTCTCAGATGGAACTTGAAATGCAGAGAAACTCACAGCTGATAGAAATAGAAAACAGCAGACAAATTCCACACCCCTGGCAAAGAGCAACAGAAATCACCAGTGCAACCTCCTGAGAAATTGAACCTGCCACCTCCTTACACCTGGTGGAAAATGTCAAATGTCCTCTGTTACAATATCTGAACAGCTTGTGCAATTTTATCAAAGAGAAAAATCTGCAGTGGATTTTTTTCTAGTTTACTTTCTGTTAGCTATTTAAGTGAATTCATTGTATGATGGTGAGTAACCAGAATTGTGATGAAAGTATCAAACCATTTTTCATCAAAACTCTCACTGATGGCAGAGACTCTCAAAATTTGAAATCATCCATAGCTTTACAAATAGCTGCTCACATATTCTAAATAAAAAGTGTTATTTTGTGTTAGAAGAATAGTAAATAATTTTGTTTAAAGGTGTTTATGTGATCATAGCATCTTCAGGTTGAAAGGACTTCCAGACTACTATCAAATATGAGTTCAACAACAGATGCTGGCTTCAGAGGAAGTTTTTCAGGTTCACAATAAAACAAGAACTCAAAGGACAATGTAGTCAGTTCTTCAATAAAAGCTAAATGATTATACAGATGCTCCTTGACATGTGATGGGGCACACCTTGATAAACCCATCCTAAGTTGAAAATAATGTAAGTTGAAAATGCATTTAATACACGTAGCCTACCAAAGATCATAGCTTAGCTTAGCCTACCTTAAACATGCTCAGAAGACTTACATTAGCATACAGTTGGGCAAAATCACCTAATACAAAGCCCACTTAATGACAAAGTGTAGGGTAACTCATGTGACGTATTGAATACTATACTCACTATGAAAAAAAAGAATGGTTGTGTGGGCACTCGAAGTGTGGTTTCTACCAGGCGGTGTATCACTGTCACACCGTTGTAAAGTGGACCCACTGTTAAATCAGGGACTGTCTATATTTGCCGGATTGTTCTTTATTCTGTGATTATACGTATTCCACTTTTTCAGCATTAAGATACCTCTCCATTTTTTAAAAATAAAATTATAGTGATGATTTTTTTTTAACTTAGGGGGAAAAGGTTGGCAAGCCAAAATGGTAACTACTGATTTAGCCCAAACCTTGATCTAGCATCTGAACCCCTCCTCCATTCTTCTGTGGTGAGTTCATTTAGCCTTTGCCAGAAACAGGGAATGGGCCATCTCCTGAAGAGCATGCCTCTGAAGAAAAAGCTCTCAGAATGCTCTTTAATGTTTCTTAGAACATTCAAGTACTCAGATACTCTTCACTGAGGATGTGTCTCTCTAGAAATCTCCCTAATGGTCCTATTATAAATTTGGTTCCTGAGAGAAGGTAATTAACCAGAAAATATGCAGAACTGTTTCATTTTTTGGTAAGGCTTTTTCAGGTATATTCTAGATTATTTGGATGATCCTCTTTACCGTATATGCACTAGAAAGAATATTGTTAAAATGAAAAGATCTTTGTTGAATCAAATTACTTCGTGCCCCTTCTAGTGATTTTTCAGTTTTGAACAATCCATTCAACAGAATGAAATCCCAGCAGGAGAAAATGGAAGTGTATTTTGAACTTCTTATAATAGTATTAACTGGTGCTTGGGAAAATAGGTTGACAATAATTTAAAGCGGCCATTCTCTGAACTGTGATCCTTAATCCTGACAGCTTGTACCATTTCATAGCCAATGTGTTAAATTATTATCATAGTTACTAATCCCTTGCTTTGTAGAGTAGTTTAGTTTACAAAGCTGGTTCATATTATGGTCTCACTTAATCCTGACGATAATCCTGTGATATAGTCAGGGCAGGGTTTTTCCTTTTATTTTATAGGTAGTAAACTGGAGCTCAAATATAGTCAGTTGCTTATGCTCCAGCAATGTAGCAGGGCCAGGGTTCAATCCCAGGTCCCCTGATTCCAAATTCCTAGCTTTCCCACCAAATCAAAAGAACCTCTCTGCAGGTACAAGGATGAATACCTTTCCTCTTATCTTCAAGTTTGCTAACATCTGATGTTAAATCCACGAAAGAGAAGGTACATCAAAGAATACGTGATCGCTGATGAATCGCTGGTAAACAGACTCTTAGGTCAATTTGTTCTATCTAAATAGAGCCAAGCAAACAATAAGATCAGCCTTCTACTGTTCTATGTACACATGAGCCCACAGCAAATATTGTTGACAGACTGCTGTGGCAAAGTTAGCACACAAAACTTATAACTATAAAGACATGATACTTCTGACTTGGAACAAACCCACGAAAGAATCTCAGTAAAAATTCTGGGTATACGTGTGTGTGTGTGTGTGTGTGTGTGTGTGTGTGTGTGTGTGTTTACATTTATATTTGCATTTGTGTGTAATATCTGTCTATCTATCTATCTAACTCTCTGAATACATGTATACAGGTGGCACATAGAATTTCTCCCAACTTAGCTTAGGTTTTAAGTGACCAACCCAGAATGAGCTTCCTCTCATATTTTTTCCTTTCACAAGAGAGATCAGTTCAGAATAGTAATAGCGATTAGTATTCTGTAAGCAGCAACCCATCTTCAGCTGCAGTGGCAGGATCCAAACAGCCTAAGCCAGAATCCATATGACAGGAGCTCAGTTCTTTTTATTTATTTATTCTAAACACATGTGGTCTCTGCAACTCAGTGGCTTGGGATTGTTATTATAAGGGCAGGATGACAATTTCTGCAAAGGAAAATGGTTATTTGCTTAGCTAAAGTTTAAGGCTGCTAAACAGACCGCTATGAAATATAGAATTAGCTGATCGTTTTACCTGCTGGTTATAGCAAGTCAGCTACGTTCAACAGTTTCTCAAGGACAAGAGAGAATTCGTGCTGGCTTTCCATCAAGAAGCTAACTCCAAATAGACAAGAGAAACAAAAGCCAGAGCAGGACCAATAGATAAAAGAGCCCTTGTTAGTGGACTAAAGCGGTTGCTACAAATAGGACAGCGGAAGGAGAGTTGGGAGGGGGAAGAGTGAAGCAAGGTCAAAGAAGGATGATATCAATAGAATATCTCCAAATAGCACAGAATGCAGCAAGAAGTAGCAGCAGATGTCAGTCCAGCCCAATGTCAACCCCCGTGGAGCTATGTAGAAAGACTTGGAAAGAAACAGCTTCGCTGCAGTTGGTATTAGGAGTAAAGAGACAGCAGATGATACCTTTCTCCCCATGAATTGAAAGCCAGGACTTGCCACTGGCCACAGCCTCGTCTCCTTTCTGCCTGGCCCTTTTCAAGCTTTTAGGGGTTTTTTTCCCTTTATTTCAGATCTTGACTCCCCTCCTTTCCTTTTGATTTATTTTCTTATTCCAGACTCTCTGGCTGCCAATTCTGATTCTGATCCTCACCCCACTGGCTGTTTCTTGCCTATGCCACCAGGTACCCTGGTTCCAGATGCTTACTCTGGCCTCAGCCACATTCCAGGACTGATGATGCATATCCAGGAGAAGATATTTACTGCGGCACTGAAAAAATTCCCATCGTGATTTTAGACATTACTGGCATGGATTGACTTTCATAACTGTGGAGAAAAGCCAAAAATGTATAAAGGAAGTCTGTTTTCAGAGTTCATATCCCTTAATTTTAGTGAATGGATGTGGGTGTGCTGAAAACTTAGTTTCTTAAGAACTGCCTAAATTTCATAATTATTTCATTTTCATCCGCTCACAGATGGCTTTGCCCTGGGTGTAAAAATTGAAGAGCCAATATAAAATGATGCTACCTTTACTCTGGCAGTTAAATTTTTAAATTTCAAACATTGGTTTTCAGAACCTTGGAGAGCATCAAGCTCAGCCCTCCGTTTCCCTTGCTGGAGCCAGCTCAAGTGTAGGCTGATGTCTCCTGTAAAAATGTGAAATAAGAAATAATGAGATAAGTTGACAGTGAAGCTAGTAAATTCTGTAACAGAAATGCCTTCCGCAGTGACCTATTTTTATAGTTTAAGTTTCCGTTGTATAGTGTTGTGTAGCACTTAAGAGGATGGATGTGGAGCCAATGAGATATGACTCAAAGCCAGATTCTGCCAATTCCTGGTTACATAACATTAGGCAAGCAGATCTCCCCCAGCCTTAGCTCTTCTAGTCTGTAAAATGGAGCTACAAAGAATAGCTACTTCACAGGGTCGAGGTTCTGATTACATAGGGTAATACCTGTAAAACTTTTAGTACCTAGGGGGCACTCACTGCTTTCTTCATGCTTTCAAATGAGTTGTTTCTAATCTGCTTGGCAACAGCTATAGTCACTTGTACTGAGGGTTTGGGGCTCTTTAGATTTGCCTTTGCCGTAGATGGGGATCTGGAACTCCAGCAGAGCTGGCGTACCCAGGATGTAAGGAAGCAGACCAGTGCTAACTTGTCAGTTTCCACGCGTGCTGGAGTAGAGGCTCCATGTTAACTCATCCACTACCTGTAACTTTAACTTGCACGTGGTTTCTGGTTTGCCCAAGTCAACCATGTTATTAGCTATTGATGGTGTTTTTCTGCTTTTCCCTGTGTTCCTCCCAGAGACGACTGAATCCTGCATTCGTCTGTTCGTTTCACATATATTAATTAAACATCTACTTAGTGGTAGGTATTATGTTAAATGCTTAAAACCCATTTATGCTGGAGGTTGCAAAATGTTTTTTTGTGTGAAAAATCAGACCATGGTGATGACCTTGAGCAGTGGGATATAAATAACTCCCACAAGTTTAGCGTTCCAATAATGAAACACTAGGCATAGATGAGTTAAGATATGGTGATGAACAACAACAACAACAACAAAAAAAAAAAAAAAAAAAAAAAAAACCTGGCCTTTTTCTTCTTAGGAGGCGATTTCTCATCATGGGAATCTTGGTGCAAGTTAGATCCCACCCTCACTATTGAGAAACTGAAAGGGTCAGACCGTTCATTTCTCAGGCTTCCTTGCAGCTGGCGCCTGGCACATGCCCTAGACTCAGCCAATTAGACTCACCTGCTCCAGGTTTCGGATTAGGAGCTGGTGCTACAAAAATGCAGGTAGAGTGAAAGATTCTTTCTGGTGGTAGCAGTGGTAGTTGCAAAACCCGATGTCCAGGGGATCCAAGAGCAGGGTACTGGCATCAATGTCCGGTGCCCAGTGCTAGCATTGTGGGGCTGCAGGTTGCCACCACTCATGTCTAATGTGACTGCACAGTGGAATCAGCCAGGTGGTTTGGTGGCATGATGGGACCTGTGCTTCTTCCTGCATAGCCTCCCTTTGCTCCCGTCCATTTTCTCATGGCTGTTTTTGTAACCCTCCTGGAAATTCCATAACATCTTTTAAATAATTTTTTTCTTTTTGCTAAAACCAGCTAGCCAGTTTCTATTTTTGTGGCTAAGAATCTTGACTGCTTCGCCAGAGACTCAAATCCCAGATCCATACTTGAAAAACCTTGGGAAGGGACTTATTCTCTATAAGCCTCAGGCTTCTTATCTGTCAAATGGACACTATGGCAGGGGGAGGAGGGTACATGAAGTGTTTTTATATCATATCTGACACATACTAAGTGCACAGTCTATGTTCGCTCTTACTGACATGTTTAAAAAATAATGAGGATGTGAAAATTCAGAAGGATGGCAGAACTTATGAGCAGATCTCTTGACTATAACATACGCTACTTAAACAGGAAAGAAAATGACCAACTTTATTTTAAATTATTTCAGTAATTGAGAATATGAGTGCTCTATAAAGTGGCAGGCTTATAGTGCTTTAGGCAAATATAATTTCTTTATCTGTTCATGGCATTAAATGAGGTTTCCAAATACCTGCTTTTTTTCTTTAAATCTCAAATAGACTAGATAATAATGATTGATTGAATTTTTAAATTACAACTCAATATTTAAGAATACATATATACAGATGAGGAAGGCTGAGGTATACGGACCCTCAAAAATTCACCTATTACAAGCTCCTGTGACAAGCTAGTATGGTCCTAAGCATTAAGAATTTAAATTCGCCTCTCCCATTTGCAAGTACCTCCACTTGATTCTCACATTTCCTGGAAAGAACTGAGTGCCCACCATTGTTCCAGGAGTGGCTGTGGTAGCCTCTCATTATTCTTTTGCCTTTCTTTTCAGGAACTTGTGTCTTATATGTAAGTTCAATCTTTTTATAGCTAACAGAACCAAATATGCTTTGCACCATTTATGGTCAAAATCAACTTAAACTAATAGATGTTATTCCTTTGGGATATTTTGTTATGGAGAACTTTGACAGACATAGAGATAGAATTAATATAATAATCTTTCACGCGAAACTAACATAATATTTTTTCTTTTTCTTTTTCTTTTTTTTTTTTTTTTTTTTTTTTTGAGGCAGGGCCTCACTCTGTTACCCAGACTAAAGTACAGTGGTGTGAACACAGCTCACTGCAGCCTCAGCCTCCTGGGCTCAAGCGATTCTCCTACTTCAACCTCCAAGCAGTTGGGAATACAGGCACATGCCACCACACACAGCTAATTTTTGCATTTTTTGTAGAGACGAGGGTTTCATCATGCTCCCCAGGCTGGTCTGGGCTCAAGCAGTGTGCCTGCCTCAGCCTCCCAAAATGCTGGGATTGCAGGTGTGAGCCACCTCACCTGGCCAGCATCTTTTAATATTTAAAAAATAAATCCAAACTTTAGTGCAGATTATTGCTTTATGGTTTGACATGGCTGTTTTTATTTTTTCTATATTACCTAATTCTACAATCCGAATAGCAGTTAGTAGTGCAAACATTTTGGAAGTTGTATAAATGCCTTGACTTAAGGGAAAATAACTAGAGTGTTAACTAGCCTGAAAGCATCCAAAGGGATATCAGTTTTATTGGATACCCAATAGTCTTCCTCAAATTAACCTCTTTCATAACTAGCCACCAAACCAAAAGAGCTTGATGGAACTGGGAGCGGTGGCTCATGCCTCTAATCCAGCACTTTGGGAGGCTGAGGTGGGCATATCACGAGGTCAGGAGTTCAAGACCAGCCAGGCCAACGTAGTGAAATCTTATCTCTACTAAAAATACAAAAAATTAGCCAAACATGGTGGTGGGCACCAGTAATCCCAACTACTCGGGAGGCTGAGGCAGGAGAATCACTTGAACCTGGGAGTCAGAGGTTGCAGTGAACTGAAAGCATGCCATTGCACTCCGGCCCAGCCGATAGCGTAAGACTCCATCTCAAAAAAAAAAAAAAAAAAAAAAAGAGAGCTAATATGGACAAGCAAAACTAGAGCATGAAGATTTAAACAACTGCAGGCACGGGTTGCTTGGAATGAAAGTCTTAGCTTATTGTCCACGTGAAGGCCGGCCTTCCTTCCTTCCTTCCTTTCTCTCTCTCTCCTTCTCTTTCTTTCTCTCTTTCTTTCTTTCAACAGAGTCTCTCTCTGTTGCCCAGGCTGGAATGCAGTTGCAATCTCAGCTCAATACAACCTCTGCCACCTGGTTCAAGCAATTCTCTTGTCTTGGGCTCCCAGGTAGCCGGGATTACAAGCATGTACCACCACACTCTGCTAGTTTCTTAAAATATATTTTTAGTAGAGACAGGGTTTTGCCACATTGGCCAGGCTGGTCTCCATCTCCTGGCCTCAGGCGATCCATCTGCCTCAACCTCCCAAAGTGCTGGGATTATAGGCATGAGTCATCATGCCTGGCCCCATGTGAAGGTGTTTCTAATCAGAAAAAATATTTATTCTTTATGACAGGGAGATGGAATGTGGAACAGTATTTGCAACAAAACCAAATATTGAGGAATAGAATGGCAAATGACTTTTTCTTTTTAATTAAAATGAGAGACTTCAGGATAGAATCACATAAACTATGAAGGGTTGCTAAGTAATACGTTCTTGGGGGAAAAGGTTTTCCTTTAATTAAGAAACTGGTTTCAAAGGCTTTGATCAATAAGAGATTCCCTTCTAACATCAGCCCTGTTTGAGGTTCTTTAACAAAATCCTATTATCCAGGAAAAAAAGGCAACTATGGGTCAAAACTGTGTAGGAATAACCGTGGTGGCACTTAACAATTTTTATCTTTGAGCACTATCAAATTATTAGGTTATTCACTGAATAGAATGTCTTAGTGATTCACATTTTGTAGTTAGGGGTTGGAATATCACTTGACTTCTTATCTGTATTTATTTGAAGCCGTAATAATTTTTATTAAAATTACTAATGGCCAGGCCTGGTGGCTGACGCCTGTAATCCCAAACTTTGGGAGGCTGAGGCGGGCAGATCACAGGGTCAAGAGATCAAAACCATCCTGGCCAATATGGTGAAACCCTGTCTCTATGAAAATACAAAATAATTAGCTGGGCATGGTGGCGCGTGCCTGTAGTCCCACCTACTCGGGAGGCTGAGGCAGAGGAATCGCTTGAACCCGGGAGAGGGAGGTTGCAGTGAGCCGAGATCGTGCCACTGCACTCCAGCCTGGTGACAGAGCAAGACTCTGTCTCAAAAAAAAAAAAAATTACTAATGGAAATCACCTATAATAAAGAACTTGTGTCTGCACATTAACTCCAGCAATTTGTTCTCATAATCCTGAAATTCAAAAAAAAAGAAAAAAAAAAAAAAAAAGGAGTTTTTCAAAGGGTAAAGCCACTGGTTTGAAATATCACTTTTCCTGTTTCATGAACATTTTTACATCCCTTAACCAACTGCATAAGAATGCGGTTATGCTTTCATTTTCCACTTCTAATAAATGTTTAGATTCTAATTTTACTTTTTATGTTATCATCTCTCGTCTCTTGTTCTTTTTATTCTTTTTGAGATTTATTTTATTCAGATGCTCTCTTTCACGTTTTACTCCAAAGCTCATTTCTTCTTTTATTCCTGTTATTTGACATTTTTTAGAAGTATGGTTTGAAAATACCCTCTTCCTTTAGATAAATTACTTTTTTTAAACATAAAAATTTCTTCAGGGTGGTGATGTGTCAAAATAGTGTGCAGGAGGTAAAAGCTCAGAGGCTGTTATTTATCAATGGGAACTGCATGTCGACTTGTGTAGAAAGATTTGAAAATTACCCCTAAAGAACAGTGGGAGTCTAAGCTGAATACAGATATGAATCTAAGTCAGCATGATTGCTGGGGGAAGAATTTATTCCAATGCAATGCCGGCAAGAAAAAAATAAATTTGTTATGGCATTAAAAACCATACTTGGTAAATTCTCCTTGTTTGCAACAGTCTATTCTGTAAAGTGTATGGATTTTTTTTAATCTTCATATTTCTGACATTAAATACCATAAAATAAGACAAAATAGGAGCTCTGTAAGGTTTCTCACAACTCTAAAGCTTGCTTCTTTTTAGGGGACTCGTTATAGTGGCAAATGGAACTGATACTAGAGAGAGTTTGCTATGTGTATTCTAAGTCTGTTATCCCACCCAGCATTCACAACCTGTGATGTTCATATTGTTACCCTTGTGTACAGCTTAAGACACTGAGGCTCAGAGACATTGAACGAATCGCTAACATACAACATACTGTGGTGTGAAGGAAAGGAACACGGACTTGAATCTGGCTGGATCTCCTCCCTCCGAAATGTGTATTCTTTCTGATCTGCATTTATTTCAGCAAATTGACCCTGCATTCCCCAGAGGCATTTGTATTTGTGCATGCAGTATTCTCTTCTGTGACTTCAGTTGATTTCCAGCTTTGTGTTTGTGTCACTAGGAGGACACATTTGTCAGACCGAGCTTGGATCATCTCCATGGTGGTGGTGGTATTATGAGAAGCTGAGGACTCTGTCGGGAGAGAGCTGATGGAGCACTCCCCATGAGCTGGGACAGCTTGAGGGATGAGCTTGCATTGTTTTGATTAATTTTTAAAAGACTGCATATTAAGTGGTTGGCTAAGCATTTATTCATTTAATACATTGTTAAAGACCTCTTTTAATTTAATTTATGTTATTATTACACTTTAAGTTCTGAGGTACATGTGCAGAATGTGCAGGTTTGTTACATAGGTATACACGCGCCGTGGTGGTTTGCTGCACCCGTCACCCCGTCATCTACCTTGGGGAGGCTGAGTGGAGTGATCAGGGTCTCAGGAGGCTCCAAGGGGTGGACTAAGAAGTTGGCAGCTGTAACTTACAGAACTTGCTAATGAGGGATGAGAGAAAGAGAGGAAGGAATGAAGAACGACCCAGCCCTAGGTTTTGGTGTAAGCAACTCAATGGATGACGGAGCCTCTATACCGAGATACGGGCAACAGGTTTGAGGAGGAAAATCAAGAGCTCTGTTTCAGGTGGATTAACTTTGAGATATTTACTAGACAGCCAACTAGAGATGATAGGAGAGAGTTGACTTTATGAATCTGGAGCTTGGGGAAGGGGGGTTAATAGTAAAAATAGCCCCCCCAAAAGACAACTTTATATATAGTAATATGTATGGGTCTAATAACTACTATAATTTTGAAACTGTGATAAGCATTATGATATACATGCTATTTATAGATATCCGTAAAACTATAGAGTAATATGAAAACGTCTGTGATTTCTGTTGCTCAGAGGTCAAAGTCTTGCTGATATGACTGTGGTTTGTTAGATTAGCAGGTCTTAAAACTTAGATGATGGGTTGACAGGTGCAGCAAACCACCATGGCACACATATACCTGTGTGACAAACCTGCATGTTCTGCACATGTATCCCAGAACTTAAAGTAAAATTTAAAAAAAAAAAACAACTTTAATTAGCAATGTTATACCAGCAATAGAGGATGAACCCTGGCTAAAAAGAACAAAGAAAAGAAAAGAAAAAAGAAATGTAGTCTGCAATGCGTGACAGTTCGACATCCCATTACAGATAAATAAATATAGATATCAAAATCTGGCTTTTATAAGAGCAAGGAAAGGCACTTCTTCCATTATAACTGGGGTGACAGAAAAGACGGGAACTGGCTGAGCACAGTGGCTTAGGCCTGTATTCCCAGCACTTCAGGAGACTGAGGTGAGAGAATCACTTGAGCCCAGAATTTCAAGGCCAGCCTGTGCAACATAGTGAGACCCCCATCTCTACCAAAACCCCAAAACAATTAGCCAGGCATGGTGGCACATATCCTAGATGCCTGTATCCTAGGTATTTGGGAGGCTGAGGTGGGAGGATTGCTTGAGCCCAGGAGTTTGAAGCTACAGTGAGCCAAGTTTGTGCCCCTGTACTCTGGCCTGAGGGACAGAGCCAGACCCTGAACTCTAGAGAGAGAGAGGGGAAGGGAAGGGAAGGGAAGGGAGAAGGAAGGGAAGGGAAGGGAGAAGGAAGGGAACGAAAGAAAAGAAAAGAAAAAAAAGATAAGCTGGGAGCTGACGAATGCCGGTTCATAGATTTGGTGGCTTCTAGTCTCTCGAGGAAGGCAAGGTTATCAGCTGAGGGGAGGGAGGGAGGAAAGGGGTAAAGAGGTGGGAGGAATGAAACACTCAACTCTGACAGGAAGTATCAACTTTTAGGGAAGAGTAACAGGCTTGCTGGGCTGTCCATGACTGTCATTAAGAAGAGGCCTGGGTTCCAAAGGCCGTCATCTGTGACCTGAATCCAGGCTGTCTTTTTTCTCACGGTATGACCTTGAGAAACGTTATTTTATGTTACTGTGTGTGCCTCCATGACCTCAGCTGTAGAACCAACATGGTAATTGTACCTACTGCAGAGAGCTGTACTCAAAACGGTTAATACAAATGGAGTGCTAACATTGTGCCTGAGATGAGCCAAGTGTGTACTGGACGGCAGTCTTTATTTTTAACAGCCCGTGGATTCAAGAGATACTTACGAGGGAGAACTGGCAAGTCTTGGAGATTAATTTGATAGAAGAGATGGATAGGAAGGAGTCAAGGCTGATTTGTCTGAATAACCCAGCAGGTGGAGGTGCCATTTCCTGTCAAGGAGAATAGTGGAAGAGCAGGTTTGTGGACGTGGACGTGCCCAGTGGGCCACTGCACAGACAGACCGTGGACTCTGAGGCCCGCAGTCCCAGAATTCCTCCCCTCTGTTCCAGTCATGGCTTTGGAGTTTGTTTTAATGACTTGATTGGAAGCACACTCCATTTTTTTTTTCTATTCTACTCTATCCCTGTCCAGATTAGATATGAAAAAAACTAAACATTGATTCTAAAGATTAACAGTTTGGAGATGCCAAGTATCTTTACCAATAATCTCTTCTTGAATTTTCCCTGGTTTTCATTATATCTTCCCATCGTTTCTCTCTCATTGCTCTTTATATGTTCATTTATCCACTTGTAAACAGAATTCATAGTAATTTTCTTTCTTTTTTTTAAGCTTTTGAGACAGGGTGTCACTCTGTCATCCAGCCTGGAGTGCAGTGGTGTGATCGTGACTCATTGCAGCCCCAACCTCCCAGGCTCAGATAGATGATCCTCCCACCTCAGCCTCCCAAGTAGAGGAAACTACAGGTGCACACCATCATACCTAGTTAAGTTTTGTATTTTTTGGTAGAGACAGGGTTTTGCCATGTTGCCCAGGCTGGTCTTGAACTCCTAAGCTCAATCAATCCTCCTGCCTCAGCCTCCCAAAGTGCTGGGATTATAGGCATGAGCCACTGTGCCCAGCCATAATTTTCAATAAATACAATGGAAACTCCCAAGGCACAGGAAGCATATCTTTTTTATTCATGAAAATTTCCCTTATGTTTAGCACAGGATTTTTGTAGATATAGTAGGCACCCAAGAAATAAGCCTCCCAAAAGAGTTGAGAAAGTAAAAATCAGGTAGAATGAAGGAAACTGTATACTAACAATCCAAGAGTCTAGGATTATTCTGACACTTACAAAAAAAGTTACAATTCTTTTTCAAGTGAAATATCACCTTGAAACTCAATGCATATTGTATATGCATGAATCCTGAATTTAAAACATAGAATAGTAATACAGAACGTGTGCTTTTTCAACTCTCATGTATTAAGAAGTAATTTTATTCAAACTCAAATGAATTTTTGATATTAGTGTCATCATCTCCTCTGTTGAATCATCTACACATTTTAAAAAAAAAAAAAAAAAGAATTGTTGTCTTTGCATCTATTTGGGATATAGTTTTTTTGTTTTGTTTTGTTTTTTTGAGGTAGAGTTTCACTCTTGTTGCCCAGGCAGGGGTGCAATGGCGCAATCTTGGCTCACTGCAACCTCCGCATCCTGGATTCAAGCGATTCTCCTGCCTCAGCCTCCCAAATAGCCGGGATTAAAGGCATGCACCACCACGCCCAGCTAAGTTTTGTATTTTTAGTAGATACGGGGTTTCTCCATGTTGGTCAGGGTGGTTTCAAATTCCTGACCTCAGGTGATCCTCCCACCTTGGCCTCCCAAAGTGCTGGGATTACAGGCATGAGCCATCATGCCTGGCTTATAGTTTTTTAATCTATGTATGATGTAGTCATTGGAATTTTATTTCAAGATACAAATATCATTTACACAAGACCAGACAGTTCAATGTGACCTTACTTGGAATAGGATCATAGTTGTAATTAGTTGAGAAGAGGTCATACTGGAGTCAGATGGGCCCTTAATCAAGTATGGCTGGTGTCCTTACAAGAAAAGCAGAGAAATACATGAAGAAAAGATAGGCATGTGGTGATGAAGGCAGACACCGAAATGCCGTATCCACCAGACAAGGAATGCCAAGGACAGCCAACAAACACCAGAAGTTACAAGATGCAAGGAAGGAGTCTCCCCTGTCATGGCAGGGAGCATGGCTCTGTGAACACCTGAATCAGATATCACTTCTCTTGGATGGGCATTTGTCAAGCATTTGACAACAACACTTTTTAGTTAAATTCCCCGATGTGAACCTAAGACCCGTGGACTCTCTGTTGTTTACTGAAGGACATCCTTATGCTTGGGTAGCTGACACTCAAGTGGCAAGATTCACATGCCATGATGAAAGTCACATAGCCTGATGAGTATTCTCACCTCCTTGGAGGACTGTCCTACCTTTGAGTAAGAGACTACTCTCATCAGTCATTAAGGAGAAAGAGAAGTTTGTTTTTTCCTCAAGAATAAACATTTCTATTTTATTACTGATATAATAGATATTCACTGATGTTACACTGGAAAACATGGAAAAACAGGAGAACAAAAAACTCATTCACAGTCATTAAGCACAGTTAACATTTTGCATGCTCTTCCAGACATATTTCCTTATCCTTTTTTTTTTTTTTTTTTTCAAAAAATGTACTGTGATATGCACTCTTTTAAAATTTGCTTTCTTTCTGTTACCAATATATCATAATCAGTTTTCCCTTGTGTGGATTACTATAACGTTTCTAAACAGTTTCCTGTTGATGGGCATTTAGACCTGTTTTCATTCTTTCAGTATTAAGAACGGCACATTGACTCTTCTTCTATCCAAGTTATCTGGCATATTGTCAATTATGATCTTAGGATAAAACTCCATAAAGAGAACTATTGGGCCAAAAGTACACATGTTTTGAGGCATTTGATCAGTATTTCCAAATCACCTCTTAAGTGTGTCAGTTTGCACTCCCACCAGCAATATATGAGATGGCACATTCTGTGTCATTAGCTCTTACCTCCACGTCCTGCTTCGTAGGTGAAATCTGGTATCTCTTTGCTGTTTAATTTCATTTCTTTAATCTCTAATGAAGCTGAAACGTCCCCTCCCCCTGCTCCAACATATTCAGCACAGTTTTCTGACTCATGCTCCAAAATCTTAACAAATGTCCCTGAACTTTCCGGATTTTGTTTCCTGCCTTGTTGCTTTCTGAATTATTACATTATTCTCAGGTATGCAGCATACTATTTCAGGTATTTTCCAGAACACCAAGGAGACCATTTGTCATCTATTAATACACCCTCCTTTCATCCATGTTTTTTACAGCTTGGCTTTTAAGCACCCTTCTCAGGGGTGGACATACTTCCTCAGTTCCTTTAGGAGAAAGTGGAGCTGGCAGAGGTGGGCGCGCTCATCGGACCTGCGCCGTTACTGAAGCAAGAGAACCTCTACCCGGGCCAGGCTTTGCTGGTGGAAAACGCTTTGATATCCTAAACCGTCTCTTCCACGTCTTCTCCATTTGACTGGCGTGTGAACTCGTTCCTCTCTCTAAATGAGGCCGTTGAGATGGAAACATAGATGTGTTTATGACAGGGTGACAGTGCAGGTTACAGGAAAGTCCTTGCTAGTGACATCAGCAGCTTGTAGCTTCGTGGTGGAGAAAGCGCGCTCCGGAGGCCTGGTTCCACATCCAGTGCCCCCTGGGCTCGCCCGTGCCTCAGTTTCCTCATCTGCAAAACGTACCTACTTCACAGAGTTGTTACAATTCAGCCACTCCCTGTAAGACTCTTACAGCCTGGCGCATTGACAGGAGCGAAGAGAACGAAAAAGGAGAGAGGGGAGGAGAAGGGAGGGCTTAGGAAGTCGGTGGGGGGGGGGGGAGGGGGGAGCCTGGGAAGAACAGAGGAAAGGGAGCAAGAGCAGGCCGGGGAAAGAGACCAGCCTGATCCGTCCTGCTTTGCCCCCTTCTCCAAGCAGCCAGCACTTTTCCCTCTCCCTCTCCCCGCACGCCCACAGCCACCCGCGTCTGCGCCCAGAACCTCGAGGCGCGCACGCACGCGGAGGTGCCGCCGAGCCGGGTTCGGGCCCTGCAGCCGGGCCGAAGGCAGCCGCGACGCGCGCGGGACCTCCAAAAGAACGCCCGAATCTGGGACGTTGGTCCTCCGGGGGCTGCTCGGGCTGCGAGGTGACCAGAGCTTTCCGCGGACTGCCTCGGTCTTCTGGGACGTGGGTCGCCCGAATCCTTTCTGTTCGGATTGTGGACGCGCAGGCCGCGGGACCGAAGCTCTGGAACGGTGAACATTCCTGAACGGCGACGGCCTCCGCTTTCTTTCTCAGGTTTTTTTTTTTTTTTTTTTTTGGTAGAGGCAATGTTGCCTCCCATTTATTCAGCCTCCTCACAGCAGCGCTGCCGCCGAAGCGCACCCCAAAGCTGCCGGTCCCCGTTTTATTTCTTCTTTCTGCAGTCATTCACTTTGCCCTCCCATTATGGCAACGAGTTCAGAAGATTGTTAATATGCAATTGTCCAGACACGTCTCATCGAACAGTTAATTCTCAGAAAATGACAAGTTTATTACGGTGTTTGTGGAAGCCAGGAGATAAATTAATTGGTGGGATCCTATTAAAATGTACTGAGAATTCTCCCCCAAATCGCACATGTTTCCCTTTCATTCAAATTTGATGCCTTTCAGAACCTGGACTCGCAAGTCTGCAATTTGTGCAATTAAACGTCTCTTGTTAACGTTTAATACTGTTTTAACTCCACTCCCAGTCGAAAGGGAAAGCGTCCTGGCTGGGCCTGAAGTCAGAGCTCACAGAAGAAGGCCTGTCCTGTGGGGCCGCAGGGAGGGGATCCGCTCCTGGAGACAGAGCCCACCCGAAAGGAGAAACAGTAGGTTCCAGCAGACACACCTGAGCGCCTAAGGGCCAGCCCCCAACTAAACCCGTTGATCTTCAAGAACTAGTGAACATGTTTTTCCTAGAGTTGTTCATTTATTGATTCATTCCACGACCATGTATGAATGATTCAAAGATTCTGAGCCTTGTGCTAGGAATTGGAAGAGGAATAGGATGGATCTGCCTTGGAGGGGTTCATGGAGAGGAGGAGGAGAGGCAGGGAAGCATATGGTTGGGTGTGCTGAGTGCCAAAGTCAGGTTACAAGTATACCGTGTTTAGGAGAACAGAGAGGGAAGCTGAGAGGATGAGGTGAGATTTCCAGGAGAAAGTGGTATTTGGAGAGGGAGTGAGCATTGGTTCCCAATTTGCTCATACTTTGGAATGAACTTGGGGAGGGGACAAAAATTCATATTCTCTGCCTCGCTCTCCCCTTCCAAGTTATAATAGAATCTCTGCAGGTAGAGCAGGGAAGCTGTATTTAACAAGTGACTTCACTGACTGTATGGTGGGCAGCTGAGCCTTGGGTCCCATTTAAAGCATGAGTAACGGGGGTGTGAGGCGAATGGTTTGGGGCTAATTGAACAGCATGTGCAAATGCAGCATGTGCAAATAAGGGTGAGACAGACCTTATTTGGCCAATGGTGAGTTGTTAAACCATTTGTCTTAACAGCATATGGTTGGTATTTCTGCAACAACTGTGTAGAAGGCCTTTACTTCTAGAATTCATTTGTTCCCTTAGGTTGACAATTTTATTACCCTGCTAGGAATCAATGAAGAAAAAGCACATTATAGTACAGTTAAGTCTTAACATGGTCGATAGGTTCTCAGAAACTGCAACTTTAAGTGAAATGAAGTATACCGAAACTGTTTGACCATAGGCTAAATCATATAAACAAGTAAGTTCTTACAGCATATTTCTGGTCACAAAAACATTACTGAAAATCTAAATAAGACTCAACGTACTTCTAATATTAAATATTGAAATAAATGTGAGCTATAGACACACTTAAGAAAGCTGAATAAAAACAGATAAGAATTCTTTACCTGATTATTCCAGTTCAGGATTGAGGGTGGCCAGAGCCTCTCCTGGGAGCTCAGGGCAGCCGTTGAGTCCAGTCTTCCCTGGACCCTGGATGGAATGCCATCCCATCGCAGGGTGCACTCAACACACACAGCCACACTCACACCAGGATATTGTAGACACAGCAATTTATCTAACATGCACATCTTTGGGATGTGGGAGAAAACTGAGTACCTGGAGAAAACCCATATAGACATGGAGAGAATGTGCAAACTCACACAGACGGTGGCCTTGGTGACGAAGCCATTCTTTTTTCACATCAATGTTTTTTTGAGACAGAGTCTTACTCTGTCGCTCAGGCTGGAGTGTAGTGGTGTGATCTCGGCTGACTGCAACCTCCGCCTCCCAGGCTTAAGCAATTCTCATGCCTCAGCGTCCCCCGTAGCTGGGACTACAGCACGCTCCACCACACCTAGCTAATTTTTGTATTTTTAGTAGAGACAGGGTTTGCCATGCTGGCCAGGCTGGTCTCGAACTCCTGGCCTCAAGCAATCCCCCCCACCTCAGCCTCCCAATGTGCCGGGATTACAGGCGTGAGCCACTGCACCCGGCCTTTCTCATCAATGTTATAGTGAAAAGATGTTGAATAGAATGATGGCATTTGAGGGCCTGCCATACTTGATTTAGGGCCCCTTTCTAGCAAGACAAGCACACACAAACACACTGCTGAAATGTATCCGGGTAACATAATAAGAGATACCTGTTTTTCTGAGAGTTGCCAGCTATCTCATGCAAAGTCTTAGGTAAAAGGTAAATTGTTATTTTTAAAAACTAGATTAATGACTGAATATTTATTTTATAAGTAAATAATTATTTTGCAACTATATCACAAAATATGTAGTCATAAAGGCTTTCCATGTAATCAGCTGTGACAGAAAAAGCCTTCGAGATGCTTGTGGGGGAAAAGTCATTGTACAGAACTGAACTGTAAAGCAAGTGACCCTTTCTATTTTAAGCCTTGTGACTAGCCAGTGATATGGAGTGTTGAAGTATGAGACTAGAGAGATTTACTAAATTTTCTCGACTAAGGAGGTATTCAAACTTGATTTGCTGTTTCATAATTAAAGCTTCAAGTCTTCTGACAAACACTACTGCAATACATGTCACCTCTGCTTATTTTTTCTTCCTTATCCTTAATTCATTGCTGAATGTTTTAAATAAGTCATTCCTTCTGCCTGCATTAACATTTAACTCCACACCTGCATGCAAAGATTTCCTTAAATCTAACCTTCCAGTGGAACTTTTTCTAATTAAATGAAGGGAACTTCTACTTCCTTTTCAGCTGTTACCCTTTCTGTCAAACCTTTTCTGATTCCTAGACCAGCAAGGCTTTCTGGGATCTTGGAGTTTTCTCCTGAATTGCCCTTAAATATGGTGTTTGTTTGTTTAATGTCTCTTTTTCACCCCCTTAAGCTCCTGAGGATGGAGACCATATGTATAAAGTTCCAACAATAGATCCCCAAATCTAGCACTTATAATTGTTCAGTGATATTTGTCAAATTACTGAATAACTACAGATTTTCATAAATTGGAAATCCCATCCTTCCTTAGACCAGTAAGTCCTTTCAGGAGGCCAGGAGACATGCTTTTCTACCATGGAATGTAGGGGGTACTTAGCAGACATTTGCTATCTGCGATTAGTAATCAGGGATATACTTATGTTTTAAAAATCTTTTATTACACCAGTCTGTTGCTTTTTAAAGGGTCTGACTGGCTATTTCAATTATCATCTATTGAGCATCTATTAAACACTTAGCCCTCTGTTAAGCAAAAATGCAGCATTAGATTTGGTCCCCACCCTCAGAGATGTTATTTTTGGTGTGTATCGGGCACAATTGTTTTTCTTCTCCTTCTCCCGTGTACTCATGGAATAAGCCCCACCTCACTCCTGGGGTGAGTTTTGATTGGTCCAAGCCATTCCAGCGGGTCTCATTCCCCTTGCTAGTAATTGGTTAAGCAGGGGCAGGTCATACATTTCCCAATTCTGGTCAACTAGGTATAAAAGGAAAATTGCTGAGTGGTGGTCTGTGAAAGGATTTTTTTGTTTTTGTTTTGTTTTGTTTTTGAGGCGAAGTCTCCCTCTGTTGCCCAGGCTGGAGTGCAGGGGCCCCATCTTGGCTCACTGCAACTTCCGCCTCCCGGGTTCAAGCAATTCTCCTGCCTCAGCCTCCTGAGTAGCTGGGATTACAGGTGCACGCCACCATGCCCAGCTATTTTTTTTAGTTTTAGTAGAGACAGTGTTTCACCATGTTGGTCAGGCTGGTCTCAAACTCCTGACCTCATGATCTGCCTGCCTTGGCCTCCCAAAGGGCTGGATTACAGCTATGAGCCACTATGTCCGGCTAGATATTTTTGTTTTTCAAAAGAAGACATTAGAGAAACCTCTCCTTTTCCTACCCCTGTGTGTTATTGTACAAGGATAAAATCCTTGGAGATACTGCAGACATCTTGGGACCATGAGGCAGTCATCTTGAAGACAAACGTCATTGCACTGAGAATAAGAGAACAGAAAGAAGGAAAGATTCCATGGCCTTGATTGCATAGATCTGGGTGCAGTCAGTGACTAACCCTAAAACTGTTCCACCTGTAGTCTTGTTAAGTGAGGTAGTACATGCTCTGTGGTTTAGGGTACATTTAGTTGCGTTTTCTGTTCTTGTAACTGAAAGCATCCTAACAGATACATGTAATCCACAGAAGTACTGTGACATGTACGTTAGTCTCGTGATGGGAGCAGAAGGAGTCTCTTAATTTTTTAAGAGCCCAAGTAAAAGTAGAGAAAAGTTTTATTTATTGCAATTTCACAGTTCCATTTTAGGTAATATTCACATGCATAGAAGGCTGTCATTTACTGAATTCCTATTGTGTGTGGAATGCGTTATCTTATTAATCCCCATAACAACTGTAGACTGACTTTACAGATGAAAAATGTGAAGCACCAATGTTTTAAGGACAAAGCCCTGCTAGGAAGCGGTAGAGCTAGGATTTGAAACCAAATCAAAGTTCTCTTTAATAGCTGGCATCCTTCTCAGTCATCAGGCTGTTGATACCTATTGTGTACTGTATCCATTAAACAATTCATTCCAAATAACAAAGCACCATGTTGAAATGTTTGAGGACAGATTTAAGGCTCTGCCTACGGAAAGTCGCTCTCATGAACTTGCATTCCAGTGTGCTCACCTTCTGTGTGGGAGGGAAGAGGGTGGAGTTCTCTCCAGCCCTCAGAACACTGTGCCCACCTGACAGCGCACCTTATCTGTGCTGCAGCTCTGAATGTGGGAAAATGAGCAGAAGAGGCAAGGCAGGTGAAGGTTTTGAGCCTGAATGTCCAGGGGAAAGTATTAGGAATTTCAGCCATAGGAATGGGGTACAGGGCTCTTCTTTGTCACTGTAAATTAGGTCATCTTGATTCTTCACTCCATAACTATGAGGGGTTCTGGTATTATTGTGATTTTAAAAGCAAAGCTACTACATGTGTTAAAACTCATAGAACTGTGTACCCAATAAAAAGAGTCAATTTTACTTACCGTAAAGAGAAAGTCAAGCTGGGTCACTGCAAAGGTGTGCCACTCTGGAAGTGTGTTTTCCTTTGCTTCACACCACCGGTGATAAGTATCCAAGGACAGGCGGGTCCTGGTCACAGATTAGCACTCAGAAGACAGGTTAAGGCAGGTGTCCCCAGACTATGGCCCGCGGGCCGCATGCGGCCCCCTGAGGCCATTTATCCACCCCACCCCCTCCTGCCGCACTTCAGGAAGGGGCACCTCTTTCATTGGTGGTCAGTGAGAGGAGCACAGTATGTGGCGGCCCTCCAACGGTCTGAGGGACAGTGAACTGGCCCCCTGTGTAAAAAGTTTGGGGACGCCTGGGTTAAGGGGTCGGCAGCAAAGGGATGCTTGGAGTCTGGGGCATTGCCAAGTTGGCAGGGAGTTAAAGAAGAGCAGCTAGTTTATTAAACAGCTCAGAACTTCTCCAGATGCAGTAGAAGCTGACTTCATTTCCACTCAGTGATCCCACTGAGCTTACTCCATGGCCTCGCTCTTCCTTGCTCTTTGGAGAAGTCTCAGTCAGGTCACATAGTCCTGGTGGTTATTTGTTTCTTTGTTTCCAGTTTTTAAAAGATTGTGGGAACATAGGGGTAACATACAATTTACCGTTTTAACCGTTTTTAAGTGGCGTTATGTACATTTGCCTCATTGTACAGTGATCCCTACCACCTATCTTCAGAACTCTTTCCATCTTCCCAAACTGAAACTCTGCGCCCAGGACATATTAGCTCTCCATTCTCCCCTCCCCAGCCCTTGGCAACCACCATTCTACTTTGCTCCTACGAACTTGACCATGTACCTCATGTAAATGGAGCCATACAATGTTTATCCTTTTGTCACTGGCTTATACTACATAGCATGACGTCCTCAGGACTCATTGGTGTTGTACTGCGTGTTGGAATTTCCTTCCTAAGGCCAAATCATATTTCACTGTATGTCTGTACCATATTTTGTGTGTCTTCTGATCTGTCGATGGATACACGGGTTGCTTCCGTCGTTTGGCTATTGTGAACCACGCTGATGTGAACATGGTGTGCAAATGGCCTCTTTCAAGTTCCCTGCTTTCCATTCTTTTGGGTGTATACCCAGAAGTGGAATTGCTGAATCATATAGTATGCTATTTTTAACTTTTTGAGAAACCGCCATACTGTTTTCCACCGGAGCTATGCCATTTTACATTCCTGGATGGTTATTCTTAGAGAACCAAGATCCCAGTCCAGTCTGACAATCACATGTCTCTGGTTCAGCCCGGTGCAATTTCAAAATGTGATATTTTTATCACACCACAGCTTCTCTCCTCCGCAGCTTGGGCCTTCTTCCTACTTAAAACCCGCCGGAGAGGGGCGCAGCCGGCTCCTTCTCCCTCCTGGCTTTCCCTCCTCTCACCACTGGCTGGCGTCGTTGGCTCCCCAGGGTCAGGCAGTGGGTGGGGTGCAGAGAGTTAGGGACACCATTGACATCTGGCAGCGGTCTTCTCTGGACGGGACTGATATCCAAAATGACTTTCTCTCCTGGAGCCCCTTTGTGAATTTCTCAGAAATCCTTTCTCCAGCTACTGGGGAGGCTGAGGTGGGAGGACTGCTTGAGCCTGGGAGGTCAAAGCTGCAGTGAGCTATGATTGCACCACTGCACTCCAGACTCGGCAACAGAGCAAGACCCCATCTCTTAAAAAATCCCTTCTTGGAATCTATCTCCGGCAATACTTTCCCTCTGGCTATGTGTTTGTGAGTCACGCTCAGCCCCTGGGATCCTAGCAGTCTGTCCCTGTGCAGGGTGAACTCTGTTCTTCCAAAGAGTCCTTGTTGGTACTTGTAGGTAGAGTCTTTTTTTTTTTAATGACACCCCTAGGTCAGCCCTTTTGTGCTGTGGGTAGAAATGCAACTCCTCTCTATGCAGCCTTTCCTCCGGTTGCTCTGCCAGCGCTAGTCAGCCTCCTGTGTTCAGATGTGTACCTGGAACAGCCGGTTACCAGCTCCTCTTTCTCCTGAATTCCAGAGGACTCAGGTCAAGCTGCTGGTATGGCTTTCTTGAAGTCTGCTCTTACTCAGGCTTAATGTGGGGCCCTCCCTCTCCCACGCCCTCCCTCTCCCACCAGCTGCAGCGATCACTGGTGACTTTCTAATACACAGTCCTTCACGCCCCTCTTCCCCTCCCCTAGAAGCCTCCGGGTGGGTGCCGGTGATGGGCTAATGCTGGCAGAATCACATCCAACGTCCCCTGTTTTATCTTTCGAAGGTGGGCTAGTGTCTTCCTCCAGGGCAGGGTTTCTCAACCACAGCCCTACTGGCATTTAGGGCCAGAAAATTCCATGCTGGGAAGCCTGCCCTGTGCGTTTCAGGACGTTTAGCAGCAGCCCCGGCCTCTGCTCACTAGATGCAGTAGTATCACCTGTCCCGGTTGTGACAACCAAAAATGCCTCTTAGGGGGAAAATTGCTCCTGGCTGAGGAGCACTGCTTGGTGCCTTGAGCTGCTTTTAGCCTCTGGCAGTCCACAGAGCCTCTTGTTACTCTGTTGTAGATGGCTTCTGATCTAAGGCGGGCTAGAGCCAGGCTGGAAGCCGACCCCAGAAGACTTGCAGGAAGCTAAAGTGTAGTCATTTCTGTTTACTGCTATCTTTTTGTCTCTTTAGAAAATTCTTGTTTATGAGTCAAGCCTGGTGGCTCATGCCTGTAATCCCAGCACTTTGGGAGGACGAGGTGAGTGGCTCACCTGAGGGCAGGAGTTCGAGACCAGCCTGGCCAACACAGCGAAACCTTGTCTCTACTAAAAGTACAAAATAATTAAGTGGGCATGGTGGCGCACGCCTATAATCCCAGTTACTCGGGAGCCTGAGGCAGGAAAATCGCTTGAACCTGGGAGGTGGAGGTTGTGGTGAGCCAAGATACCCACCACTGCAGTGCACCTCTGCCTGGTTACAGAGGGAGACGAAAACAAAACAAAACAAAACAAAACAAAACAAACCTCACATGAAAAAAAGAAAGAGCATTCTTGTTTATATGTTGCAACCTCTCCTCAGCTGTAACCCAGGAGGTCAAAAGGCTGGTAATATGGCCACACAGGGAGGGAACGCAGCCCCCTCTGCTGACCCGCCCTGGCAAGGCCAGCCTTGGTTGTGGGGAGGTCGATAATTAGTGAGCGTTCACAGAGAACGATCCTCTGGGCTTCAAAATCCTGCTGCCTCTTCCTGCAGGGAGAACCTCCCTTCTTTGTTAACCTCTGCAGATCTGGATTTCTTTCCTTCCCTCCTCCCTCCCTTTCTTCCTTTTCTTTCTTTTTCAAGGAAATTAGCAGTTTCCTTATCAAGTTCTATTGGGACTAGATAAACCCTAAAAGCCAGGGTGTGGGAGCTGAGCTGTTTGAGCCTGTCCTGCTTCAGGCCAGGTTTGTCCCTGGGACCTGGTGCAGAGGTGAGCCCTGTGCAGAGGAAGGAGAGGAAAGTAGCTGTTATTGACTGGACAGGCTGATAAGAACCCTTCTTGAGATTTTGAGTGTGTGTGTGTGTGTGTGTGTGTGTGTGTGTGTTTATGTGTGTGTATGTGTGTGTGTACATGTCTGTGTGTGTGTCTGTGTCTGTGTGTTTGTATGTGTATGTGTGTCTGTGTGTGCGTATGTGTTTGTGTGTGTGTGTCTGTGTGTTTATGTGTATGTGTCTGTGTGTGTTTGTGTGTGTATGTGTCTGTGTGTGTATATGTCAGTGTGCGTGTGTGTCTCTGTGTGTGTGTTTGTATGTGTGTCTTTGTGTGTGTATGTGTCTCTGTGTGTGTGTATGTGTGTCTGTGTGTGTGTATATGTCTCTGTGTGTGTGTGTGTTTGTGTGTATGTGTGTGTACATGTCTGTGTGTGTGTCTGTGTCTGTGTGTGTTTGTATGTGTATGTGTGTCTGTGTGTGTGTATGTGTTTGTGTGTGTGTGTCTGTGTGTTTATGTGTATGTGTCTGTGTGTGTTTGTATGTGTGTGTATGTGTCTGTGTGTGTATATGTCAGTGTGCGTATGTGTCTCTCTGTGTGTGTATGTGTTTGTGTGTGTGTGTCTGTGTGTTTATGTGTATGTGTCTGTGTGTGTTTGTATGTGTGTGTATGTGTCTGTGTGTGTATATGTCAGTGTGCGTATGTGTCTCTGTGTGTGTGTTTGTGTGTCTGTGTGTGTGTGTATATGTCTGTGTGTGTGTGTGTGTGTGTGTGTGTTTCCCAGCTAAATGTATCTGATGGTTACTCATGGGAGATAAATGGGGAACACCCTCATCAGCCTAGTTGCAAGTCACCTTAAACAGGATTTTCTAAAGAGATAGGAAGATGGCAGTAAGGAGAGTAGTGCTCCTGCCGCACTCTCTGTTGTCGTTGAGAGCACTTGGCCAGGGAACTTGTCTTGCTTTTGACAGCTCTGATCCCAGAGACCAAAGTCACAGCTTTAACGATAGCATCCTGAATATAGGAGCCGTAAGCAGACTTACCTGCATTTTTTTTTTACTTTTAGTGAAATAGAAGTATAGGATGAGTAGATGTACACGTACAAGGTTATTTAAACATGAGAGGTGATAGGAGAGAAGGCTCAGAGACACAAGAGTAAGAGACAGATGCTGCCAGAAGAAAAATTACATACACAGAGCAACAGAAGAATGAAAAATAATAGGAAAATATCTGGAAACACATAAACGAAACAGATTTCAAATATTGCATCCCAGCTGGTATGCAGCTATTTTAGCTGAGCCGTTCTTGGGAAGGTTCAAGGAAGCACCGTGGATGGAAGGGTTTTGGGGAATGGGGAGGAGGTGACCTGAGCATTGAGATAGACATGGGGATAGGGTTCCCTGCCTATGCAGTAGCCATTTGCTCATAATTTGCCCCCTGCCCCATCCACCTCCAGCAGGTATTGGGCAAAGGTTGTATTCCAGGAGGGAATCATGATCGGCCTGAACGTCTCTTCATTTCGTTAAGTGATTGATCTAGGTATGGCCATGAGACCCAGTGTGGCCAAAAAGATGCCAAGAGAAGTCTACGGAGGGCTTCCCTTCAGAATCCAAAGGGAGCCCAGCAAGGGCAAAGTGTTTTTGCCTCTGCCCAGTTCTCGATTGCTGGGGATGCCAGTGAGAGGATACGATACCGAAAGTGTTGTTAGCTAACTTTGGACTCTGAGCTGACAAATATTAGAATGAAAAACCAATCCACAGAGCATGGCGGAACAGAGGAATAGGAACAGTCTAGCCCACGAGGGCACCGTTGAGCTGCTGAACTACCCTGCACCCACCCACGCCTCCAGACTCTCGTGAGGGCAGCGATGAATAATCCTTACAGTTAAGCCATGGCTAATTGTTTTTTCTCCTGATCTAACACATGCTGAGGGAACGCACCAACCAACTCCTATATTGCATGTTTTCTGTTTCTTTAAATGGTCTATTAAACCAAGTCTTAGGAAATGGCTTATATTTTTCTTAAAAAAAAAAAAAACTTAAAAAAATCCTGAGAGCTAAGTAAAAGGTTATGGAAAAATAGAATTCTTTACAAAAATAACACACTGCATACATATTTGCTTGATATTGTGAGAACCGCTCAGACTTAGAGAAACATTTTATAATATCTGGTGTTGTTGATCTTGGACATGGTTGTCTTGCTCTCTGTCAAACGCGGATTCCCACCGAGAAGCAGCCGCTTCCCACCCCCACACACACTTTTTGTTCTGAAGATGCTAACGATCCCTTATATGACAGACACAGAAAAGAATGCAGGAGACAAGTGGGGAGATGCATTCAATTCACATAAGAATTTAATGAGTCAATCTAGATTACAAACCCCTCGCTGGTGAGGTTATGTCTTTGGAGTGATTTGTTCTCACCTACTTCTATGATTGTTTACTTTCTCTATGCCAACAACACTAGTCACAGATTAGAGTGACTCTCACTGTTCATCAATAGAAGTTCAGTGGCCTGAGGTTTCGAGCTGTGGCTTTTGTTCCAGCTAGATATTTTCATGTAGTTTAAATTAATAAAACATGAAGGAATTTCCAGTATAATGCACGTGCGCTGCTTTGCTCTTTGATTGCATATTAATCGTATGCATACCTCTTCCTTCTAAGGTAATAGAGTCACACAGCTCTAAGCTTTAACTTGCTGTCCAGGTTCCCGTTGATTTTCCCTCGATTTCTTTTTTTAGGAGAAAATACGTAATAAAAACCAGGGACAAGAAGTTTGGTTTTTCTTGTTGCTAATAACAGAGCATTACCAGAGTAGCTCTTTCTGTCATCCTTCATCATGGGAAAGAATGATGCTAGCAGTGCCTGGGACTGAAGGTCATGCTGCCTGGCTTTGTGGGGACAGATGGCCATTGCTCATCATGTTAGCAAGGAGCTCGACGCTCACTTCTGGACATCAGCTGCTCACTATGTATATTAAGTGATCATTTAGCTTCAGGTGGCACCGGCCCTGGTGCTGTCTCATCTTCTCCCACCTTAATTGGAAATATTTGGACAGCAGTACCTTACTTTCTCGTCTTTCATTATGAAACACAGCCAGACTCTTCAACAGACCAAATAATGATAATAATACGTACTATGGCTTCTTATCATTTGGATTTTGCTTTGCCACCTAGACATTCTCTCTCTCTCTCTCTCTCTCTCTCTCTCTCTTTTTTTGAAATGGAGTTTTGCTCTTGTTACCCAGGATGGAGTGCAATGGCATGATCTTAGCACGCCGCAACCTCCGCTTCCTGGGTTCAAATGATTCTCCTGCCTCAGCCTCCCAAGTAGGTGGGATTATAGGCATGCACGACCACGCCCGGCTAATTTTTTATTTTTAATAGAGAAGGTTTTTCCGTGTTGGTCAGGCTGGCCTCAAACTCCCGACCTCAGGTGATCCACCCGCCTCAGCCTCCCAAAGTGCTGGGATTACAGGCGTGAGCCACCGCGCCCGGAGGCATTCTCAATTCAGAAGCCCAAGGGACATTTTGTAAGTTATATGAAAAACAAACCACCCTGTGAGAATAAAGCAGCAGGAGCCACAGGGCGGAGGTGGCTGGGAAGAAGCAGAGCATGGCAGAGCTTGGGGCAAGGCCACATTCAGCAAGAGCTAGACCAAAATAGGAACTTTTTCGGTTGTTGTGGCTTTACTGAGAAATTCTCTGCTTCTAAAGTAGCTCACAGTTCTCTGAAGCAGCTGTATCATTAATTCTCATTGAATTCCTGTGAAGTCAGTGTCTTCATGGGGAAGTGGAAGAGCCAGGCTCACAGCACAAGGCAGCTCTCTTTAAATGTTTGTTAATCCCTGGGTCCCAGTTAGAAATGGACTGGGTGCGGTCTCTAGAATATATGTTATATTATAATGGATGAAATATTGAATCAGAGCTGTGGAAAATATGGATAGGATTGGAGGACCACAATCCCAAAATCATAAAATCTTACACTTCTGCTAAAATGGATGGACAAATTTGGATCTCAGTGTCTTGGTTACCACAGGAAAATGGGAAATATGGCAAATTGTAAAATTAAGGAACATATTCTCAATTTCAGAATTCACATTTTCATAGAGAAAAAAAGCATGTTGCTTTTTAAAAAGATGCAAATGTTTCCTGACTCTCAGGTCTTCATAAGAGTTCTGGCTTGCTTTTTTTTTTTTTTTTTTTTTTTTTTTTTTTTTGAGATGAAGGCTTGCTCTGTCGCCGGAGCTGGAGTGCAGAGGCATGATCTTTGCTCACTGCAGCCTCTGCCTCCTGAGTTCAAGTGATTCTCCTGCCTCAGCCTCCTGAGTAGCTGGGATTACAAGTGTGTACCACTACGCCTGGCTAATTTTTGTATTTTTAGTAGAGATGGGGTTTCACCATGTTGGCCAGGCTGGTCTTGAACTCCTGACCTCAGGTGATTCGCCTACCTTGGCCTCCCAAAGTGCTGGGATTACAGGCGTGAGCTACCCACACCTGGCTTGGCTTGCATCTTCATGGGCCACTCATGTAATAGGCAACAGGCAACAACTTTACCAACAACTACATTAAAAGGCTCCCTACTGTATGCGTAGAGCAGTATTCACAAGTCTGAACTGTGCTGAGCCCGTGCCATGGTGTACCTTGCGGAAGCCATTTTTTCCAGAGGTACTCTGCTGTATGGGCTTAGATCTTCTTATGCCAGTTCTAGAGTTCTAGGAGAGCATTTGCTTTCAAGTATGTTGCAGAAGACACACCCCCTCTCCAGGCCAGATGTGTGCAGAATCTTGCATGCTCCCTTTTTCTTTCCAGAAGCTTCTCTACCAAGCTTTCCTGACTGATTTTCTCAGACATGCCCTCATACAGGATTTAAAAAGCAGGGATGGGCCTAAGAAAACCTCGCCCCAATCATTGTTGAACTGTGACCAGATCAGTGAATAAAGACATACCTTCCCTAGCTCAGGCCCCAGGCTTAAAAAAGCCCCCACCTCGGTGGTTCACGCCTATAATCCCAGCTCTTTGGGAGGCCGAGGCTAGTGAATCACAAGGTCAAGAAATCAAGATCATCCTGGCCAACACTGTGAAACCCTGTCTCTACTAAAAATACAAAAATTATCTGGGCCCAGCTACTGAGGAGGCTGAGGCAGGAGAATCACTGGAATCCAGGAGGCAGGGGTTGCAGTGAGCTGAGATCATGCCACTGCACTCCAGCGTGGCGACAGACTCCATCTCAAACAAAAACAAAAAAGCCAGTCTTTGGTGATAGATCTCAAAAAAAAAAAAAAAAAAAAAAGCCTGGTTTTCTTCCCCCTAGACCAGGTTATTAACCGAAGAACCATCATGATACCTGCTAATTTGCTTCTAAATTATAAGGAAATACCTGTGGGAGGCAACCTGAATTCGGTAGTATATTCAACATCCTGAATAAGGAATTCTGTTAAAGAAGGAGGCTCCCTTGGAATAGGGGCTTTTCCAGTGTCTAAATAACAAATGGTGGAGGTAGAAGTTTCTCTGAGGATGATAAGTACACATGGGTGCTGTTCTCAGCAGATATGGTTAAGGCCTTCCCTCTAGGGATGGACCAGGATAACGGGAATTTATTTTATATTTGGTAAATGCTTTCTACTTTGCAAAGTTTATGCAAACACATTATCTCATTTGATTTTCACAACATACATGAAAACTCTGCAATTATCACCCTCATTCCTGATGAAGAAACTGGTGCTCAAAGAGATTATGTGACCTGTGTAAGCTTTGGAGCTAGGATTTTTCTCAAAACTGTTAAATTCCCGAAGGCTTGCCAACTGGCCAGGTTCTGTAAAACAGACAAGGAGTGGTACTAAGCGGCGTTTCTCCCTCCCTGCCTTCCTCCCTCCCTCCCTCCCTTCCTTCCTTCTTTTTTTACTGGTCGCCAACCTCCACCTTCCTCTGAAGATTGCTTGCTTGCTGTCTTACAGAGTCTCTCTTTGTTGTCCAGGCTGCAGTGTGCAGCGGTGGGATCTCAGCTCATTGCAACGGTGCAATCTCAGCTCACTGCAACCTCTGCCTGCCGCGTTCCAGCGATTCCCTTGCCTCCGCTTCCGAGTAGCTGGGACCGCAGGCACCCACCACTATGCCTGGCTACTTTTTGTATTTTTAGTAGAGACGGGTTTCACCATGTTGGCCCGGCCGGTCTAGAACACCTGACCTCAAGTGATACGCCCACCTAGGCCTCCCAATGTGTTGGGATTACAGGCATGAGCCACCATGCACCCTGCTGTAATCCATCTTTCTGCTTCTCTCCTGAGGGCCTTTCTTCTGCTAAATTTTACCCTGTGGCATCCTGTGGAACATTAGAGAGGAATGGTCATCCCAGGAGTAGAAAATTCGATCCCAGCCGTCCTGTGTTACTCCTAACCCTGCAATTTTGGACCGGATCCTGCCATCCTGAGCAGCCAGTGAGTCTGAAAGAGAGGACTCATTCTAATCCCTTCCCCTGGGACCTCGTAGCGTGCATTCGGTTTTTGTTGTTGTTGGGTTGTTTGAGCAGAGCCACTTTAACTTTTAAGGGGCCCCCAAAGTGTTTTCCTGAAAGGGCTGGGTGCGGAGGCTGGTCTCAGGCCCCTTCCTCCCCTCATCAGAATGCGCCACCACCCCCAGACGAGAGTGTGGGAAGAGCTGTGGGTCGAGGAACTCGCTGGAATCTCTGCCACTGCGTCCAGAGCGACCCCGTGCACGACAGAGAGGGACTTAGCGAATGAAGGAGGCTGGTCTCCTGCGTTCTTTGGACCTGGGAAGGGAGAGGAATTACAAATGACTCAAGGGGCACAAAGACGGGATTATGGGCCTGGCTGTGAAAGGGGCGAGTCGGCTGATAAAGCTCTGCTGTAGCCTCGGCTCATTCCGCTCATGCCTTTGAAGATTTCCCCGCAGCCAGGGGCGCAGGAACGCAACCCCTGGAAGGACGGGCACCGCGCGGCCCCTGGCAGGCCCCACCTGCAGCGCTGCGCCCCTCCCCGCGGGCACCGGGCCCTGCGTCCGGAGGCCCCGCTAGGCCCGAGGGCCTGTGATTCCGCTCAGCTCGGCCCGCGGTGCTGCCCCGGGCCCTCCTCCCGATTCCAAATAGAGGGGAGCTCGGTGCTCACTGCTTGTTTCTTTCTGATCGCTTACTGCCCAGGCCAGCTACACAGCAAGCAGCCGAGCTGCCGGGTGGTTAGAAAGAGACAGCTTATGGAAAACGTGGGTGGTGTACAAAAGAGAACTCTAAGTATACCTTGGGGTTTTCTTAAAATACAGATTCAGATCTGATGGGACAGGGACTTCACTCTCCTGCAGACCTTTCAGTGACTTCTCTTAGAATGGAACAAACCTTTGATGCTTGGCCTTCTATCTGCATAACCTATCGGTTTGCAGATAAGAGGACTCAGGTGGAGAAAATATGACTCGGATTAGAACCTGGGTCTCTGGCTTACTATCATGCCTTTTAAAGTAGGCGACCCAGCACTTTGGGAGACCAAGGCAGGAGGATCGCTTGAGCCCAGGAATTTGAGACCCATCTGGGCAACACAGCAAGACCCCCCTCTACAAGAAATTTAAAAAGTAGCAGGCCATGGTGATGCACACCTGTAGTCCCAGCTACGCCAGAGGCTGAGGCAGGAGGATCACTTGATCCCAGTTCAAGGCTGCAGTGAGCTAGGATTTCACCACAGCACTCCAGCCTGGGTGACAGAGCAAGACCCTGTCTCTAAAAACAACAGCAGCTGGGTGCGGTGGCTCACGCCTGTAATCCCAGTACTTTGAGAGGCCTAGGCGGGTGGATCGCCTGAGGTCTGGAGTTGAGGAGACCAGCCTGATCCACATGGAGAAACCCCGTCTGTACTAAAAACACAAAATTACTCGGGAGGGGTGGCGCATGCCTGCAATCCCAGCTACTCAAGAGGCTGAGGCAGGAGAATCGCTTGAATCTGGGAGGCGGAGGTTGCGGTGAGCCGAGATTGTACCATTGCACTGCAGCCTGGGCAACAAGAGCAAAACTCTGTCTCAAAAAATAAAAAACAAAAAACCCCCCACAAAAGCAGATGAGTTGAAGGCTTGTCACTCTGAGCCACATGTCCTCAGGTCCTTTTGTGCCTCTGTCCATGTAACCTTTGGGAAATTCAGAATGTTGGCGTGGGATACTGGACCCGGCAGGGAGTGGGTAGGTGAAAGAGAAGGTATGTGTCTGAATGAGTTCTTCATTTAGCATTCTACGTGGCCGTGAGTGGTATGAAGTTGGTAACCTCTCATTGCTGCTGCATTCTGTTGGGTCCTCCGAATTTCAAACTCCCTTAGGCTAGAGAGAAGGTAGGGCAGGAGATTGTGAGCCCTGGACAGCAGTAGGTGGCCGGAACTGAACTGTGTCTGGCTGGGATGGAACTCCTCCCCCATGCTATGGAACAGGAACAATCCCTTCCTACCTGGCCCTGCGCTCTCAAACATCTCCGCTCCAAGCTCACACACAGGCAGAGGCGCCCCCCCCCCGCCCCCCGCCGCCACTAAAAGCCGGGATTCTAACTGGGCAAGGTGGCATTATTTCCCAGAAGACAGCCAGCCGGCCAAACAAATGGCGGAAAGACATCCTTTAGGTCCTGCATACATAGACATCTATTCTTTTTATTATAGTTCAGAACAAAACGTTATTTTGTGGAAGCTTTTTTTCTAACTAACTTGCTGTTTTTGTGATTAGCACAGAAGAGTGAGCGGGAAGCTGAGTTTCCGGTTTTGGTCCTACCTCTTCCTCACTACCAGCTTGGGTCTCAAGGCACTAACCCCTCTAGTGTTGGCCTGCTTAGATGGAAAATGAGAAAAATGCACTGATCAACCAAAAATAATCTGCAACATGGCAGTTACTAGGCCTGGGAGATGTAGTTCTCACATTAATCTTCAAGTGGGGAAAACAGATATTAGGTAAGAGACACAATAAGAATTACATATTGTAGTGAGTACGATGACCATGGTGAGCAGCAACCACAGGAGACCCTTTTGGGAAGAGCAGCAGTTTCCAAAATGTGGTCTGCAGACTCTTGGCAGGGAGTGGGGGTAGAGGTCGAAACCCTTTCAGGGAGCCCACCGAGCCAAGATCATTTCTATAATAATACTAAGATGTTTTCCTCCCCTCCCCTCCCCTTCTCTTCCTTCCCCTCCCTTCCCTTCCCCTCCCTCTCTCCCCATCCCTTCATTCCCCTCCCTTTCTCCCCATCCCTTCATTCCCCTCCCTCTCTCCCCCTTCCCTTCCCCTCCCCTCCTTTTCCTTTCTTTTCTTTTTTTTTTTTTTTTTTGAGACAGGGTTTTGCTCTGTTGCCCAGGCAGGAGTGTGGTGGCGTGATCATGGCTCACTGCTGCCTCAACCTCCCAGGCTCAAGCAATTCTCTCATCTCAGCCTCCTGAGTAGCTGGGACTACAGGTGCATGCCACCATGCCAAGCTAATTTAATTTTTTTGTTTGTTTGATTTTTGGTAGAGACAGGGTCTTGCTATGTTGCTAAGGCTGGTCTCAAATTCCTGGGCTCAAGTGATCCTCCTGCCTCAGAGTCCCAAAGGGCTGGGATTACAGGTGCGAACCACCAAATCTGGCCTCTTTTTTCATTGTGTTTACATTTGCATTGATGAAATAAAAGCCACAGTGGGTAAAACTGCTTGCACCTCAGCAAGAATCAAGCAATACCATCAAACTGTACTAGTAGTGATTGCACCTCTTGCCACCACACATTCTTAACCACAAACAAATAGTACACCACTTTTATTTATGAGTTTTCTTGATGAGATACTAAAGTTAAAATTTATTAAATTCCAATCCTTGAATAACACATTTAAATATATTTTGGAGGAAAATGGGAAGTATGTATATAGCATTTCTGCTACATACCAAAATACTATAGTTATCTCAAGGAAAAACATCTGTGCAATTGTTTGAGTTGCTAGCTAAACTAGCTGCTTTTTCCCATGGAATATCACTATTATTTAAAAGATGATTGACAGAAAAATTATTGTTATTCAGACTTGGATAATTCGTAGACATTTCCTCAAAAAAAAAAAAAAAGAATGAATGAATGAAGATGTTTTATTTCACTCACTCCACTCACTTAGATGTATTTTTATTTATTTTATGTATTTTATTTATGTATTTATATTTCTTTTACTCCACTCACTTAGATGTATTTTTACCCAATTTAGTCATCAATGCAACAACTATTTGTAGAACTTCTTTTTGTGCCAGAATCATGCTGCATGATGGAGGGCCTCTTTAGGGGATCCCAGATAGTAAGCATTCTCTCTCCTTCCTTATTTGGATCCCAAAAGAAAGAATGAAGTGAGCCTGTCACTTAAAGGAAAATAACTGAAAGTATTTGTTGCCAATAATAAAGTTTGAACTTACAAGTGAAAATTGGAATTTTAGAAATTTTATATCTTCCACCTGAACTTGACAGAATCTCAGTGCTTAGATACTTTTCTGATGAGCTCATGTTGATGTTAATGATGTGATTTTTTTTAACTTTGTATAATAAAATGTGTCAGCATTTGAGAGATCTCCATAGCTCAGTCAACTACTAGTTTCCAAATGATCAGTGCACAGTGTTACAAAATCATAAATGGGTGAAAGATCCATTCTAAGTGCATGTGTGCCAATGGATTTTAGTGTAATGGAGTAGAAACATTCATTGATCCAATTTCAGATTCCACATTGCCACTAATCTTTTAGAAACTTCCACATATCAAATGTTGGTATAATATCAAAGAAAAATATACACAACTATGTGAAAAAGCTATTAACACATTCCCCCTTTTTCCAATCACATAATTGCACAAGACCAAATTTTCTTCATATTACTTCAACCAGAACAATACATCCTGGTGGACCGAATGGTGAGAGAGATACTGCATAAGAATCGAGTTGTTTTCTCTTAGGCTAGACATTAAAGAAAGTTGCAAAACTGTAAGCCAATGCTACTCTTCTCGGTAATTGCTCTGAACAAATCTACTCATTTCTCATAAAAATATGTGATTTGTGTTGACATGTAATGAAATTGTTATTTTAAGTGGAATAAAAAAATTTTAGAAATTCATCAGCTTTAATTTTAATAAGGAAATATTGATTTATATAACCCAAATAAACAAAATCCCTCTGTCTTTTTGGTATTAAAAGAGTCCTGAGAAATAGTCAAAATAGTTGAGAACCTTGAAATGAAGTATTCAAAGGAGGCCTTTCTCGGGAGTGTTGAGACCCAGAGGAAGCGCATGCCACAAAAGGCAATGTGAGAACAAATGTTCAAAGATGGGAAAGAGCTTGAGACATTCAAGGGAGAGAAAGGTTAGCCACGCAGGTTCACAGAGATTATGAGTTTAAATGAAAAAGTGTACATGAAACTTCGCATTGCACCTCGCACGTCGTATATGTGAACTAAGTAGAATCAGATGCTGGGAGGTCTGCATGGTGAGTGGCTGGGACTTTGCAGTGGGCACACACACCTTATGTGTTCACTGACGGCTCTTTTAGGTCGGTAGCTGGATCACTTAAGTACAGTTTTGCATTCTTTGTTTCTTACTTCTAGTCCTTGAACTGTATGTTAAAAGATCCACCTTTCAATCCTTGTGCTACAAAGTTTAACTCTGGACACAAGACAGTTGACCCTACAGGATCTCAGTTCTCTCTTCTGTAAAATGGTGATAAGAATCCATGCTTCCTTCACAGGCTTTTATGATGTCAGAGGAGAAGCCATAAAAATAATTCAGACAATGTAGAGACCAAGTACTCAGCACTATGCTTGCCCTGCCTAAAGGCCTAGAAAGTCCTTGAGTAAACTGTGTTTGAACAACATACTACAGTCATCCCTCATTATCTGCAGGGGATTGATTCTAGGACTTCCCACAAATACCAAAATGTATGCATGTTCAAATCCCTTATATAAAATAGAGTGGTATTTGCATATAACCTATTCACATCCTCCTGTATACTTTAAATCGTCTCTCGTTACTTATAACATCAAGTATAATGTAAATGCGATATAAATAGTTGTTATACTATGTTGTTTAGAGGATAACAACATGACAGAAATGTGTGTACATGTTCAGTATGCATTTTTCCCAAATATTTTTGATCTGTGATTGGTTGAATCCACGGATATGCAACCCACAGATACAAGGGGCTACCTGTACTTTGTTCCACTGTGTGAATGTATTTGAAAATACAATCTCATGAGTCAAAAGCCTTACCACTCCTAAGCCACGCATGACCTACACAGTGCAATATCTCGGAAAGAGTTCTTCCTTTGGCTCACTGAGTGTCCACAGGCTTCATGACGGCTTTCTAGAGCACAAACACATGTAGACATGCAGTCAGGAATAAAGTTATTGCCCTCAAATCTTATGATTTGACTTCTAAGAGATTATGTAATAAGATATGATTACAATTACTTACTGTGGTTGTATGTTACTTACCAATAAATTCTTCTACATCACTGCAGTGGAAAGGTAAATCAGCCAAGCAGACTCTATTGATTCCTTCAAAAAAAATATGATGGATTGCCTGCTGTGCACCAGGCAGTTGCTTTCCTGGTCTCTTTGTAGAAGCTATTTTGGAGGGGTTGACAATTGCTCTCCGCTTTGAGATTAGGAGGGCATTTTTGTATTTATACCCTTGCTATAATCTCTTGCATTATTCATAGTCTTTTCAGGGCTCTTCCTAAGGAGTGCCATGCTTAGGAGTGAGCTCAGAACATCTCAACCTTTGGTGCTGCTTGACGGAAGAGGCATTTTGCTAAAAGCCAAGATCAGTTAGTGAAAAAGAATTCCATCTACTAGGCAAGAGACTCACAGGCCTCTCAAGTACGTACTCTCGGGCTATGTGACAGAGGGAACAGATGTCGCAGAGGGAACTGGAAGTGATGGTGCTTTTTTACCTTTATTTACAACAGCTTCTATTTTAAAGGGTCTTATTTTATATCTTACAATAACATTTCATCACCTATTTAACTCTAAATTTTACTTGATTATTCATCATAAGTATTATACGGGTTGCTTCCCTCTTTCTAGAAGTTTTTGTTTCAATTTAATTTTTGTTTTGTTAGAGTACTTCCTTGAGTGAGTTTTTCGGAAAGAGAATAAAGTGGAATACATTTAGAATTCCTGCATAACAAAAATATTTTTTATTTTTCATACGTGAGGTTGCCCTCACGTGTGAAAAAAAATGTTGTCAGGTATAGAAATCTTGGATCAGACAACTTTTTTTCCTGCAAAGTCTGGAAACATGGCTCATGGGTGTTAGGGTTGAGTAAAGGATAGTGCCGAAATGATTTTCTTTGCTTTAAAGGGGGAATGCCCTCTTGTCTGAGAGTTACAAGATACTTGCTCTAGAGGAAAACTTGTCTCGGACCTGGTATGGAGAAAACTTTTCTCATGATGTATGTCTCTCAATTCCTTCTGGAAAGAAACTAAAATTTCTGATAAAATGCTTAAGCAATTTAAAAATAGACTTTGATGAGCTTAGAGAGCCTCCCTTTGAGAAATTACTATTCTACACGCCCAATTGACTGTCAGCCAAGAATTTAATGTCTTGAACCAGGTCTTCTTTACCAAAAACCTCTCTTTGCCCCTATACGTGTCTACCAAGAGAGAAATCCTTTCAGTTGGTCTGTTTCTGGACTCTTCCTTTGAATCAAGTTTGAAAGAAAACTACGACAAGTAGATCATAACTCAATTTCCTGAAAAGTTTTGTTTTTTCTTTTTAATCTTCATTTTTGGAGTTCAGAAATGTCCCTGAAACATGTCAGAGTGTGAAGGATGACATTGCTGTTGATGAACCACAAATAAGGAAGGCATAAGAAAGCCATGGATTTGTTCCAGGATTTTTTTAAATTTTTATTTATTTATTTATTTATTTATTTGAGACAGGGTCTCTATATGTCAGGTGATGGAGTGCAGTGGTACAATCATGGCTCGAACTCCTGGGCTTAAGTGATCCTCCCACCTCAGCCTCCCAAAGTACTGAGATTACAGGGTGAGCCACCACACCTACCCACCCTGTTCCAGGATGTTTAACCTGCAAGTAATGAGGAAACTATGAGGTTGTGGAAGACAGGTCTTTGGGAAGACGATTCAGGCAATGGTGAGCAAAGACAAAAAACAGAAACATACTCATATCACACTAAATACCCTAGCAACTGCTTGTTAAAACTCTGTGCCTGAAAAGTGAATCATAAGAGCTGATTTGAACGGTGCTTTTACCTCCTCCAGAGTCCTGAATGAGCCCCACAGCAGACCAGCTGAATACAGATTTCTTGGGGTGGCGTTCAAGTATTCTGGCTATTATTTTTCAATCTCCTCAGGTGATTCTAAGGGCAGCTAGTTGAGAACCACTAGTATAACTGGCCTAAATAATAGTTATACTAGTGTATATACATATATATATACATATATGTATACATATGTGTACACATATATACATATGTGTATAAATATATACACACATGTATATACATGTGTGTATATAATATATACATATATATGTGTATATATATGTATATACACTAGTATAACTATACTAGTTATATATGTACATACATATACATAACTATACATATATATGTATATATAACTACTAGTGTACATATATATGTATATACACTAGTATATGCTAGTATAACTAGTATAGTATAGTATAACTAGTATAGTTATACTAGTGGTTCTCAACCCAGTAGTATAACTACTTTGCTGCTGCACTGGACCCCGTCCATTATTATTTTCAGACACAACCCCAACCCCTCCTACCTTTGTTCCATTTCCCCGATACCTGGTTGCCATAAAGCATCTCCACTCACTTAGATGTATTTTTACCCAATGTAGTCATCAATGCAACAACTATTTGTAGAACTTCTTTTTGTGCCAGAATCATGCTGCATGTTGGAGGGCCTCTTTAGAGGATCCCAGATAGCATGACTAAGCATTCTCTCTCCTTCCTTATTTGGATCCCAAAGGCGCTGTCCCCAGACTCTCGCTGCCACTGCTACCTGGGACATAGAATGCCTTGCTTGTCCCTGGGTTCTTAAGGATAATGTTTTCCTTTTCTCATCCCTGAATTGACTGCCACCCAATTATTTCTACTCATGATTTCCTGACTGCATCCCAACTACTGAAAGCAGCAGATAGGTAGGGGCAGCAGCCTCCACAAACAGTTATTTACTGGAGCAAACCTATTCTGAGCTGAAACAGTCTTTTGTCATTGCAGCATGCAGTACCAGAGACTCAAAATGAGCATAACATCCATATGAATGCAGAAGGGGAAAAATGACTTGGAGATGGACTCTCTAAGCCTCTTGGCCCATGTAGCACTCCTTTCTCCAATCTTCCAGGGTTTTCTGCTGTCCTTTTCTCATGAATAAGGCTTCAAGGTCCTTTCTCCTTATCTTCTCTGGGTAGACAGAGCCAGGAGGCACAACAGAGTGACTGTATTTGGCTGAGTATAAAAGGGAGTATACGATTTCGTGGTCAATTTATTTTCACCTCATTCATTCTCAGGGGTACATGGTTTTCGCCTCATTGATTTTTTGTGTTCATTGACTTGAAGCCTGCTGTTTATGGGAGGTTACTTCACATCTTCTCAAGCCATCTCTTTTTTAAACTGCCTTGGCAACTCTCTGCTTTCAGCCTGAGCTAGTTTGAAGTAATCTCAGTGGTTTACCTACTGACTATACTTGTTTGTTTCATAGAAGTATTACATGATATAATCTTTTTATTATAAATGTTAGAGTTTGAAGGAGCTAGTCCAGCTCCTTCATTCAATATGAGGACACTGAAAAGCAGGAGATTGAAGGATTTGCTGAAGGTCACACAGCTGGAAAAGCAGAAGAGCTAGAGTGGGAAGGAAGGGAGGGAGGGAGATAGAAGAAAGGAAGGAAGAGAGGGAGGGACAGAGAGAGGGATGGGGAGGGGAGAGGAGTTTACTCCAGATACCCTAGTTGGATGCTTTTGGCTACAAGTAACATTTGACTCCAACTGGTATAAATAATCGGAGTATTTATCATCCCTCCTATCAAGAAGCTCTGAGGCAAGGCAGGCTCCAGGTGGAGATGATTAGGGCTCTGGCTCCGCTTCTCAGCAATTCCTTACCTAACCTGTCTCCACGAGTCAGCTGTGTTCTCACAATGGCTTCCCCCATGGCACCGAGGTGACTACCGACAGCAACAGGGGGAATGTGCCTCTTTGTTTACATCCAGATGGAGAGAGGGAGAGAACGCATGGATCAGGGGTCCCGTCCTTCAGGCCGATGGGTCAACTCAGTTCACACCTGAGTGCCTGTCCCCAAGCTAGTACAGTTGGTAAGGGGGGGCCATACGCGTGTGTCTGCATTCCCGAGCTGATCTCTGGCAGGGAGAATGTGCTCACCATGATTCATTTAGAACCATCAGCACCGTGCTCTGGAGATGGGTTGGAATCCACTTCCCATGTGTCACTTGAGTTTCATGGGGACAGGTTGGTCAGGATTCCCTTAGGAGGAAAGAAGAGAGGAGTGGATGGGTTGGGTGGGCAACCAAATGTATCCCTCACACAGGAAGCCAGGAGGCAGTATCTCCTAGGTGAAGCACACGGCACAGAGCCCACAGGCAGCAGATGGTAAGTGGCCAGCCCTCGGGGCCGTTCTGATTATTTGTTAAGCCCTGCTGACCTGTGGGTCTAACTATACCTTTTAAACTTTACCTTGTGCTGGGGAGGGAGGGGATGAAGTGGGAAGGGCACCAGCCATGCCTCCTTTTGCCTATGGAAACTTTATCCTATAATGACAGTGGCTAGCAGGAAAGAAAATAAGGAGGGCACCCCATCAGATTTGTAGAAGAGGTACCTGTGCCAGAGTCAGGGTGGAAGCAGGTGCCTATCTTAGAGCATGAGCTGTGTGGGACCTCTAGCCTGAGTAGGAATCCTCATTGCCTCAAAGGGAGTTTTGAGCTAGCATGGAGGAGAAGGAAGGTTATGAGCTTCACCTGAAAATCCCCTCTTCTTTTTTTTTTTTTTTTTTTTTTAATTAGAGACAAGTTCTCACTCCGTCACCCAGGCTAGAGTACATTGGTGCAGTCCTAGCTCACTGCAGCCTTGAACCCCTGGACTCAAGCGATCTTCCTGCCTCAGCCTCTCGAGTAGCTGGAACTACAGGTGCACACCACCATGTCTGGCTAAGAAAATCACCTCTTGAATTAATTATAATCCTCTCTTGCCAAAAAGTCATCCTTTTCAGGTGGGGCTGGCAGTGTGTGTCACCTACCAGAGCAACCATGAGCTTCCCGACCAGCTATGTGCTCACCCTTCTCCCGGGCTGGGCTTTTTCCTTCTTGTTGAAGATTTATTTATGACATCCCTGAATGCCAGTCTCGGGGCAGAATTTCCTCCCCACCATGGCACATTGTCTTGACTTTAGGTCATTCCTAGAACTTTTTACTATTCTGAACACTACTCATCTCATCTCAGTGTATTTTCCTGGCCTTCTCTATGGCTGCTCCATTGGGTATGTTTGATGCGGGGAGCGCTTTGAGGTTTGTGAAAAGCGTTTTTGAGAAACTTGCAGTTAGATAACATCCCTGGGTCTCAGTGATCCTTTTTTAAGCACCACCATCATCTACATTAATCATCCTGTTTTTGATGCATAGACAAAGGATGTGGAGCTGTTTCTGTAAGGCTTGGGGAGAGGGTTGTTTCTAGGAGCCGTTTCTTTCAGTCTGGAGAGGCAGCTTCAGTCTGAGTTGTGGGGGCGGCGTGGCAAAGCTTCTGGCTCCTGAATTACAATAAGGATTTGAATCAAGAGAGCCCACAAAGATTCTGCCCATAAAGCTGTTTCACTCTCATTTTCTTTTTTTGGAAGTGAGGCCCCAAGTATTAATGTTTTCCCCCACTGAATGCAATTATGTATGTAGAGTGCATAAAGAGGGGAAACTCAGAAATTATTCCATATCTCTATTTTTTCCCTGAATAACTTACTTGAGTTCTCAGAGCTTTGGGAGCGTGTGCTGATGCGTTCTGGGTCTGAGTGATGCTGTCTCATGAGGCTGAGGTGTTCTGCCATTCTCAGGCTCGCCAGCAGCGCCTGGTGGCCTCTGAGGCGCTGTTTTCAGTCCCCCTTGCTGACTGTGCTGACACTCTTGCTGGCTGGCTCCGTCTGGCCCCAGGTCCTCGAATCAATCCTGATGATAGAAAGATGTCTGCAATCTCAGCCCGACTCCCTATCCAGTAGCTCTGAGAATTAAATCAATGCCCCTGCAGATTCAGAATGCCACGCTGTGCCACGTCTGCTAACTTTCTATGCCTGCCAATGTCCTTTGCTGCCAACCAGCTCCAAGGGTACGCCCTGATCCCCTGCATGCCCCTTGAATTTCTGCAACCCACTGTGCCCTGTGATGCTGCATCCGTCGATGGCTGCCTGCCTGGTTCTAGCACCCCTACCTCTAACAACCCCTACTCAGTGGAGTCCTGCCCCCGAGCCCCAGCCTGCCGGATGGATTCCTTGCACGGTGCGTGGCTCTTGCTAGTCTTACTCCCTGGAGCTGGTCCATGCCCTGTGCCTCCCCTACACTTGGTCAGCAGTCTCAGCCTCTGCCTGGCTTCTAGTTCCTGAGGGCATGGCCACTGCCTGGGTTTGTCACCACATTGAATAAAGCATCTTGATCACTGTCTGCATCATGACTGAAGGGCTAGGCCCTTTGACATAGTACGTTGGACCAACGGTTAGAATATGAGAGCCGTAGATGCCTGGACAGTGCAGGGGTGTTGCAAAGAATTTAAGCATCAATATATCCACCAAGATTTATGTGGGGAATGCCTGATAGAAACATATTCATTATGCGTTGAAAATGTGTACAGATGCTTCTGTATCTAATGAGATAGGGATCCATTTAAAAGCATTACTGATTCACAGCATCTTTCTGTCACTACAGATCTTCTCAATCAGTCAATGGGTGCCAAATGTACGAGTGCCACCCAGGGCAGAGTTGACCTCGGAGCAGGGCCTCTTTCGCAGTCGCTGTCTGCACTGCCAGCACACACGGCTCTGCTGGCCCCGTTGGGTTGCAGCACTCTGTCTGCAGTGGCACAACTCCTAAGAAACAGTTCCTTCTGCCTTCAATGTGAGCCTTTGCTGGAAGTTTTTCCTGCCAGCTACCATAGGCCGGGTGTGAGAGTTCACGCCCTCTCAACTATCTCTACGTAGAGCAAATGGACTGCAGTTATGCTGCCTTCAGAGCCGGTAACCGTGTGACAACTGCCCTATGGGGACTGCTGCAAGGGGAATGGTCTCTGGTTCAAGCCATGTTTTGATTCAAGTCTCTGAGGATGTGCATACCCTTAATGGCTCAAAGAGGAGTGGGGTCCTACAGCTTTCCAAGACGTATGAGGACCCTACTTTGTTCCCATTAATCTTAGAAGCAAGCTCTAGCTTCGGAGATATCCGAGCCAGCGTTCACATAAACACCCCATTCTGTAGGAATGAACAGACGGAAAAGGCAGCCGGAACAAATAACTTCCAAGTTAATATTTTGCCAAGACTAACCCAGACTGGACCAGACTGTAAATTCCTGATGGAAGAAGCTGGGATTCTCCTCCTCCACTCCATTCCCCAGGCCCCACCGGCACTCCATTCTCTGTATTCTCAGGTATAAGTCTGAGATACCGCATTTCAGGGGAGAGTCCCCGAGCTCAGAGGCTGAGCTTGAACCCCGTGTAACCTTCTAGTGGAGCTCTGAACCTCTGGGGCTATTACAGAGAAAGAGGGGCTCAGAGCCATAACAGAGCAGGGAGTGGGGCACCGGGCTGAGACCCAGGAAGCTCGTTGAGCACGAAGATTTCCCTGCCCACTTTTGGAAGAGCTGTCCTTGGTGTTGAAGCAAACCTCAGCTGCCTGTCTCCTCTGTAGGGGAGAGTTATGTAAATAACGCCTGCATCTCTGGGAACTCTGTTGTCCTATTTAGTGGAGGGAGCCCTCAGTGGAACTTGGTAAGACCATTCAGTCGGATCCTGTGCATCTTAGCCTGCCCTTTCTGACTCAGTACACAGGCCGACCTGTTCGGGAAGTATGTGTAGGAGACAAAATAGAGCCCTTGGGGAAGCCACACTAATCACAGGAACCTTGCAAAGGAAAACTCCTGAAGTCTGAAAGAGATGTGGTTAAGAACTAAGTTCCCTGATTTCTGACTATTTAGGGAGAGCTCTGCGGTGAGCCTGAGACAAATGCCCTATGCCTCTGTTGTCTGGATTATGAGAAAAGCCAGGACCAGTGAAATGATCTGGCCTGTTGTCATGGCAATAGCAGCCCTTCCGCAGAGATCGATGGAGAGTGCGTATGCTGTGCTGGAGACTGTGATTTGTGCTGCGGACACAATGCAGGAAAAGATGGCCTCAATTCTTGCCTTCATGGAGCTTATGGTGTAAAGGAAGACCCAGAAAAAAAGAGAAGTAAACAAATACCTATGTAATGACGTAGTCTGAGCAGGAAGCAAGGGAGCACTGAGACAATGACAGCAAATTCGCTCTAGATAGGGAAGACCACTCGTAAGAGTGATGTTTATTTTTTATTTATTTATTTATTTTGAGATGGAATTTCACTCTGTTGCCCCATCTGAAGTGTAGAAGTGTGATCTTGGTTCACTGCAACCTCTGCCTTCTGGGTTCAAGCAATTCTCCTGCCTCAGGCTCCCGAGTAGCTGGGACTATGGTGCCTACCACCACACCCAGCTAATTTTTGTGTTTTTAGTGGAGATGGAGTTTCATCATGTTAACCAGGCTGGTCTTGAACTCCTGACCTTGTGATCTGCCCACCTCGGCCTCCCAAAGTGCTGGCATTACAGATATGAGCCACCACGCCCAGCCAGGGTGATGTTTAATAGTGTATTGTGACAGATGGGAAGGAACCAGCCCACTCATGAGTGTGGAATAAGACCACTTTGGATTGAAGGAAAAGTGAGTTCAAACACCTTGGGGTAGGAAAGAGCTTGTTCCTTGATGAATTTAGAGACGACTTCTCTGAGATGACGCCTCCGTTGTATAAGAGCTGCTTCCCTAATACCACCTAATGGCAGAAGAGGTATCCAAATGAAGATAGATGGACTAATTGGGTAACTGATGGCAACTAGAAATCTGAAGTTTAATCCAAATTATCATTTTAAAGGGAGGTAAAAATGCTCAGGAATCTGTCTTAAGCAGGCTGACCTTGAATCCTACTGCTGGTTTTACAATAAGACTTTCAGGCCTGGCACCCTGGCTCACCTGTAATCCTACCACTTTGGGAGGCCAGGGTGGGAGGATTGCTTGAGGCCAGGAGCTCAAGAGCGGCTTGGACAACCAAGTGAGATCCCATCTCTACAAAACACACACACACACACACACACACACACACACACACACACACACACACACAATTAGCCAGGCATGGTGGTGTGCACCTGCAGACCTCTTGAATCCTAAAGGTCAAGGGTGCAGTGAGTTAGACTGCGCCACTGCACTCCAGCCGGGTGACAGACTGAGACCCCATTTCAAAAAAACAAAGTGAAACAAACCTTTCAGTAGTTCTGTGATTTTTACTGCCAAATGGATGTATTTTGTATCATGACATGTGCCTTTAAAAACAGGAGAGAACTGCGTATTATCCACAGCAAAAACAAAAACAAAAAAAAACAGAAAAAGGAAGTCTTAGAAAAAAATGAAGAAGCAAGCCAAGGCAGAGACAAAGCTCTTATCTGCACAACCCCAGATTCTGGTCAAGAAAAGCTCAGCAAGATCAGAGAGGAGTTGTAATCTGTGATAAACAGATGGGGAGACACGGAGGGCTATTGATGGCGGGGTCTGGGAAGAGCCTAAGGGACTGGATTTGGAGAATGGAATTTTCTAGGCCAGATCAGGCTTCCTCACAGTGTAGTTAGTCCAAGGAGAGCTTTTATGCAAGACCAGGGATGGATTCTGGCATGGGGGCCAAAGTTGCTAGAACCTGTGTCTGCATGCATATGTCTGTGTTTACTCACGTAGGAAGAACTTTACATGATGAGAAATGCAAAATTGCTAAGCACCCTCCGAGAGCCTCAGAAGAATCCTCAGGTCAGGGTCCCTGAATCTTAAACCTCGTTTGCTCTGTGCTACCTCTGCTTGTGTACCAGACACCTCATCCAAGGCCACATGACTTAACTGCTTGGCATGGAAAAAAAAATCACTAAATGTGGATCACATGTTGAGTCTCTGCTGTGATGGTGGAGAGAGAGTGGGGAGAAAGAGAACCAGACAGGCTAGAGTTAAGTGTCTCAGAGGCCATGAGGGCAGAACTGGAACACAGCTGCTCCCGGCTGCAGGGACAGAAGGAAGAGAAGGAAGCAAGCCAGACAGGTGGTGAGTCTTCCGCCGCCCCTGCTGTGTGGTAGCAGGGATTCTTTCTCAATGTAGGAACTTCAACTAGCATCACCTCTAAAAAGATATCACCATTGCTGTTGGTAATTAGCTCATGAGAGGTATACCTTAGGGTACCTTTAAGCTGGCCTGATCTGCTGAGAAGAGCAATCGTAGAAACAGCCTAAGTCATTTATGAAAGTGGAGAAATGCTTGTTTCCAGGGCCCCAGTGCCCTGAGTTAGCCCTAGTGCTCAGTCACCCCCACTCTTCTGGCAATTAGATTTTGCTGTCAAACCTGTAATTTTCCAAAATAGAACCCTAAACTTTAACTCCACCCTTCCTGCTGTCCCTATGAAAACATGAAATCACATCTCATTGTCTTAGTGATTTGTGAACTAATACTTTGATTAAACTCTAATACAATGAATTTATACTCAAATTGGAAAGGCAGGCCTGACCTACAGTCTTTTCTAGAAACAATTTTTTTTTTTTTTTTTAACGAGCAAAAATTTACTGAGCGTTTAGTATGCATCAGATCCTGAATTACGGAGTGATGATGAGAAGGTCCTTGCCTGGAGGAATCTGTCACCCAGAGGTAAAAGCAGACTCAGTGATCCGTACAGAGCGTGGTCAGGATATTTGGAAAGAGTGTCCTGGAAAGAAAGCAAGGGTGATTGTTAATTGTTGAGAATCTTAAATACTAGCTCCCGCTGGCAGGGCTACACGCTAGGATAGAGAAGTTTATCGTGTGCTTTACGTGTTCTCATGTGGAAAGTCTGCCAGTGCAGCTTGGCCAATCAAGGCGATGGGCGCTGACTTGGGAGGCTTAGTTCACAAGTCTAAAGTATTTTCTGCACCTGTCCAAACAATTTTTTTTCTTTTTTCTTTTCTTTTCTTTTTTTTTTTTTTTTTTTTTTTTTGAGACAGAGTCTTGGTCTGTTGCCCAGGCTGGAGTGCAAAGGTGCGACCTCGGCTCACTGCAGCCTCCACCTCCCCGGTTCAAGCAATTATCCCAGAGCCTCAGCCTTCTCAGTAGCTGGAATTTCAGGTACCCACCGTCAAGCCTGGCTAATTTTCATATATTTGTAGAGACGGGGTTTCACCATGTTGGCCAGGTTGGTCTCGAACTCCTGACCTCAGGTGATCTGCGCACCTTGGCCTCCCAAAGCACTGGGATTACAGGACTAAGCCACCATGCCCAGCCTGTCCAGACATCTTTAAGGCCTCTTCCTCCTCTTAACTGGGCAGAGCCTTGACTGGAACTATTTCACAGGAGTTTAGATGAATGGCAGAAAAAAAGGCTGTTCATTTATTCTTTTTAAATTGTTAATTCATTAAGTTAGTTTTAAAAACACATTCACTAAAATCATTTATTCTTGAGTCTTACTCTGGTAGAGAGCAGTGCACAGTGAGACTGACTTTAAAAAGCCAAAGACAGATTTGGCCAGTCCTGCTGTCCTTTCTGTTTGTAATGACTTGTGGGTATCAGTGGGAGTGACAGAGCTTACCTGCACTTTTAGAGTGGCTATAAATCCATTTGTTCAAGATTCTAGAATCCTGGGGCAGATCCTCACCTGTTCAGCTCCATGAGAAAGTGATGATTGTAAAAGTGACTGTCCAGGCGGGGTGTGATCCACAGAAAGTGAAATAAACACTACAAATTGCTTTAAAAACATGTTACTGTAGAGATTTGGGGGTAATAGAGCAATTTGGTGTTGCTGAAAGAGATCATATAAAAGCATAACATCTATGGTAATTCTTGTCTTTTTTTTTTTTTTTCTTTTTTGAGACAGAGTCTTGCTCTGTCAAGGCTGGAGTGCAGTGGCATGATCTCAGCTCACTGCAAACCCTGCCTCCCGGGTTCAAGTGATTCTCCTGCCTCAGCCTCCTAAGTAGCTGGGACTACAGGTGTGTGCAAACACACTCAGCTAATTTTTGTATTTTTAGAGAGTCAGGGTTTCACCATGTTGGCCAGGATGGTCTTGATCTCTTGACCTCGTGATCCACCCACCGCAGCCTCCCAAAGTGCTGGAATTGCAGGCGTGAGCCACCGCGCCCGACCAGTGGTAATTCTTTTCAAAGCAGCATGGAGTGTGTCTTTGCTCATTTAGATCACATATCTGGTCTTGGTATCAGCGATCAGTGCTTGGTTATGTGAAGCACCTGCTGAGTTCCTTGTGTTTGACACTAGGACAGTTACAGGTTGCAAATATCTGTGTCACCTTAGTTTCCTGACACTGTGTGCTATGTTTCTGCGATGGGAGTCGTAGATGTTTAAAACGACTGACAGTTTATGGAGGTGCTAAAAGCATTACTGCCAATTCCTAATCTTTGGGGGCCCAAAGAATTGTTTTTATTTCCACTTTCATATCTGCACAGTGATCCACACAACTGCCACCCTCTGAAGGTTTTGTCTCTGTAAGTCTTCAGTTCTATCAGCATGTTTGAGTCACATGTTAAAAGTTCAAAATAAAATTAAATGATGCTAATAACATTTTCAAATTTGTGGATTTTTAATATTATTTAAAATACATTTTAAAATTGTGGTAAAATACCTCTCTGCTTCACATAACTTTGAAACTTCTTTTTTTTTTCTTAAAATCTGTAGCCTCCTGGATTTGTGAAAATAGAAATTTTTATGTCTTTTGTGACAAAGAACAAAGGCCAAAAACCTGCAGTTTCCTTCTGTGGGTTGAAATGTGTCTCCCCAAAAAGATTTAAATCCTAACCCCTGATACCTGTGAAGGTGACCTTATTTTAAACCAGGATCTTTGCAAGTTAACAAAGTTAAAATGAGGTTGTACTAGATTAGGATGGCCATGAATCCAATGACTGGTGTCCTTATAAGGAGAAGGAAACATGGCCGCAGGGACACAGATACACAGGTCCACAAACCAAGGAATGCCACCAGAAACTACGATGGCAAGGAGCTATTTTCCCTGGAGCCTTCGGAAGAAGCATGGCCCAGCAGACACCTGCTGGCTGTGAATCAGGACTTCAGTGTTCCAGAACTGTGAGAGGTTAAATATCTGCTGTCGTAAGCCACTCAGTTAGTGGCACTTTTATTGTGGCAGACCTAGGAAACGAACACACTTTCCTTGCCCCAAATTCACCTATTAGATATTGGGTCCCTAACACAGTGTTTGCCTTTTGAAGGGTTTCTGAACACCTGTGCTTCTTTCTGAGCCAGGCATGTTGGATCTTACAAATGACTTCTTGTCTTACGGGTCACACGGAATCCCAGAGGAATGTCAGCCGCCGAGAACCAAAGTCTCAGTTTACTGGGCCCTAGTGGAACTGCCTGAGGGATGAGTCAGGAAGGACTGCAATGCTTTTTGTTACCCAAGTTGAGAACTGAGGATCACAGTAGTGCTGCTGTGCTGTGAATAACTTGGGAATTTCCATGACAGGATCCTATCTGATCATCTCGGGATACCAATGAAGGATTTGAGTTCAATTAAGTCATGACAACACAGGTTGCCTGGTTTCTCTTCAAGAAACGTAGCTCCTCGCTTTGACCATGGTTTAAGGAGTTCTGTAAAGGAGGTGGTGGCATTTGATACGATTTTATTGTTTTGTGATTTGTGGTTTGCAAGTTTCAGTAGTCAGCAGACCTCTTTTGTCTTCCCTTCTCCCTGTAAAGGCCTTCCCTGCAACTCCGATAGGCTATCTCGTGATGCCTGGAGGCGTCCTGTCTCATCATTGAAATAATTCATATATTTTCTCAAGATCTAGATGACAACCACATTGTATTTTATGTTCTTTTATGTTGTTATGTTATGGTATTTTGCCAGAATAGCCATTATCAAACCAGATAAACAAACTGGCCGTAAAATAGGAATGAATAATCTTATAGCAGGTGATAGGAAAATAAGCTCCTCTGTACAGTTCAAGCTTTTTATGTAGGAGATTCCTAAGCATTATGTAATTATTTAAGTTTCAGTCTTGTACTCAGATGCTTTTAAAAAAAAATTCCATAATGAATCTGGAGAGTATGGGCTGGGATGGAAGGGATACCTCTAAAACTCAGAACATCAAGTTGAATCATAAGAAGATGCAGGCTTTCTCCCCGGCCCACAGGACGGGGGCTACTCTGTGGCTATGCTGAATAAATATACACTAGCCCAGCTAAAGAGACCACGTGTCCACAGAAAGGACATGGCCAAACAGGAAACAGGGTTCAAAGAAGCAGAATTTGTTCCTGGGAAAAACACTGAAGAGTTTTTTGGTTTTGTTTTGTTTTCTCGCCCAGGCTCGAGTGAAGTGGCACAATCTCAGCTTACTTCAGTCTTGACCTCCCAGGCTCAACAATCCTCCTGCCTCAGCCTCCAGCATAGCTGGGACCACAGGTGTAAACCACCATGCCGAGCTAATTTTGGTATTTTTAGCAGAGATGGGGTTTCACCATGTGGCCCAGGCTGTTCTCTAACTCCTGAGCTCAAGTGGCTCGCCCTCCTCGGGCTCCCACAGTGCTGAGATTCCATATGTGAGCCACCGCACCTGGCCTTGATGACTTCTTAATCGGTATCTCCATCCTTGTTGGCCTTTCAAGCTTGATTCACGTTTAAGATGAGTTAAATTAACATTTCACCTAGGTACTCTGATGGTACTCAAAACCAGTAAGTCCCAAACTAGCACAGTTCAGCAGATGCTAAAGAAATATTTTTGATACAAAAAATTAGCTGGGTATATGGCAGGTGCCTGTAATCCTGCCTACTCGGGAGACTGAGGCAGGGGAATCTTCATCCCAGGAGACGGATGTTTCAGTGAGCTAAGATCGTGCCATTGCACTCCAGCCTGGGCAACGAGAGTGAAACTCTGTCTCAAAAAAAAAAAAAAAAAAAAAAAAAAATAGAGAGAGAGAGAAAGAAAGAAAGGAAGAAAGGAGGGGGGGAAGGGAATGAAGGAAAGAAGAAAAGAAGGAAGGAAGAAGATTTCTGAAAAATGAATGACTAAATGGCCCATCTGTCCTGCCCCAAACCCAATTCTCAGATTTTCCTTTGTTAGTGAATGGCACTAATGTTTGCAAGCTAGAGACCTCTAAGTTGATGATTCTTCCCTCTGAAACTCTGCGCACATCTCATCAATCACCGTATCAAGCTTACAATTCCCTGGGGAAAAAAAAAAAAAAAAAAAAAAAAAAACAGCACACACTGTCTAGTTCGCCCGAAATGTGAAGGCCTGGTGCTTCCTCACCACGTGGCCTGACCGGAAGTCTCCCCCACCTTCCCCAGCCAGCTTGAATTCCTCCCTCTAAGAAAATTCTCACCAACTTCTATAGTCAATGTCATCTGTTTCCCCAGCTTGATCGAAACCCCTCAACCAGAAATCTTGTCTTACTCATCTCTAAATACCCAGTGCTCAGTCTCCAGCCTGTCGAGATCCGGTGGATGCCCAGGACACGCTGATGAAAGGAATGCGAGGACCCTGTGGTGGCCGAGGGAAGGACGATGGACCCAGCAAGCGCCGTCTGTGCCGTCTCTGGCTGAACCTGGTCTGAGACGCAGCCACCAAGGCCTTGGAGAAGCCCTGAGTTCCGGGTTGGCACAAAGCAGGCACAGGAGTGGCTGGCTGGAAGCGGAGGGGCTGAGGTGGGTGATGTCTGTTGTAATCCACAGCAAGTCTTTTTTCGAAGTAGGTGAGTGCCCATTTGAAAGCAATTGGCATCTGAATCGTGATACTTACGTGAGCTCTGTTCTTGTCATATTCATCGTATTCCGAACTCATCAGCAGGGTGGACGTGCAGCTTCCGGAGTGGAGTGACCAGCTATTAAAACAGAGGTGGCTGCAACTCTTCTCTCTTCCCTGGCATGGAATGCACCTTCCGGGATGCAGGAGAAGCTCCAGATGGCGTGGAGAACAGCACCTGGGGGAGGGGTGCAGTCTTGCCCCTGAGAGGAAACAATTGGCACCCCAGAAACACTGGTAGATGGGTCCCAGGAGGAAACAATGGCCCCGCCTGGAATCGTTCTCCGTCCTGAATTCTATGGTCAGGCGCTGTCCTCATCAGCATAACAGAAGAAGTCCCTTGATGAAAGTCAGGGTACCATGATGGAGCTTCACTCATGCTTGAATGTTTCTGTTTCATCGTCCAGGACTGGAAAGCTCTGCAATAAGTGGGGCATGGGATAATTCAGACATTCCTGGCACCGAGCGAGTTCAGGAAGCAGGCGAGGGGCGGTAGGGCACGGCGAGCCTCTCCACCCTGCACCATCTGCAAGCCTCACTCCTGTCCTCAGCAGTACCCTGGGTGCCCGGCACTTCTGTAAAGCATGGGGCTAGTGGACAAGTCAGCAGATGCACAATTCTAGTCTTTTTTTTTTTTTTTTTTTGAGAGAGAGAACCTCATTCCGTCGCCCAGGCTGGAGTGCAGTGGTGAGATCTTGGCTCACTGCAACCTCCATCTCCTGGGTCCATCTGATTCTCCTGCCTCAGCCTTCCAAGTAGCTGAGACTACACGCTAGCACCACCATGCCCAGCTAATTTTTTGTATTTTTGGTAGAGACAGGGTTTCACCGTGTTAGCCAGGATGGTCTCAATCTCCTGACCTCGTGATCCACATGCCTCAGCCTCCCAAAGTTCTGAGATTAGAGGCTTGAGCCACCGCGCCCGGCTCTAGTCTCTTTCAGTTAACCATTGAGTAGACCCTGAGCCCCAGAACATTTTACTTTGAGCACAGGCAATATCCAGGGTAAGATCAGATCATCTTAGCCTGCTAGCTTTATTGGAAGGAGCGACTGCTGTCGCGCCTGTGTAAGTGAACCTTGGCAGAACCCAGACCGGTCCTCTGAAGACCTGGGGGCTTATTCTAGAGGTACCACTGGCTGGTAGATGGACTGTGGTGGAATCATTTTTATCCTGTAGGGCGAAGGTTGCCTGGTGCTGGCCTGTGCGAAGTGCGATTCTGCGACTGAGTTACTGACACTTCACGGGGAATAGAATAGAGACTATGGAGAGAATTTCTCCATTAAATTCAATGGATTCACTTAGTCTGAGATTATATCCTTCCTCTCTATTGCAGAGTTTTAAAAAATGCTCTTTCTACCTGAATGAGTAGATAGGCATATTTAGAATGTGGAACATTCTACAAGACAACTTCCATTTCTTCAAAAAGTCACCGTCATGAAAAACTGCTTTTTTGGAAAATGGGCAGGGGAGGATTCTAGATTGAAGGTACTACGGAACATAACAACTGAGTGTAATAAATGGAACTGGATTAAATCTTGGAAGGAAAAAATCTATAAAGGACATTTCTAAAACACCTAAGTAAATTCAAATATGAACTCCCTATTAGATTATTGAATTTATGCTAATTTTCTTAGGTGAGACAATATTTTGATTGTCTTGGAGAATTTTTTTTTTTCTTTAGACATGCATGGGCAAATATTTAGTCATGAAGTGACATGACGTCTGTAACTTTCAAATGGTTCTTCAGGAAGAAAAGTTAGATGGAGATAAAGCAAAAATGTAAATGATTTGTGAATATAGCTAAGGGAGCCATTGATATTCATTGTGATTATTTTAGCTTTTCCATCAGATTAAAATTTTTCAAAATAAAATTCAGGGGGAAAAGATTCAATTATTCTTTGTGAAATCTTTTATTGGTACCATATCTTTGGGCTGCACTCTCTTGCATGATGTAAAGTATTTTAAAATGAAAGCATTTTAGAAACAGCACAACAATCCTCTCTCTTTTATGGAATTATAGTCATAGGTGATAGCTTCTTTGAATTAATATCCAAAATAAAAACATGTGAACCCCACATTGTTACTGATGCTGCTTCCTCTTCCTCCTCTTCCTCTTTCCCTTCCTCCTCCTTCTGAACATGTGACTGGTCTAGGAATCCGGAAGTCTAGAGAGTGCTGCTCTGGCACTTGGCTTGTGCTATTCAGGGTTCAAACTTTCTTCATGTCATGGCACATACAGAAGATGGTAATACCTGGCCAGTGGAGTAAGACTGCTAATGTCTGAAGGCGACTAGCCCAGAAGCTCCAGCTGTCCCCAGGATGAAGGGGTCACTATCTTGGCACCCCCATAAATGTGCCACAGTCCACAGGTGAGGAAATTCTGCTTACATGCACAAAAGTGCTGTGAATCACTTTAATGATGATTTGAAACATTTGCTTGGAAAACGTTATCTAGTTTATGGCTAACACACTATGGATTCCTACTTTGATGCTATGAATGAGGTTTAGGTATCACTGTGTATTTGTGATAGCACTGAACACCAGTGCAGCGGCCCGCCTCTCTAACACGCTTCCATCTGTATCATCACTCATCACAAGACTTGTTATGCTGGATATTGAGTTGTAACAAGGTTAACAACGATGCAAACTCATACAGGAGCGTATGGAGCTAACTCAGGAGCTAATGTTCTGTCTCTGACTTTTGCGATTCAGTCCAACTTGAATGGCTTGAGATGAAGCAAGAAAGAAATCTACAAACAGGAGCCTAGAAAGGAGAAGTTAACCCAATTTAATCCAAACCTTTGCAAAGAAGCAACATTTCATGAACTTCAGAGTTCATACTTCTGAAGTTCTAAATAATTAATTTAAATGTATTGGAATCTCTGTATTTGGAAGGCTGCTTTCATGAAGAGACTGAGCCTAGAGAAGTGGTTTCTCAATGCTCTGGATCCATCAGAATAGCCTGCCAAGCTTCTTACAAACACAGATATGTGGTCTTCATCCCAAGAGATTCAGAGTCAATTGGTCTCGAGTTCTACTTTTTGAAGGCTGCCCACTCAGGGGATTCTAGTGTGCTAGCAAATACTGAAACCTAGAATCAGAAGATCATAGGAAACAACTGGGAAATAGAAAGTGCTTTGCAATTGACATTATTTTTATGACATACTACTATCAATTTTTTTCTTTCTCCTAATTTCTCAACAGGATTAACTCATTCCATTTTGAGTGGAGGTTTTTGTGTGTGTGTTTGTTTGTTTTTGTTTTATTTTTCCTGGAATCCCTTTGGCCTCTTTCTTTCAATTGCTCAGCAAAAACCCACACACCTGTGTCCGACACGGAAGGGGTGACTGGGAGGTATCTGCCTGAGCACGAGTGAGTGTGCTTTCTTTCTAAAACCAGATAATCCTGTTGCTGTGTCATTTCTCAGTCTAGATTCATTGTGACTTCGCTTCCTTACATTTACTTGGACACCTTGGCGTTCCCTCCGTCGACTAGATGTCTGTCTTGCGTGCCAGGGAGTACACAGAAAATCGAGTGGTGGGGCCTTTGCTTACTTCTAGACTCAGATTCCAACTTCTTTGCTCATAATGCAAAATTTGATGGTCCACATAAAAATATGCAAATAAGATGATCCTATAGCCCAAGATAAAAGTAGGACTTTATTGAATAATATTTTTTAGAAATGAGGTTTCACTCTGTTGCTCAGGCTGGAGTGCCGTGACCTCACGGCCTCGACCTCCTGGGCTCCAGCCATCCTCCTGCCTCAGCCTTCTGAGTAGCTAGGACAAAAGTGGGACTTTAAATTGATACTGAGATTTGCAAGATTGAGTTAGTAGGATGCTAGAGAAGTTAAACCACACGGGTTGAAATATCCTAATGATCATGATAGCTAACTCATCACATAGTGTGTACAATCTGTCAGACCCTTTTCTAATGCTTTACTCCCATTAACTCATTTAATCTTCACAACCACTCTATGGGTTAGGTGCTATTATTATCATCCCCGCACTACAGATGAAGAAACTAAGTCACAAAGATATTCTTTTGAGGCTTGATTTGCCATTAATTAGCTATGTGAGCTTGGCTACACTGCTTAACCTTTCAGGATCTGAGTTTTCTGGTTGGGTTAGTACATTTCTACGACTCCTTTCTACTCGATGCTTCAGTAACTTTGTGAGTCACCCATTCCTAATGATCTCTGATCTCTTTGCTTCATTTAGCCAGGACATTCTACTTCTGCCCATATACCTTATTGATTTGGTATAGTAATTTATTCTTTTTCCATCCTTACCCTACTTTGTTTTCTATTAACCTCTGTCTCTTTTCCTTCAAACTCTTCTACATTCTTTTCCTTATTAAAAATCTGGAGAATCTTCTACATTTTGACAGATTTCATTTCTAGAGGTAGCAAGTGTATCTCTGTACATCAACACTGGAGTTTGAGGACTTCCGTTTAGGAGCCAAATGCAAATCTTAGAACTTTAGTGAGTCAAATAGTGTCATTTCCGTAAAAAATAGCAGTATAGAAATGAGTGAGAAAATGATGAAGAACTGAAGCTCACAGTAACTGAAGGAGCAGCTGGGTCATGGCACTCAGCGTAAGTTATGCATTGACACTATTTTAATCAATACATTTTATATTGTTTTCATGAATGCTGATATATAGCTGCTACTATACTTGTGACTTAAGAATGATATTTATAGTATACTAATACACCCAGGAATGATGCAACAAAGAAGGTCAGATTTTCCATTCTCTTTCAAATTTGAAAGTGTGGACAGTGAGATTGAGGAAGCAGGTAGAACAGTACTTGAGAAATTTAAGGGAACTAAGGGTCTCAGTTTACTTCAAATGGCCAGAGGATCAATGGACAGTCTTTCTGTCTCTGGTGACTTACTCATTCCAGAAAAACAGCTATCTAAAAGGGAAAGCTAAACATAATAATAGCACATTTCTTTCTTTCTTTCTTTCTTTTTTTTTTTTTTTTTTTTTTTTGAGACAGAGTCTCAGGTGCCAGGCGAGAGTGCAGTGGCGGGATCTCGGCTCACTGCAACCTCTGCCTCTCGGGTTCAAGCAATTCTCCTGCCTCAGCCTCCTGAGTAGCTGGGACTACAGGTGTGTGCCACCACGCCCAGCTAATTTTTGTATTTTTAGTAGAAATGGGGGGTTTCACCATGTTGGCCAGGATGGTATTGATTGCTTGACCTCATGATCCTCCCACCTCGGCTTCCCAAAGTGCTGGGATTACAGGCGTGAGCCACCGCACCCAGCCGAATGATAGCACATTTCTAAAAACATTTAGGCCTTTTTCCCTGCTTTGCACTAGAACCTGAAAATGTATGATTTTCCGTTTTATCTGCAAATTGGAGGGTTCTCAGAGTCACCATATTAACAGCTTATATGAAGGAGGCCAGATAGATGATGAAGAACATTCTCAGCTGTGTATGTTTACCTGGCACTTCTAACACCCAATTCTGTATTTTACATGAAACCAGGAAGTTTGTGGATTCCTCCCAGTATTCAAGTGACTCACATCAATGAAGGCAGAGAATATGTTGGCCCCAAACATCATCGGAAACATCTTCGTCAGCAGGGAGCAGAAGTTATATAAATTAAAATGTACTGAGAAGGTACAGGGTGTACTCCCAACGAGTCACGCAACTATTTTAATCCTAATTTAGGATGTTGCCTCCTGGCATCTTGTATCACAGGGAATTAGAATAGAAAAGTCTGACATTTGTAGAAGTAGGGTCAGCAGGCTCAGATGGGATCCCTCAAGTTAGGAGCTAGGCGCATTTTGACAGAGACCCACCATTTTAATTAACTGATATTTAGTCCATCTCCTCCATGTGTTCAGAAAGATTAAGAAAAGGTTCAAAGCGAATGGATCAGACACAGATAAAACTTGGAGAGAAGAGTGAAGGACTTGGTATATTAAGAAATAATCACTGACCCTATAAAGGAAGAATATGATTGAGTGGAAGGTGCTGGACTCATCCAGGAACACTGGCACATGCTGAGATGGTTGCCCAGCTGGCCCCTCAGCATCCAGTCCTTCGTCCAGGAAGATAAGATATCACCAGGATTTTTTGGCCAGAGACCTTGGTAAGTTCATTTGTTTTAGAGACACTTGGGGATTCACTGTGGAAACTTGGTGTTTTTTTCTTTTTCTTTTTTTTTTTCTCCAGACAGAGTCTCGCTCAGTTGTCCCAGACTGGAGTGCAGTGGCCCGATCTCGGCTCACTGCAACCTCTGCCCCCCGGGTTCAAGTGATTCTCCTGCCTCAGCCTCTGGAGCAGCTGGGATGATAGGCACCCACCACCATGCCAGAATAATTTTTGTATTTTTAGTAGAGACGGGGTTTCTTCATGTTGGCCAGCCTGGTCTCGAACTCCTGACCTCGGGTGATCCACCTGATCCATCCGCCTTGGCCTCCCCAAGTGCTGGGATTACAGGCATGAGCCAGCATCCGTCTGTCTGAAACTTAGTGTTTTCCGTGTGGATTTTAAAAACCTAATGAAGTTGCTGAGATGTTTCCTCACTGCATGTCATCACATATATAGACCCAGTGCAAATCTTTGGACATGATAAGCTGACTTATGATCTATTGTCAACAATGTTATCATTAACACTTTCAAGCATTAGTGTGTAGATGCAACTTTCATTAGTGGAAGGGGCAAGTCAAACGACCCAGCGTGGGTAAATCAGAGGTAGCCTCGCGTCCTCTGGACCTCACATGCCCGGTGAGCCATCGCTTTTCAAGTGGCAAACACTGGGCTCATCTTCCACATCTGCAAATGATTTGAGAAGAAATAATTTGGGTTAACATTCAGAGATGAATGTTAGGATGCCTTAAAAAGACTTCCCTGAATGAGAAAGGAAAAGAAAAACACGCTATTTCATGGTGTGTGATGATGGAGAATATTAGGGTTGTGAGTATGAAAGTACTTTTTTTTTTTTTCCCAACTGTAAAGCTGGAAGAGCATATGAATAAGGAGGGTTTGTGCTGGCAGCAGCAGAATTGACAATTTGGGAGAGGAGAGGGAAGCTAGCTTCTAGCTGGAGGACCAGATCCTGAGCTTGCTTAGTTCTACCGGGAAGCAGCAACTGCAGAAGGTCTGGCCCTACCACCCGTGTGCGCCCTTGGTTAATACTCTGTAGAGCAGAACCCAGAAAGTGGGAGTCTGTGGCATAAACGTGAATCCGCATGTATAACTCTGTCAATTCAAAGACCAGTAAACAGGCAGCTTCATAGGACATTATGCCATAGATTACTCTAATCGGCTCAACATATTGATTTCCGAGCATTCTCAATTTGTTTATCAGAACCAAGTGTATTCTTTTTCATTACTTTGCCAACATATCCCCGTGTTGCATGGCTTCTGAAATATCTAGTCTTACGTGGTAGAAAATGCTCTACCGCACTTAGTATGGGGCAGGTTTAATAAGACCAAAATAGCATTGACCGACTTCATGTTGTCAGATACAAAGTTGGAGTTGCAAAAAGATGGATAGATGGATGAAAAAAATCATTGAAAGCGGAATTTTGCCTGGATTCAATCTAAATACAAATCAAAAAATTGTAAAATAGAATCTACCAGCTAAAACTAATGAGCACAAAACTGCATTGATTTGGCCCAGGGTGGACAAATAGAACATCTGGCATATTTGGCACCAACGACACAGCTGGCATTGTTGGAAACGTTTCTGCAGAAGGTACAGATGCAGAAATGGGAGAATTGGTACAAACAGTGCAGATGGAACAGTTGGAACAGATGACAGTGGGCAGAGCTGGCGATGCTGGCACAGGTGTCACAACCTCAACAGCTGGCACAAGTTGTGACAATCCTGGGATTTCTTAGTACAAGGCACATGTTCATTTTGGCTTTGGCTACAGAGAGATAAGAACATTTTATAATTAGTAAATGTGCCATTTAAAAAAGAACTTTTTTCCCCTCCATCCTTAAGGACATCCACCTCCAACTGTTAAAGCTTGGAATATGGAGCATTTTTGCAAATTAGAATTTCCCCGAGAAAGCCATAATTGATAAATACAGATTTCATAGAAGAGGCAATTAGATATTTTTGCTCTGATATAGATAAAATTCATGAATGGGATTTCTTCATAGGAGTTTTGTGAAAAATAAAGGTTAGATTTTTGGAAATGAAAGTACACTTTGCATTTACACCAAAATTTAATTGTTATCAATTTAGAGGGTTATCTGTTTTTGAAATATCATGAATATTTCCCAATTATATTAAATTTTCTGTAGAATCTCACTTGAAGATGTGGTACAAAATTGGAAACTTGTCTACAGAACAGGTTGGGAAAAGAGAAAAAAACGCTGGAATACAAAATATGGAGAAATCATGATATTGCCACTTTCAAATACCAATGGGACTTGGCTCCAATTTCCTCTAAAATGCTGTGAGTTGGGCTTGAATAAAAATACAATATAGTATAATCTTTTGAGCAATGACATTTAATATCAGATGAAAAGTTGAAAGAACAAAGCAACTTTTTTTGTTAGTGGCTAGAAATTATTTCCTTCTAATATTTTTATTGTCACTAAAGTCTAGGCATGTCACAGGAAGGCTATAAATGATTACCTTGTTATAAAATTATAAAACAAGGGATTAAATAATGGGTTTTTTTTTTGTTTTTTAATAGCACGGGGTTTCACCATGTTGATCAGGCTGGTCTTGAACTCCCAACCTCAGGTGATCAGCCCGCCTTGGCCTCCAAAGTGCTTGGATTACAGGCTTGAGCCACCTTGCCTAGCCAAATAATGGGTTCTTAAACCTATAAGCACATGCTCTTGAACATAGTAAGGACTCCACAAGTTCTTGTTGAAAAAAATGAACCTATATCTAAGAAATATCGATATTCAGAATTTGAAAAAATTAATCACCCTCACTAATAATAACTAATCTTCTATTAAGAAGAAACAAATCAGGCCTCAGTCTTCCTTAAAGTCTCAAGTTTTACACATATATTTTAGCTGGCTTTTTTCTCCCAAGGGAAATTATACATGAGAAAAACTAATTGGATGTCACCTACTCTATGTCCCCAAGGAAATTCATAATTATTTAGATTTTCCAGTTAATATTGAGCAAAATCAACATCATAAATCAGCTTCTGTTCATGATCATTGCAGCGCAGTGAATGTTTTAGATGTATTTTGATGCTTCTGGGGAACCACTACACTAAGAGTTAATGAATTCTCCCTGGTATCAAGTTCTTGACCATTAACAGCATGCTGCCTTTATTTCCAGTTGGCCCTGCATATTGTTACCCATATTTAATAAAGAAAAAGTTACAGGCATTTAAACATATCTGATTATAATTTCTCCATTACTTCTACGTTGTTATAACCTCATGTTGAACCCAACAACACTATTCTTATTATTCAGAACTTTAGTTCTATCACTTAACTTCAGCTCGTTTCTTGACTGAGCTGACAAAAGTGTTTCTGCTTAAAACAGATACGTTAATTTGTTAATTGTACTTTTGTGACATAGAGCAACAAAGAGATGGAGGAGGTGGTGTTCCCTTGGGCACAAAGATGATAAGAGATAAATTAGTCAAAGGAAGAGGCTGAAAGTGTCCACCCTATACTTCTTGCCTTGGTCTGAAACGCTACTCTGTGGCTGAATCTCTAATGAACATTTCTTCTAATCAATAAGTACTTCATGGAAAATGATCAATTCAGGGGAGCAAATAAAGATATTTCCAGGCTTTGAAGTTCGAGGGGTCAGCAAAAATTTTTCTGAAGAATGAGGATGAGGGTGTGTCATTCCTTTGAGCGCCTGCCTTCTTCAGGAATTAGATGAAAATTAAACATGAAACATGCGATCTGCTGGAGCAATTTGATTCCTCTATACTTGTCCCAGCCACTGTCTATTTCGAAGCACATTGAACTTTCCAATTTGTTGGTGTCTCATCTTGTGCAAATATCCTTTTGCTTCTGTTAGCTCCAAGACATCAGGATGTGCTTTTCTTCCACCCTTCAGATGGTTGCTTTGCATTTCACCTCTCTGCTGTCTCTGGAGGGCTTTCGAGTACCGTGTGAGCTGGGAGTTATGGGAATGGGGTGTGGACAGGGGTGCTTTCGTATGGGGCAGCTTGTCTTTTCTGCCCATGGCAAACTGGAATGCATTTTCTTTCCTAGGCTTAGAAAATATCTGTGTTGGAGAGATGGTGAACAAAAATAAAGCCTATTCACCTAAAATAAAACCCTCTACAAATGCAGAACAAAATTAAAGGGAAATTTATATGTTAATTTTGAGACCTCATCTTCGTCCAGTTTCTCTGCGTTCTCCTGATGCATCAGCTACAGACACCTAACAAGACCCCAGCCCCAGCTCTTTCGGGAATGGTAAGCATCAATTCATGGGTCAGGCACAACCCCTAGATGTGTTAGCAATAAGCCTGTTTGTGTAAAGGCGATGTTTTTCCCTCCTTGCCCTACCAGAAGGGCCGCGGGATGGTTGTGAAGACGCACTGATGTAGCTATAAAGCAGCTCATTCTTGTTAGTCTGTTGGAAATGGGAAAAAAGGAGAAAAGAGATGGGTAAGAATTCGGTGTTTTTTGTTTTGTTTTGCTTTTAATGAAAACCAGAGTAGTTCCGTATGGAGGTTATTAAGCTATTGTTTCACTGCAGTTTAAAACTGAACTTATTATTGATGATTTGCGATCTAGAAATCGCAAGCAAATCAAGATTTAAGCTGCCATCTACTCCCCCAAACTACTGTGCTGAAATCTATCACTGTGTTATGTAAATAAACACTTAAATGAAGTGTAGATATCTTTCCTCATTTAAAAGTGTTTTAGTGTGAAAAAAGTAGATACTTTTTAAAAATGTAGATAGTAGATAGACTCAGGTACCCATCATGTAGCTTTAACCATTATTAACATTTTGCTAATTTTGTCTCATCTTTCCTGTTGCCATCCATACACGTATTTTCTCCCCACTTTCCTGGAGTGTTTTAAAGTAAAGTTGAAATGTCGTTTTATCATGAAATACTTCAATATTCATTTTTAATGGGCAAGAGCAATTTTTAAAAATGCACAACAACCCAGAATAATATTTCTTCAACATCATCTAATTCCTAATCTAGCTTCAAAGTCCTCTGTTTTTGTACAGTTAGTTTGTTCAAATCAGGACCCAAATTAGCATCTGATAATGGCTCTCTGGTTTATTTCCTCTCTTTTTTCATTTTTACTGACTAGTTAGATAAACTGGGTCATTTGTCGATAGAATGCCTTTCATTCTGAGTTGTTGGCTTCTGAAGACATTTAACCTGGTCTTCTACATCCTGTATCTCCTATAAATTGGTATTTAGATCTCTAGGTTTGCTGGGATTCAAGTCTGATTTTTTAGGCAAGAATACTTCATAGCTGGTTCTGCGTACTCCCTACTACGACATATTATGGGGCATATAACATCCAGTTATTCCATGTTTAGTGGTGCTAAGATTGCTCAGTGAATTCAGCTGGTGTGTATTTTTGATGCTTAACACTGTATTCATCTGTTTTCAAGCTTCTTTTCATATACAGATATTGCTAATTTTATCTCAATATCTTTGTATAATCACCAGGGTGTCCTTCAATTGTTAACAAATATTATTTGATATTCATTTTATTAGCAAACTTCCAGTGGGTAATACCAACTTTCCATATGCGCGCGCGCGCGCACACACACACACACACACACACACACACACACCTGGAATTTTTTCATAGCACATTTTACGTGTATTTTTCTTGCCTATATATCATTGGAGGTTAAAACTAAATTATAACACATTTTGCGAGTCTAAATGCACGGCCCTTTGCAGGTTGACCAATGAGTACTAGGTTAGATCAACACATGATCAGTTAACAATTGCAGTGATCAGAGTAAATATTTGTAGTCTGGGTAATCTTAGTCATGTTTGCAACCAGAGTTCATCAACTGTTCATTGCTATGTAACCAGTCTAAAAATGGTGGATCCAGCTGTTGCAGGAACCCTAGTGGCTAAATGGGCTTAACTATACCGCTGTACCATTCATTCCTTAGCAATTCAACTGTGACTGTCAAATGTTTGATAATTTCAATATAATCAGTATTGCATGACTTGCTTTTTACTTCATATCATTGGTTATAAGTATTGGTAATAGAGAGAATACATGGGCATGTATGAAACCCATGATGGTTACTCACACCTGTAATCCCAGCACTTTGGGAGGCTGAGATGGGTGGATCACCCCAGGTCGGGAGTTCAAGAGCAGCCTGGCCAACGAAATACAAAAATTTGCCAGTCATGGTGGCAGGCACCTATAATCCCAGCTACGCAGGAGGCTAAGGCAGAAGAATCACTTAAGCCCAGGGAGGTGGAAGTTGTAGTGAGCCAAGATCTTGCCACTGCACTCAAGCCTGGGCGACAGAGCAAGACTCTGTCTCAAAAACAAAACAAAACAAAACAATACAATATGAAATACATAGCAATATAGCAGACTATTTAGAAGCAGTTAAATGATAGGACAATTCCAAAATATAAACATTCATAATTGAAATCCAATGAAAAATGCATACTAAGTTTGATTGTTTCAAATAGATTGTTATTGAATAGAATCAGAATTACATGCGATGAAGTATTTAATAGACATTTTGAACATTTTAAATACTTGAATCCTTATTTTTTCCCATGTCTGAAAATGGAAGTGTTAATACCATTGCTTTAGGATTAATACATATAGAATTGAATGTTTTTCCAGTGGTGATTGATAGTAACCGTAAACACTCTCAGGATCAAGTTGTTGTAAAATCTTTTTTCTAAAGAGGCAGGGTTGTCTCACCTCTGTCATCCATGCTAAAGTGCAGTGGCACGATCATAGCTCACCGCAGCCTCAAACTCCTGGGCTCAAATTATCCTCCTACCTCAGCCCCCCGAGTAGCTGGGATGATGGGCCACCGTGCCTAGCTATTATTTTTATTTTTTTAAATTTTCTGTAGAGACAGGATCTTATTATGTTGCCTAGGTTGGTCTTGAACTCTTGGGCTCAAGTCATCCTCCTGCCTTGGCCTCCTAAATTGCTGGCATTATTGGTGTGAACCATCAAGCTTGGCCAATTTTTGAGAAATCTTTTTTTTTTTTTTTTTTTGAGTCAAGGTCTCACTCTCGCCCAGGCTGGAGTGCAATGGCGCCATCGCGGCTCATTGCAACCTCTGCCTCCTAGGCTTAAACAATTCTCTTGCCTCAGCCTCCCGAGTAGCTGATATTACAGGCACACTCCACCACACCCAGCTAATTTTTGTATTTTTTTGTAGAGACTGGGTTTTGCCATGCTGGCCAGGCTAGTCTTGAATTCCTGAACTCAGGAGATCCACCCTCCTTGACCTCCAGAAGTGCTGGGATTACAGGCATGAGCCACCGTGCTTGGCCTTTTTGTGAAATCTTGATTAGGAAAACTGTCTTATTTTTGTATGAAGTTTGAGGTTTCACTTTCATCAGTTCTTCCGATTATTACTATAACCCAATGGGAGAGGATATTTGAATAGATTGAACTGATGAGAAAGCTGAGATAGGAAGAGATCAGATAACTTATGTGAGGCCAGTAATCACAGTCAATTCTCAGTCCAATTTGGACTTACCTCATTTTGTTCTCGAGAAAGTATTTAATTTACTTTCACCTACAGATGTTCTGAAGCCTAGGTCTGTTCGAGGCATTGTGGAAGCTCCCAGTTTGAGCACACTCAGCTTGCTTCAGGGTTCCAGGAAGGTTTGGCATCAAAAGTTTTCTACGATCTGTTTTCAGCTTACCTGGTAGAGAACATTTGTTTGTCTTCATAATTCTTGTCTCTCTTGGGCATCTCTGTCTATAACCCTTTTCTTCGTTTTTATACTCACAGGAAAGCCGAATTTTTACATGGTCTCCTACTTCATTTTCCTTATTTTGTAAGAATAGAAGAAAGTTGGAGAGAGGGAAGGTACAAGACTTTTGTAAAATATTCATTAGATCCTGTAATGTGATTTTCTCCCTCAAAAATATGAAGAAGTTTTCCCTGGCAACTATAGTTTTAGTTCGTTTCTCTCTCCTTCCTGATGTTTGTGCAATCTATGTTGGGAAGGATTTCTTTATTAAGCTCCATAAGTTTCCAACGTGATTTCTGCCAGAGACCCGATTTCAAAAAACATATTGCCTTTTTTGTTCTTTTCCTTCCGTATTAAAAATACATTTAATTAGAAAGCATTCTAATTAAATACATATTTAAGTGGAGATATATATTATGTTTCTTAGGATGTTTTTCTAATCTTATGATAAGACTATGACCATTAAAATTGGGAAATAATATTTTCTCATTGGTTAGTATCCCATTTTTGGATCTTTTCACTGGATATGGAGAAAGTATATGGTGCTTTTGAGACAATTGCTAAAGCAAATTTAGCAAAAGATCAAGAACTTGAAATTACTGAGCCCAAAGAAAAAACAGCGAAAGGATACCTCTTCAAAGCCCTGTGATTTGTAATCATTCTGAAACAGGCCTTGCCAGTCACTTTATTTACTTTAAAAAACAAAGTGAATTATACTGAAATTATAATAAAAAATCACAGAGATATAACACAATACTTTAATTTTTTTTGTGTGTGTGGTGGAGTTTCACTCTTGTCGCCTAGGCTGAAGTGCAGTGGGGGTGATCTTGGCTCACTGCAACCTGTACCCACCGGCTTCAAGTGATTCTCCTGCCTCAGCTTCCTGAGTAGCTGGGATTACAAGTGCCTGCTACCATGCCCGGCTAATTTTTGTATTTTTAGTAGAGACAGGGTTTCACCATGTTGGCTAAGCTGGTCTCAAACTCCTGACCTCAGGTGATCCACCCCCCTCAGCCTCCCAAAGTGCTGGGATTACAGGTGTATGCCATTGCACCCGGCCTAAGAGTAGTAGTTTAAATAGCAGAACGTGGTTTTAAGAAACTCTTGGAATCTTTAAGAACAACAGAAAGCAATCATTAGTTTTTGATTACTCGCAATCCGGGAGATGGGCTGGAGGCTTACTAGAAAAGCGGGTCTGCATTTTTCCCTCCGTGAATCTAGGAGTCTCGGTGCTTTTCAGAGTCCCCTGTTTGGGTCCACTCCCTCAACAGGGTTGAAATCTTTTTAGCATCTGACTCTAAATTTGGGCTATTTCTTCTTTCTTCTTCCTTCTCTCAACCTCCATCTTCACAATGACAGACTGCATTCCTTAATTGCTGTCTTTTGTAATTGTTCTATCTCCAAATTGGCTGATTAGGGGAGAGACACAGCTGTCCATCAAAATGGTGTAAAGTGGCTGAAACAGCCATCCCCTGAGCTGGAGAAAGTTAATTGCACTTTCTGAGGCTATCCCAGTAGGAGAGGAGCTGAGAAGGGCCCCGGGAATCCCTGTTAGTGCTATATTTTTTCTGAGCGTGTCCATTTCTAACCTGAAAAAAAAAAATGTAGTAAACAGCATGTTAATTAGATTTGCAGATGAAATTAAATCAGGAAGCATTGGAAACACACCAGTGAATAAAGAGAAATGCTACATAGGGTTTCTGAGGTTAAAAATATAGAAAGGATCAAACGAAATGAGAATTAAGTCAGACAGGTGTAACCTCAATGGTTTAGAGAGGGGAAAAGCTATAAAGGTAAGCAGCAAGAGGGAAAAATCCAGAACACAGTAATGCCGGAGAGACCGGGGGAGCCTGGACAACAAATTAGAGGAGTTTGCAATATGCCACAGAAGCTAATGTGATTTGGGGCTGTATGTGTAGAGACATCACGTCATGAGGGAGAGGTGGAGTAATTTAGTGCATTTGGCAAAGACACACCTGGAATATTGTTTTCAGGTCTGTGTATCTTGGGAGCAGACAGATATAGGAGAACTAGAGGGAAATCAGCATAAAGCAACAAAAGTGATTAAGAAGATGGGCTGATTTATGAGAAAAATGGACTGTGTGATTGGACCTAAAAGAGGAACAGGAATGGAGCATTAAAATGGAAGCGTGTTTTCCCAATCTTTTATCTATTAGACCCAAGAATGACTGAAGTGTAATTAGCGTGAAAGTTTAAATGGGAGGACTAAAATTTGCAAGGAGGGAAACTCCTTGAGAATAAAAGCTACGAGATTGTTGAAGTGTCTTTTTAGGGGAATGAAAGAAGGGTCATAGCTGAAAAAAGAAATATGAGTCGACATTGTTATCATACTTTTCATTCCAAAGCCGTTAGATTGACCCTGACCACGACCCTTCAACACTGAAGAATTAAGTGGAAATGCTCATCTGTCAGAACCCCCGAAAGCTTCCTGGATGCTTGTTCCTCTACTAAGTTCCACTCAGAAGTAGCCATTTTAAAATTTGGTTTTAGTAACGCTCCCCAGACAAATGCTGGTGTCAGATGGCTTCGCTTTTTCTTCTTTTTAGTACTTGGATGTCTGCAAAGGCAGTGACCGAAAGCAACCACTGATCTGCCAGTATTATCTCTGTGTGTGGCTGAAGGCTGTCATTTAATCTGAGGATTGGCTTCTGATGGCAAAGGGAAGATAAATCTGACTTTTAAGGATCTCAAAATGATAGCTGGAGGAGCAGCATTTTGCACCAGCTAATGAGGCTAATTTGTTCTTAAAATACAAGTTGCTGTGCCTCCTAAATTAAAATTCACTTCTGATGTAAATACAGAAGATATAAATACAGAGAAGAGATATATGCTGTAATTTTTATTTTGCAATTTGGAGCCTGTTCTAAGAGGAGCTGTTAGAAAAGTGATTTTTTTTCCTCCAAATTTGGGGAGGTCTTTACTTCCAGCCTTCAAATACATGGAAGGACAATGATTAGCATTAATTTTTAAGAAAGAAAACAAAGTGAGATGTGTTCTTCTTGGCTAGGGATTACAAAATGCATTGTACTAGAGATTATTTCCTAAATCATTGCGATTCTCCACTTCCTCATCTGGAGAATGAATGTAGAGGAGTGAATTGCTTTCAAAGTAATTAGTCCACTGACAAATGCTTTATTAACATTTAGATATTTAATTAAAATTGCCGGAGAGAAAGTTCGAATTCCTAAGTCAAGGGGTTTCCCCTTTTCCTCTATTCGCTGTGGTGGGGAAAGTGAACGTTCTGGTGTGGTCTTCCTATAGAAGAAGGCTTTCTTACGCTACTCACTTTGAATGTTACAAGGAGCAGAGCAGAATCTTAAGATAAATTAAAGCAAACAATAAAAGAAAGGACTTTGAAAATAAAATAGCATTGCTTTTCCAAGTACTATTTTACCAGCTATTGAAAATAACAGTTTGCACCACATTCTAGAAGCAATAGATACTCTCTTAATGGGGCAATGACATTTAATGCCTACATTAACAAATTATCCAAAGTGAAGCATTTAATATCTAGTTTATCTAAGGGATTTATGCTATCCGTTTACTCTAGGTTTTACTTCTTAACATTGGACTCTGATTTTCCAGCACACAGCAGAGAAATTAACTGCCCCAGTCTCATCTCGATTTGAGGTCATGGAGCAAGAAAAAAGCTGTGTTATTTATCTAAAAGAATTAATGAATTGTGTCTGGAGTTTTGAATGGGTCTGTAACAGATCAACATTTCCCTTTCTGATACCCAGAATTCACAGGAAGGCAATTAAAACTGTTACTCAAAGGAACTGAATTTGCTGTTCGCTGACCAGTCTTTGTCATCTTTAACACACCAGATGAGAGCCACCACAGCTTTAAAAATAGGGCCACAGGGACTAAAGATGTATTTTTTTCCCCTTTCCATCTAGATTGGCAAAGTTTCTTTAAAACTTGCTTCCTTCCTCTGCTTTTTCTTCTTTAATTTAGCATTGTTGGAAAATTCTGGTGTAGGCAATTGTTGTTAAAGTTGGAGGAAGTGTCTGCCGTATGAAAGGAAGGAAGGGTCTTCGTGGGGAACCCAGCCTGCAGCGCGACTTGCTAAGACATTAGGCATGTTTTCATCATCAAATGCCACCTCCTTTCTGTGGTCCCCAAGGCCCTGCGTGATGTGACAGCTGTCCACATCTCCAATCCTGTGCTTGCCCGGTTTGGCCACACAGGCATGGCGTCTCTGGCTTGAATACTATGCCCTTTTCTTTTCTGCCTTAGGAATTTTGTACTTGCTGTTGCTACTGCCTGGAATGTGCCCCCACCCCGCGACCACCGACTTGTTTTTGTTTTTGTTTATAGACCGAGTCTCACTCTGTCACCCAGGCTGGAGTGCAGTGTTGTAATCTCAGCTCACTGCAGTCTCCACCTCCCGGGTTCAAGTGATTCTCCTGCCTCAGCCTCCCTAGTAGCTGGGATTACAGGCGTGCACCACCACACCCGGCTCATTTTTGTATTTTTAGTAGAGACAGGGTTTCACCATGCCGGCTAGGCTGGTCTTGAACTCTTGACCTCGAGTGATCCACGCACCTTGGCCTCCCACAGCGCTGGGGTGACAGGCGTGAGCCGCCGCACCTGGCCATCTGCTTGCTTTTAGGCGCTGGCTCTCTCTTTCCTTTAGGTCTCAACTTAAATGTCACTGCTGCAGAAAGGACTTTCCCACGTGCTTAATTTTGGCCCTGGTGCTGGTGCCTTTCTCTCCGTGGCATCACCTGATCAGCCTCCCTGGGCTTTCTGCTCTGCCTCTTCCTCATCCTCTGCCTGCCGTGGCACTCAACACAGACAGTCCTGCTCCTTGGGTCGTCTGCATATCGGCCACTTCGCCCCTTAGACTGCATGTTCCGCCAGAGCAGAGGACTCGTCTGCTTTGTTCTTTGCATTTTTTTTTCCTGTGCTGAAAACAATGCTTGGCCACCCCAGATGTGGGCCAGTCATCCTTAAATGTTGCACAAGATTTTAAGAAAACATCGCACATTTTCCAAACATGTCAACTTGTAAAAATGGAGGTGAAAAAATCATTGTCTTAGAATGCATTCAGGCATATTTCTTAACTGCAGCTACATTAAGCTACAAGGATAGAATAAACATTGCCCACTTCAGCAAACTTGTCTGAATACATACGTGGATGTCAAACTGTTACCAGCAGAAAGACAGCAAGTCAATAGGCAGGGTTCTTGTCAATGCACAGGAAATGGAAAGACTAACAAAAGGATACGGGCTGGAAGGTCCTTGAGGCCAAGAGCTTTCACTTCAATGGCTCTTTTGGAGGCTCTAAAACAATTGTAGGACACAGAAGACATCATGGCCTAGGATATGGGGGTAAAATGGAACGGAGCACTGTCAAGTCAGATGCCAGGGCAAGGCCAGTGGGAAGGGCGCGACATGTGTTCTATTCTCAGTCAAAGGCATTACCAGCACAAAGCCTTGAGAAGCGCCTTCTTGCCTTTCCCACATAACAGAAGCCTGAAAGGAGGGATGAATCCGTAGATACAAAAGAGAGAACTGAGGCCTGATTGTTTTTTTTTTTTTGGAGACGGAGTTTTGCTCTGTCATCCAGGCTGGAGTCTGGAGTGCAGTGGCATGATCTCGGCTCACTGCAACCTCCGCCTCCCAGGTTCAAATGATTCTTCTGCCTCAGCCTCCCAAGGAGCTTGGACTACAGGAGCCTGCCACCACACCTGGCTAATTTTTTGTATTTCTAGTAGAGATGGTATTTCACCATGTTGGTCAGACTGGTCTTGAACTCCCGACCTCAGGTGAGCCACCCACCTTGGTCTCCCAAAGGGCTGGAATTACAATTATGAGCCACCATGCCTGGCCCCTAGGCCTGTTTCAATGGCATATCAAACAGAAAACAAAAACCGAATCTCCCAAGCCCAGTAAATGTAAGTGCTCATAAGGACTCCCGTCCACCATGTCATGGATCCAGAAGAAGCCAAGAAACCTCTCGAGGGTCGCTGGCACAAGGGCAAGGGGAAACGTGCCTGTAGGTCCATGGTGGCCCGCAGGCCCTTTCCAAGCGCCAGCCAGCATCTCAGTGCTGTGCGTACATTAACTCGAGAAATCCCACCGCAACCTTGCGAAGTATGCACAGTTATTATTCCTACTTTCACAGAGGAAGAAACTGAGCCACAGAAAGCAGGAACAACTGGGCCAGGGTCAATCAGGGAGTAAGTGGCAGAGCTCACATTTGAACCTGGGCAGGCCGCCTCTAGAACCTGTCGAGACAGAATGTTCATGTTCTTTACTCCGAGAGCTTAGTTTTAAAAAGGAGTGCTTGTTTATTTATTTATTTATTTATTGTGGCCCTGTTGGGTATATCCGGTTATCTCTGGAAGCAGGAAAACCACAGTCTGATATTAGGGAAAAATTTAAGGCTAATCATGCCTTAAAATGCCTGAGAACATGATGGAAAGAATAGGGAGGGACCCAGCTGTACCTCAGCTGCCTTCCCAGGGGTTTGGTGGAAAGGAGGCTTGCTTCTTTCCGTGAACACGGCAGCATTGCGCGTGGGGCTGCGTGGACACATTTGTGACATGCTGAACAGGTCCACTTGGCTCTTTCTTTTGCTGTGCTGCAAGCGATGCTTCATCTCAGCACCTGTCCCACGGGTCCTGTACTCACTAGGAGAGGCAGCAGAGCAGGGAAGGAAGGGTGGAGACGTGGAAGGAGGCCGTCCGGGACTGAACTCCTGGCCCTGCCATTCATGAGCTGCATGAACACTGACACACTGCTTTGCCTCTTCATACCTCCATTTCCTCATCCACCAGAAAATGTTAGCAAGATTCACCTTCTAGAGCCAGCGTGGGCATGATTAATGAAACAAGACCCGTGCAAATGAGTCGCGCATGGAAGGCATTCAGCAAAGGTGAGCTCTCTCTCCCTGCTACCAGACCAGATCCTTACTTGTGGACAATTGAGGTTATGTTTAAGATCCTGTTTAGGATTTCGCATGGTGTCTGAGTGTTTTTCAGCAGAGACTAAGGAACGGGCCAAATTAGTTCACTAATTTGCAGTTACATGATGGAAATAAAGGTCATTGACTACAATTTGAATTCTAAGTCTGCCATTCGCATCAGTTTTCTTATTGAAGGTACAGACCCAGGTTTAGTGATATTGGCATGTAATGAGGGGTGGTGGGAACAACGTTTACCCTGATGGCAACGAGAGAGTTAAGGCAATTAACTAGATTTACCCCTCCAGAGTCCAACACTTATTCCTGCAAGTACAGTGAGTTTCAGAGATAGCACATAATGTACCAATAATGAAAATAACTCTGTGAACAGCACGGAAGTAAGTTGGGGCTACTTCCACCCACACAGAGACGAATTTTATGTGCAGAAGCCCAGTGGAATATAAATGAACTGCTGTATATGAGAAATAAGGAACAAGAAGCTGAGACTCTGGCATATACCTCAAGAAGAGACCTGCACACTTTTCTTACCTCTCTCTCCCCAGAGAAAAAGCATGGAAATAAGGAATCCCTCCTTGCAGGGGTGTGGCTGGTTGTCATAAATGCCATGCACAGCGAGTGAAAACTTGTGCCTGGAGATTCCCAGTATCGAGAGCCTCTGATTCTCATCGCAAACTCTCTAGATGCTCTTCTGAGTGTCCTTATTCAGGGCACGAGTCACTGGCAGCAGGCGTTTCTTCATTTTGATAAATGTCAGCTTCTTAACACTGGAAAGGGAAGGGGAACAGACACTGGCCCTGCCCTGGAGGAACTGAGGGCATGCTGGAAGGCAAGGAGCTTCCACGCATCAGAGCCACGTGGGCTAGGGCTGGCCCCAGCCTCCTCTCCCCTTGTCAGTGTAGACAACTCAGCACTGGCAGACATGCTCCAGATGTCCTGCCATCATCTGGCTGGTGTAGACTCAGGGGAGCCCCCAGCCTCCTGTGATATACAGACAGGAAGCCTCAGGCTTCCAAGTGGTACCCTAGGGGTTTCTGAAGTGCACTAACGCACTAATTGAGTATCACTGTTTTGCTGTCCTTCATGCGGCTCCCACCCCTGGCCACTCCTCTTCTCCTAGTTGCTTGCTGTCTGAAGGCTCACTTAATCAAATATCCCACTCAGTCAATTGAATGAATGTTGAACCATGCAACGTGCCAAGGCGCTGTCCAAGGTATCAGAGTTCATTACGGCAAATTGCTGTTTACTACCAGAGGGTATGCTCTGTTTTTGCTTCTGTGAAATCTCCTCCTTACAAATGTGAAGGATAATGAAGAATAAAGAATAAAGTGGGGCCAGGTGCAGTGGCTCATGCCTGTAGTTCCAGCACTGTTGGAGGTCTAGGCTGATGGACTGCTTGAGCCCGGGAGTTCCAGACCACCCTGGGCAATGTAGCAAGACACCATCTCTAAAAAAGAAAGAAAAAAAAAAAAACAACTAAAAAATTAGGTGGGCGTGGTAGGGTGCACCTGTAGTGTTAGCTGCAGAGGAGGCTGAGGCAGGAGGATCACTGAGCTCAGGAAGTTTAGGCTGCTGTGAGCCATGATCATGCCACTGTACTCAGGCCTGAGTGACAGGCAAAACTCTATCTCAAAAAAAAAAAAAAGAATTTTGAGATAAAATGCAGTGAGTTTTTATGATTTTCCATGAAGCTTCCTTCCCCATATTTATTTAAACCTTTAAGGGAAGCATCAAATTGAAGTCTGTTTAACTATATGAAAATTCTTTTGAATCAATAATTATTGATATATGATCTGCTATCCTACAGTACTGTTAGAAGTGTTGAGACTCAGAAAAGGTTTAGACATGGTTTAAGCTTTCAGGAAGTTTCTGTCAAGGTAGTTAGAAAGATTTAGTGTACACATGTGAAACAATCCAGGCAATATACAGTTAAGTGGCACGTTTTTTAAGGGAAAAAATTACATCAGTGCTTTATTTTTAAGCTCTTTAGACTTAAACATGACCTTGGTTAAAATAAACCCATAATTTTTTTTTCTATATATTTTTTAGTTGGAGTAAATATGCATATAAAATTTACGATAAACTTTACCATTTTTAAGAGTACATTTCTGTGATGTAAGTGGTACATTTTGTTGTGCAGATTAGCACGGATGGAGAAATTGGGGAAAGTGGAAGACCAGAGAAGTCTTATGCTCTCCAAGGAGTTGTGACTCGAGATTTATTCAAAGAGGGTGGTTAGGACTGGGATAAGTAGAGGGGCAAATGGAGGTATGTTTGTCACACACCCAGATTTACCTGAATGTCCACATGTAGGGTTGAAATTTATGTAAAATATTTGCTTTTATCTTTTGTGGCTGCTTGAACGGGAAATAAGTTATGAAACAAGAATTCTGATAATTGTGGTAATTTAGAATAGAATGTCTTATTTTAAACAAATTAAGAACTTGAGGTCATTTTGCAATCTGGTTACAGCTTTTGTTTTAATACATGGAATTAAAAATTATCCCCAGTGTCTATCTCAAGGAATAGCTCATTAAATATTGCCATTCAACAAAACTGGCTTCAATCTTTTTCGTTTTCTATATAATCAATGGCCCACTTCTATAAAGGTGACAGTTGCTGTAGCATCTATTTGCAATGGGAATGGCTACTGGAAACTTGAGATTCTTTTCAAAATGAAGTTATCTTTCTAGCAGCAGCAATGACCTGCTGAAGATTGTACTATGACACCTCCAAAGGAATACAGATATCATCCTCAGGGAAATGCAGAGCAAAACAAAACGGAACAAAAATCAAAACGAATTCTGTGGCCACACTGGGAAATTCTGATCAGAGTTTATTATAAAGAGCACTAGGGTGAGGGACGAGGAACAAGGAATCGGAACACCTGGGCTCTGGCCAGATTCTGGGGCTAAACCACCTTGGCAAAGTAACTCAAGTGGGCCTCGGTCTCCTCATCTAAACCAGCCGCGTGAGCATCACACGGTCCTCACCACTACACGTCGGGTGAACTTACACCAAAGGGAGATAATGCCAGCTCTTCCTAATTCGCAGGATTCTGTGGAGTGTCAAGTGGATCATGGCATAATAACAGGATGGAAAATGTCATTACCTATACAGAAGCCATCCAGAGTAAATGACATAGGGAAACCAACAAACAGCATTTTACAAGTTTGCTTGAGGCACATTCAGATAATGGAGGTAAAGACTGGACTCCTACTAATTCTGGACATAATTTAAAAACTGCCACCCATGTGACTTTAGGGTTTTTTTTTTTTTTAATTTTCTAGGTAAGCTTGTTTACGTGGATGTTCAACCACAGCACCCTCATTACCTTGCTCCACGCGAGGGCCCTCAGGTGGCATTTGCATTGAGTGGAGTCATTTTTGTTTTCTAAGAGGGAAATTTTACAAATTGTGCTTCACTTTTCTTTCAGCTTGAGCTGTTTTCTCCTGGGAAAACAGCTTTTTGCTTGGCAAAAATGGATGTGAAGCATTGGCGAAACGAAAGGCCGTTTTCATTGCAAAGAAAACTGCCTTTTGCTTTTGCCAAAAAAAGCAAAACATATGAGACAAAACCACAAATATTTCCCTGTTTGCAAACCCTGTGAAAACGTGATTTTTCACCAGTGGTGAGAATATTTTCTCACATTAGTCTTCTCATTTCTAAAAATTATGGTTTCAGTGGTGAAAGTCATCCGTTACACCTGCAATATCTCATTACTAGAATCAAATATCATGACTATTGTTGTTAAACATGTTGAACTTATTTTCCAGGTAACACTGAAGGAGATACAGCCCTTGCTTGGTAATATTAGGGTCTCAACAGAATGAAAAAGATACTGAACCACCAGGGACCACTGACACTGAGCAACGAGGCTCAGAAAGGTGTTTGGGGTTCAGTTGGCATTTAATATAGAGGATGTAGCTGAAGGAACACAGACTAAGCACAGCAGTGAAAGAGCCTAAAAGGGTGGTAATAACGGCGTGGTGGAGAGAGCGTTAAAATTGTACTGGGGAGATGTGGTCTCGCGCCAAAGGTGCGTGGTCAACCGGCTGTGCAACCTCTGCCAAATCAGCTCCACCTCCTGGGGTCTCAGATACCACCTGTGAAGGTGCTGGGACTCAATGAAATCTCCCCTTTTACTTTTTTTCTCTCCTTTGAGGACTCTTATGATGCAGAGAGTGGCACCTTGACTTCTGTTTTCCATCCTGCTTAGCTTTTCTCACGTTTGCTTTTTCTTTGCGAGTTCTCTGACCTGACGTTCCGGCCCACTACATCTTTCTGCATCCGCACCCATTCTGATACTTAACCTACTAGTGAATCCTTTACTTGGAAAATTATACATTTCTATAGACAATATTTCTTTTCTTTTCTTTTTCCTTTTTGAGTTGGAGTCTTGCTCTGTTGCCAGACTGGAGGGCAGTGGCGTGATTTTGGCTCACTGCAACTTCTGCCTCCTGGGTTCCAACAGTTCTCCTGCCTCAGCCTCTTGAGTAGCTGGGACTACAGGCGCGTTCCACCACACCCAGCTAATTTTTGTATTTTTAGTAGAGACGAGGATTCGCCATGTTGGCCAGGATGGTCTTGATCTTTTGACCTTGTGATCTGCCTGGCTTGGCCTCTCGAGGTGTTGAGATTACAGGCGTGAGTCACTGTACCTGGCCTCTGTATACAATATTTGTAACAGTTTTATCTTCATAGTCACCTGTACCTCTTGCAGGTAGCCAATATCCTCCCATTCATATTGGAAACTATTAATTGTGCTCGTTTAAAGTTCTTATTCTGTCTTCCTCATTACTTTTGCAGTGGTTTTGTTGTTTTTCTCTGTGAACTCATCTTTTGTTCTGTTGGGACTCTGAAGTGCGTTGGCTCCAGTGTTTGCCTTTAGTGGGAGACAGGAGAAAGCCTTGCTTGTGCTTTTCAGGCTACTTTAGGCCTGGGGAGTAGGGCTGCCTCTACGGTTGAACAGAACCTGATTACATTCTTGTTCCACTGTTTTCTATTTTCCCTACTTTCGGCATCATCCACCCCTCCAGGGAATTACCCAGGCCTTCTGTCTCAGGAAAGGCGGTTGTAGGTGGATGGCAGGGAGAAGATGCTCGGACTCCTGCCAGCCTGCCTGCCTCTGCCATGCTTCCTATTCCAGAAGGTGCTGATGTTGCCCTCACGTTGCCTCTCCAGCCCCACGTTTCCTGGGCTCGGGGCTAGCGTTCCTGTACTAGGGGATCTCCCCGGGCAGATACAGTGGAGAGAAAGGGAAAAGTAGGAGAGAAGGCATCCCGTGGCTCTGGCTTCCTTCCACTCCAGACCACACTGTACCATGTTAGTTGCTGAGCTTGGGTCTGTGGTCCTCCAGACTCAGCCTCCCACCTCTCCTGTAGCATCTCTAGGTTAGGATCCATGGAGGGAGTCGACATCCTTGGATTCTGATCCTTAGACTCCTTTCTATATAACCCACCTTGGGTTATGTACATAGCTACTTTGCTATTTTCCAGTCCTAATATATTCTAATTTGTCTTCCCAAATGTGAAAGAAATAGTCCTTTGACTTAAACCAAAGCTCTTCCAACATTTGATTGGTAGGGCCTTCAGAGTAAAATGTGAAAGCCATGACATCTTAAACGTACTTGAATAGCTTTTATAGATAGAAAGAGACAGTTTCAAAACACAATCAATGGTCTGATTAATATTTCATCTTATCAGAAGCCAAGACACTGAGCCCAGCCAGTGACTCTGCTTTCAGCCAGATAAGATTCAGTTGCTTGGTGTTTGACCTTCAACTTCCAAATATAGAAAATGGAAAAGTGCTGATGAGGATATCCGTACAATCGTCAGCCCTGATTTGAAAGGCAACCCATTAATATAACTATTGAAGAGGGTGTTTTTTGGTGGAGGAGAAAAAATTTAAATCATTTCTTCAAAGAATATTTATTGAGCATCTATACTGTGACAGAGTCTACACCAATGTCTTCATAAGATGTTCTTTTATGTGACGGAAACTCAGAATTGTCAAGTATAAGCTGATCACGTTTCATGAGAATGAGCATATAGTCTGAAGAAAGAGTCCCATTGTTTCTTGTTCTATTAAAACTCTGGTCTTAAACGGAATTTGGACTATGTTGCCCATGAAACTAGTTCAGGGGTACTTTATGGTTCTAGAAACACTGTATTGGAGGGATAGCTTTTTTTTTTTTTTTTTTTTTTTTTTTTTTTTTTTGAGATGGAATTTCACTCTCGTTTCCCAGGCTGGAGTGCAATGGCATGATCTCAGCTCACCGCAACTTCTGCTTCCCAAGTTCAAGTGATTCTCCTGCCTCAGCCTCCTGAATAGCTGGGATTACAGGCATGCACCACCATGACTGGATAATTTTGTATTTTAGTTGAGATGGGATTTCTCCATGTTAGTCAGGCTGGTCTCGAACTCCCAACCTCAGGTGATCCACCCACCCCGGCCTCCCTAAGTGCTGGGATTACAGGCATAAGCCACCATGCCCAGCCTAGGGATAGCTATTTCTTTAGGCTATCCTCTTCAGACTTTGGTATAGAAGAAGATGGCATCCAGCCTGCAGGTATGGGGAGATGAGAGCAGAGAATTAGCAGAAGGCACTGGTAGGCAAATACCTGGGGTAGGTGCAAAGACCTAGATGCAGTACAATACATTATCTGGAGAGCTAGTTAAAATGCAGATTCTGGAATCCTTCCAAGAGACACTGAACTAGTGCCTCTGGGGTTAGAGGCCCAGACATCTGAAAAGTTCAGGGCGTTGGCTATGTGTGAGTCTTTCCCGTGCACCTAGGGTGAGCTAGGTAGGGGCTGCCCATGTGGGAAAAGAAAAAAGGAGGGGCCCAAGGGATGGGTAATATTGGAGGGGCCCGGGAGCCATGATAGGTAATGAAAGCATATTCAGAAGACAGCCAGGTCCTGAGTCCTGAGAAACAAGATTATGCATCCAGATAAATGCATGAGGTGACACAATCACTGCCAGGTGGGTTATATAAAAAGGAATCTCAGGATCAGGTGTGGGATGTGTGAGGAGAGTGATTTGTGAGCTGGGATCCACAACACGGGGCCACAGTAGGGCTTCTTTTAATTAGAGCCTGTGTCTGTTGTCATGGCGTGAAGACTCCTTCAAGACTCAGCTGGTGGCTGGAGAGATTTTGCAAAGTCCCAAGGGGAAGTCCTAAGGCATCCTCATCCATCTACCCACTTGTTAATTTATTCATTTATGCAACAGCTGGATTTGGCGTATTCATTACTCAACGTGTATGAAGGGGTCCCCTACACACCAGGCACTCTGTCAATGGCGAGACTGTGCAAGGTCACGTGAAGTTCCATCTTTATCCTAACAGCAAATGGAAGTCACTGAATGCCTCTAAGAAGAGATGTAACACAATCAGCTAGCATGTGGAAAGGCTGCTCTGCAGCAGTGGAAGGGACTGGCATGGCCACAGGCAGGCCAGCTGGGAGGCTGCCACAGTTTCCCCGTGAGAGGTGATGGCAGGAACTGGGTGGTGCGAAGGTGTGGAAGACAGACTGACGTGAGAGACACTGAAGTCGCAAACTTGAATGGGTAGGAGATAATACTGGATTGAAATCGGAAGGAGGGAGGGATTGAGAGAGACGGAGGTGCCGGAAATTACTCCCGGATGATGGTGCTATTCATTGCAGGAGGAAACTCTGAAAGAAGACAGCTTATGTATGAATCAGAGTGCTCACAGTCCAGCCCTTTCCTCTCGTTATTTCTGCTCTGCTCTCGAAATAATAGACATTGGCTATCTCCATGGGCTCCTAGTGGGCTACGTTCGTTACCTCCACGGACCATTGACTCATTGCTCAGAGCCCTGCTCTAGGAAAAAAAGTTCGCTTTAAAAAAAAAATTATTTTTAGGCCAAGCGTAGTGGCTCATACCTGTAATGCCAGCACTTTGGAAGGCTGAGGCATGTGGACCACGAGGTCAGGGGTTCGAGATCAGCCTGACCGACATGGTGAAACCCCATCTCCACTAAAAACACAAAGATCAGCCAGGCATGGTGGCATGCACCTGTAGTCCCAGCTACTCAGGAGGCTGAGAATCACTTGAACCCGGGAGGCAGAGGTTGCAGTGAGCTGAGATCGCACCACTGCACTCCAGCCTGGGTGACAGAGGGAGACTCCATGTCAAAAAAATCTTATTTTTATATGTTTAGGGGTTACAGGTGCAGACTTGTTACACATCCATGCAGCGTCGTCGTGATGCCTGTTCTGTTAGTGCTCCCGTCACCAGAATAGTGAGTGTTGAACCCAAAAGAAGTTTTTCGGCTCTCACCCGCTCCCACCCTCCCACTCTGCGGCCTTTTGTAGGAGAAGCAGCGAAGTTTTCTAAACAAGGTTGGTGAACACTATGGGAAGGCCACTAGTTAAATAACCGGGAGGGGATCTGAAAGTCCTGCCCCAGCAGCAGCGGGCAGGGAAGCACCTGGGTGGGTGTCTTGCCAGTCCTTCAGTGTGGCTGCTGAGCCGCTAGTGTGAGTCCTTCTGCGGTTCACAAGCCCTTCCCGCCACCCAGCCCCACAGAGTCTCTTCCACACATCTATCAGGGCCACCTGTTTTCATTGTCCTTTCCCTTAGTTTTTTTCTGACTCCTCTGGAGCTTGTGAACAAAAAAATGTCAAAAAGTCCGGCCAAAGACATGACTCAGCCGGTGATATTTATTGAGCCAACTGTGTAAAAACAACCTCTACTAGTGTTTTATTTATTTGTTATTGTTGTTGTTGTTTGTTTGTATTTTTGTTTAGGCAGGGTCTCACTGCCTAAAATCTCCAGATAACGCATTGTGCTGCATCTAGGCCATAGCAGGGGTGTCTTCTTTCACTCTCTGCTCTCTGCTCCCTGTAGCTGCAGGCCGGATGCCATGTTCTTGCTCAGACTGGAGCGCAGTGGCGTTTCCATGGCTCAGTTTCCCTGGCTCAGGTGATCCTCCCACCTCAGTCTCCTGAGTAACTGGGACTACAGTTGGTACCTCTATGCCTGGCGCATTTATTTATTTTTCGTAGAGACGGGGTTTTGCCATGTTGCTCAGTCAAACTCCTGGGCTCAAGCATCCACCTGTCTCACCTCCCAAAGTGCTGGGACTACAGGCATGAGCTACTGTGTCCAGCCTTGACCAGGATTTTGAAGAGGTGAGAAAGAAATGGCTCCCAAGAAAAGAGAAGGTAGAAGAAAAACATCTGGGTAGTTCACAAATTATACAACCAACTCTTGAAAAACAGAAAAAGGGATGATTGATTTTTCAGGAGGTTCCGTGTACAGAAGCTGGGATCTCAGCAGAGGGAGGCCACTGAGCTCCCTGCTTTCCTATTCTAGAAGTGGGGGCTGGCAGGCTCTCGCTCTTGGGGCGCAGATGCTAGGACCTTACAGACTTGGACCACTTCTTCTCTCATTTTCACTGGAAAAGACAATGAAAACTCCCTACTGGGCAAGTGAGCTGCTGATGTAAATTACCAAAATTATAAGGACGTCTTCCTGGAAAACATCCCTCTTTCCTGTGTAACTTCAAAGAAAATGAAATTAATTCCCTCTGTCTAGTGGGTGAGTTGATCACACAGAACTATTTAGGTAAAGTAGAAAACTTCACAGAACGTCGCAGTGTAAGTTAAGAGGTTAAGGGCTTTCCCCTCACTCTAGGACTCATAATAAAAGAGTCGATCCACATTTTGGGTCTAGTGACCTCTGAGATTTTTTTTTTTTAATGATGTCATCACCAAACAATAGGGCACAATTGGGAAACTGAGGCAGGGGCTTGGAATGCCATTTCCTGGCCATGTACTGCATACCTGAGTCAGTACTGTAGGAGCTTCATGGACACTATTCACTTCATTGTTGCAACAACCTTATTAACTAATATTGTATCCCCAGTTTTACAGAAAAAAAAATTCAAAGGGTCAAAGGCACTGGGTGCACAGCTGCGCAGGACAGAACCAGATGCAAGAGTTCTGCCAGATTCCGCTGTCTGCGAAGTTGTGTTGCCCCTTGTTCCCAGTTCCCTTTCCACCCTTTTGATCTTTTTTTCACTTGCAGAGAAATAATCTTCCTGAAGCCCATGAGCCACATCAAGAAGTTCCTGCTGAGGTCTCCGCATCACCTGAAACTTGTTAGCCATCCAAATTCTTAGGTCCTGCCCCAGGACTTCTGTTTGAGCCTGTTTGGGCTGCCATCATAGAGTACATAGACTGGGTGGCTTACAAACAAGACATTTACTTCTCACGGTTCTGGAGCCTGGGAAGTCCAAGAGCAGGCACTGCAGATCCTGTGTCTGGGGAGGGCCCACTTCCTGGTTCATACATGGCACCTTGTTGCTGTATCCTCACAAGGCAGGATAGGCAAGGGAGCTCTCCGGAATCCTTTTATAAGGGCACTAATCCCACTCGTGAAGACAGAACTTTGGGAATCACCACCCAAAGTCTCTACCTCCTAACAGCATCACACGGAGGGGCAGGAATGCAACAAGCATTTGGTCTGTAGCAACCACTGAAGATGAAACTCTGGGGTGGGGTCCAGCAATCCGTGTTGTCACGAGCCCTGCAGGTAATTGGGAAATGGGTGACTTACAGAGAGTCCTTGGGGATCTTTACTAGGACATCTCCAATAAGTACTCTGGAGCAATTCAAGGAAGTAACCAAGAACTCTCCAGGGCTCAGCTATTCATGAGTGGCAGATCATTTCCTGGAAGACTGCGAGGGTTTCTCTGTGTTTACATGAGTTAAGGAGCTGAGCTGGAGGGACTGACCACCGGGGACGGGCTTGTGCCTGCAATCTTTGTCTGCAACCTAGGAACACCTCCTGTGGTTTTCATTTCACAGGGACTCCAGCAGCCCTGGTTCTCTCCAGGTAGTACAAAATAGGCCAGCATAGTTTTCCCTCACCATTGCAGGGTAGCCCAGGCTGAGCTTTTCTTGTCACATTTGCCACCTGCCTGGTCCTCTTCCTGGCAGGGAGGCTGGCGCCGTGGAGAACAGTGAGCTGCTCTGGCGGAAGCCCCTCCAGACCTTGGCCGGTGGTGGGAGGCCTCCTGTTTGAAGCTGTTGGTGATGCCATGCCTGGGAAAGATGTGCGCTTGGTGAGAAGTGGGTAGGGAGCCAAAGATGGTAAGCTGGAGAGAAGACTCCAAATGGACCCCCAGACGGGAGAAGATGCAGCTGTCAGAGGGTGACCTGAACCTCAGAGAGCTGAGAGCAAGGAAGTAGCAAATGCCTGGGGTGGGTGTTGTGGTCCAGGAGCTGCACATCAGAATTACCTGGATAAAATGATAGGTGTTAGAGCCCTTCTATGGGTTGCTGAATAAGAAACTCCAGAGTTGGAGGCCAAAGAATCCATTAAAAATGATTTTTAAGAGATAGGATCTATCTCTGTCACCCAGGCTGGAGTGCAGTGGTGTGATCATAGCTCACTGCAGCCTTGACCTCCTGGGCTGAAATGATCCTCCTGCCTCAGCCTCCCCTGTAGCTAGGACTCCAGGAGCACACAACCAGGTCTGGCTAATTATTTTTTTTCTAGAATAGCATCTTACTGTGTTGCCCAGGCTGCTCTTCAATTCCTGGGCTCAAGTGATCTTCCTGCCTCAGCCTCCCAAAGTGCTGGGACTCCAGGCCCACTGCATCCAGCCAGAATCCATTTTCTAAGAAGCTCCTTGGCCTGCTGATTCTGATGTGGCTGGCCAGTCCGTGATCCTGGGATCAGGGGTCTCTCCTAGTACAGACCATTATTTAGAAACCATTGCTGCCTTCTATACTACTATGTGAGCCCACTCTGTATAAAGGCCAGAAATAGGGTGGGTCACCTGGGATTTGTGTGCACTTTCAGTTACAGATAAAGCTTTTAAATTCGTTAGTATATTTGGGGTGGCTGTTTTAACAGAGATGAAAAGCAGAGGGTTAAACCAGATAGTAGATTTATTTCTCTTTTATATGACAGTCTGAGGTGGTGGGGAATCCAGGGTGGCACACCGGCCCTGCTCTACAAGGTTATCGCAGAGGCCCAGCCTCCTTCTCGGTTGTCACTTGCCATCCCTTGAGCTGCTGTCCCCATCCAATAAAACTGGCTCAAAAGCACCGCATCAGGGATCCAGCCCAGATGAGAGGAGAAGAAAGAGCAGTGAGCAGCTTTCTCGGACCAGTGTCACCCAGAAGTGGCAGGTGTCTCTTTCACTCACATCCCATTGGTTGCAAGCTGCTCATATGGCACATCTGTTGGCAGGAAGGTAGGGGAAATAAACTCCTTAGCTGGGTCACCATTACCTCACTAAATTTGGGAAGTTTGGTTATTAAGGGGAAAATAGATATTGAGGGTTAATCAGATGTCTTTCCAAGTGGCTCGGAGTTGCTAAACCTCACTATACCAAGCTAGCATGTCCTATCGTTATGGTCCATTCTTACCTGTTCCTTGAATTCCACCCTCCTCTGTTTGCACCTTATGGCCCTAGATATCATGGAGGTTGTGACAGGGTCTGTAGCTGCCACATGGGAGGTTGTATTTTAAGCTGCCCAGGGCTATGTTTCCTGGGATGGAGTGGAAGGGTGAGGGTGACTATATTTGTCTGTTTTCATGCTGCTGATAAAGACGTACCTGAGACTGGACAGTTTACAAAGAAAAGAGATTTAATGGAGAACTCATAGTTCCATGTGGCTGAGGAAGCCTCACAATCGTGGCCGAAGGCAAGAGGGGCAAGTCACATCTTACATGGATGGCAGCAGGGAAACAGAGCTGGTACAGGGGAACTCCTCTTTATAAAACCATCAGATCTTGTGAGACTTATTCACTGTCATGAGAACAGCACAGGAAAGACTTGCCCCCATGATTCAATTACCTCCCACCGGGTCCCTCCCACAACACGTGGGAATTCAAGGGGAGATTTGGGTGAGGACACAGCCAAACTCACTATCAGGAAAAGAGAGATTGTACAGGGGACTCCTCTTTATAAAACCGTCAGATCTTGTGAGACTTATTCACTGTCATGAGAACAGCACAGGAAAGACTTGCCCCCATGATTCAATTACCTCCCACCGGGTCCCTCCCCAACACATGAGAATTTAAGATGAGATTTGTGAGGGGACACAGTCAAACCATATCTGTGAGGTTAAGGGGTCAAAAAGTGGCAGTGGGTTCAGCGGTCCTGGCCTCACTCCTGGCACCTGCTCACACATCAATTTAAGGTACTTCCCTGGATTCTTAAAATAGCAATTCCCAGCTCTGTTTGTTGGTTAGCTCTCACTGAATCAGTACACATTCACCTACATCTCTCACATCATAAACATCTGTGTTGCCACAGAATGAAATGCAATATTTACCCTATGGCATCTTACCCATCCTATATTCGTACCCAGCAAAAATTCTTAAATGTAATGGGAAAATCACTCAACAAAATTTTATAGATTTTGGTCTACGAGCCAAGCAGTGTTTATGGTTGGATTTCTAGCATCTGACACGACATAGACATACAACAAATATTCTTTGAATGAGCAAACGATTGACTGAGGATCTGGAGATGAAGCACACTGAATGAGAGTTCGTCATTCGCTGGGAAAAATGCCTCTGCAGGCAAGACCTCCTAACAGCACTCAGGAGACATCTGGTTCCCTGGCTATCTTTCATGTCTCAGTGCTGGAGTGTCACCCCGTCACTGGGTGAACCTGCTCACCTCCCTGCAGGTGTGTTTTTGAATTAGCACATTCAACAGCACCACTGCTGACATTTTGGATCTATCAATTCTTTTTTGGGGTTGAGGGGAAGAGGGACTGTTCCATGCATCGTAGGATGTGTAGCAGCAGCCCTGGCCTCTAGCCACCAGATGCCAGTAGCACCCCTCTTCCAACTGTGACAACCAAACATGTCTGCAGACATCACCAGATGTCCCCTGGGGGCCAAAACTGCCTTCTTTTGAGAAGCACTGGGGTGGACCCATTGCACATCTCTTTTACAAGGTGTGCCGCAGATGCCGACCAAGAACTTGTACAAATACTTAAGGACGAGTCAAAGCTTTGCTCTCAGGGACACTGGCTCTTCCGATAGGTCCCTGGCTGATGCAAGGGAGTGGATTTCTGTCTTGGTGCAAATATACATCTCATTCTTAAAGTTTCACAACAGGATGACAACTTTGCCTCCCTCACATCTGGTTTTAGGGCGCATGGCTCTCATTCTAAGCAGCACCACCAAGATGGTAGTGTGGCACCCAGGACGTGTGCTTTCATCTTTCTCTCAAACTCACTGTTCCTTTCCCTCTTTTTCTCTAGCACTGTTTCTTGACTCATGCCTAGAACTCCACAGCTTTAAGATAAGTGTCAGGATTCTTGGTTGCAGGTGAATGAAACCCCAACTCAAATGAGTGGAGCGAGGAAGGGAATGCAGAACCGAGAGAGGGGAGGGTCGATATCTGGTCTGGTGGGGTGTGGAGCTTAAGTGGTCTCCTAAGAGACATATTTCCTCTGGGTCAGCTTAGTTCTGGGGAAGCACTCTGTTCATGGTGGCAAGTGAATGTTGTTATCTATGGCCTTACCAACTTTCACCTTCTCAGGATGCCCACAGAAAGAATTTCCTTTCCACAATAGTTCCAATGAAAGCCTTGGAATTAGGGCAGGCATGGTGACTTACACCTATAATCCCAGTACTTTGGGAGGTCAAGGCAGGAGGATCTTTTGAGGCCAAGAGTTAGGAACCAGCCTGGGTAACATACTGTGACCCTATCTCTACAAAACAAAAAAGAAATTAGCCAGGTGTGGTGATGCCTCCTTGTTCCAGCTACTTGGGAGGCCAAGGCAGGAGGATCTCTTGAGGCCCCAAGTTCAAGACCAGCTTGGCCAACATGGTGAAACCCTGTCTCTACTAAAAATACAAAAACTTAGCTGGGCTTAGTGGTGGGCACCTGTAATCCCAGCTACTTGGGAGGCTGAGACAGGAGAATCACTTGAACCCAGGAGGCAAGGCTGCAGTGAGCCAAGGTTGCACCACTGCACTCAAGCCCTGGCAACAGAGTGCGACTCTGTCTCAAAAAAAAAAACAAAAACAAAAACAAAAAGGCTTTGAATTGAGTGTCATTCACTCTAATTGTCCTGGCCTGGATAACTTGACCACCCAGATGTCACTGTGGCCACTGCACCTGGTGCTCTGCAGGAACAGCCTAGCTCTCACATCTACTTCTTGGGCCAGAAGTGAGGCTAGCCACACAAAACCCTGGTGGATTCCGAGTGAGAAGATGGGTAGATACGGGGCAGGAAAAACCACGTATGTCCACTTGAGCACTAAAAGGGGGCCACGACTGATGCCTTTCAAAGGTTAGGTCTGAGAGGGGTGCTCCTTGCACGCCTGCCAGTGCTGTGTGTTCCCGCATGCTGAGTCCTGGCTCACTGGAGCCCTTGGGAAGATCCTGGTTGGGCATCTCAGGTGCATGTTGCTCTCCTAGCTTCGGACCTTTGGTTTTGATGGTGCTCTTCCATTTGTACCCTTGCTGTGCATAATATTGTGCTATAATAAGGAATATATGTATTTGGTTTTTGTCCCCAGTTCCTGGCATAGATTTCCCAAAACTCTTGGAATTTCCATTGTGTTAGGGGTGAGAGGAGCATCTTCTGTGATTCATAACAAGTCCCTTTCAACCACACCTTAGTTTATGTTAATGAGGTGACATCTAGAAAACCCCTAAGGTTGAGGGCCTTTCAAGGAGAACCATGTGATTCGAGGTTGAAGCTTTTAGTCCCACCTCCCAGGAAAAGGAAAGGAGCTAGAGATTGCCTTAATCAACAATGGCCAAAGATTTTATCAATCCATCACGCTTACATAATGAAGGTAATGGAAACTCTATAAAAACTCTAAACAATGGGGTTTTCCGAACTTCTGGATTGGTGAAGCCATGAAGGTGCTGAGAAGAAAGTGTGCCCAGAGAGGGCATGGAAGTTCTGTCCACCTTTTCCTATCCCTTGCCCAATGCATCTTTCTCATTTGGCTATTCTTGAGTTTTATCCTTTATAATAAACTAATAAACATAAGTAAATATTTCGCTGAGTTCTGTCAACATTGCTAGCAAATCATCAAACCCAAGGAGAGGAATCAGAGGAACATCTGATTTATAGTCAATCAGTCAGAAATGTGGGAGGCCAAGACCAGACGGGGTTAATGATTGGCATCTGCAGTGGGGATATATATATATATCTGTTGGGTACATATATTTTTAAATGTATGATTAAGTTATCAACTATAATCATCCTGTGTGCATTCAAATAGTTTGTCTTATTGTAGGACTGAGTCCTTAACCTAAGAGGTCTGTGCTAACTCCAGGAAGCTGGTGTCAGAATTGAGTTAAATTGTAGCACACACAGTCGGTGTTCACCAAGAATTGAAGAACTGGTGGGTGTGGGATAACCGCTTCTCCCTTTGGTGTCAGAAGTGTGAGTGTAGCGAGAGCAGAGTAGTCATCTCTTCACTGTGGCCCTCGGGCACCCTCCTGTCCTCATTTCCTACTCTGGCTTTACTAGCCACCCCGACTCATGCAGCACCCCCAAATTTTCCACACGCTATCCTTGACCATATGCCTAAAGTGTCAAATGTGGCAACCCAACACTTGTGCTGACAGTGCAGAATGTATGAAATCTAGATAGTGGTGGTTAATGGGTACATTAAAAAATACAATGAACAAGAGATACTCTTTGATTGCACGACAGGGTTGTTCTAGTCAATAATAACTTGGTCTGGTGTGGTGGCTCATGCCTGTAATCCCAGCACTTTGGAAGGCCAAGGTGGGCGGATCGCCTGGGGTCAGGAGTTCAAGACGAGCCTGGCCAACATGGTGAAACCCCGTCTCTACTAAAAATACAAACAAACAAACAAAAATTAGCTGGGCATGGTGGCAGGTACCTGTCATCCCACCTACTTGGGAAGCTGAGGCAGGAGAATTGCTTGAACCTGGGAGGCAGAGGTTGTCGTGAGCTGAGATTGAGCCACTGCACTCCTACGTGGGCAACAAGAGTGAAACTCCGTCTCTCCGGGTGAAGCCTTCCTAAGAAAAGAAAAAAAAAAAAGAGGAACTCTATCTCAATAATAATAATAACTTAATCATACATTTTTAAAGAACTAAAAGAGTACAATCAGATTGTTTAAAACACAGAGGATAAGTACTTGAGGGGATGGATGTCCCATTTTCCATGATGTGATTCCTACTATATACCCACAAAATTTTTTAAAAACTAAGAAGAAATAAATCTGAATGTTATTCTGCTGGAATCCAAATGTCATCCACTGGATTCATAAAACACCACCACATGTCTCTACATAGAAAAACAAGGGCCAGGCTGAGAGCTGGAGATTCAGGAGCTCTACCCACCTCATCCCCTTCCCTTTGGGTTCAGTGTAGGCACATCCTTTCTATCAAGAGCCATAATGGAAGTGTTGTCTCCGGCCATGACCTTCTATTATTTTTAAGTAGCTGTGGCTGAACAAAAGACAAATAAAAACTTTCTCTGCTTGACATTGAAAAAATTGCTGGCATGTCATATGGTAATTCATTAAAGAATTCTCATTCATCAAAACAATTCATTTTTGTTTGAAGAGGCTGAATAAGCAGTTTCTTGCTGATTTCACTGTCAGCCTCTCTGGCCACATGTGGCTCTGGTTCATTTGCAGTAATTTGATTCTCAAATATTAAGAGCTTTGGGGGGCATACATGGAATATTTTAAATCAAATGGTGCTGTTCTATTTAGACACCTCCATACAAGCTTATTTCCCTCTTTATATTTTTTCCTTTACAATTCTAATACCTAAAACTTACATTCAGTTACTTTTTTAAAGATGGGAAGCATACACCAAATGGATTGATTTGAATCTGTTATTGAACTGTGTACAGGAAAATGGTCTTGGGGTAATTTTAAAAGACTTTTTATAATATTCTAAACTAGGGGGAATTATTCCAGAGTTTCTTGGAATTCTGAGCATAATTAACCTTTGTAAATGTCTGCTTTATAAAATCCTTCACTATAAAGAACACCCAGTTCATTTTTTATGGTAGTTATATTTCAATACCACAGAAAGATAGCTGTTGGATTTCCCCAAAGTTTTTTGTCAGAAATCTTTAGTCAGGATTATTTCCCAATGTCTAACTTGTGTTATTCATCTAATAGATTGGATCTTTTAAGAGACTGTTTTCGTTTCTTTAGCCTTTCAGCTTCTTCTTCCATGAGCCCAGTTTCCTTGGTGAAATCTGAAATCGTAATGCCTCTCCCTCTGACTGCTCCTCATTTTCTTTCCTCTCCTCCATAGAACAGAGACTATAAGCTCAGAATTCTGAGGTTAGACAGATATTTTAAATGAGTAAATAGGCTGGGAACAATAGAAAGGGAACACAGGGGCAGATGGGGACTCTGGAAATCAGAGATCTAGAGTAAGGAGAAGATCGCCACCATTTAGCATCAGCTAAGAGTCCCCATAAGAGATGGTTAGCACCAAAATTGCCAGAAGGTACACTTCCAAGAGAAGCCAGATCTAGGTTTTAGTGTGAAATGCTGCAGTTTTAGAAATAGTCAATTATTTAAAATTGTTAAGATTACCCCTTCCCCGAGCCTGTACATATCCCATAGCCACTGGAAAGTCTTTTACTTGTGGTTTCTCCATGCTTTCACTAAAGTTACTGCCATTACATTCTGATTACACTATGCTAATTCTTACTCTTCCCCTCACCTCCTTATACTTGGCCCAGAGTTTTGCGAGTTACCGCAGTAACCTGGTAAGTATCTAATGACAAGAGTCCTGCTCTTCCGCTACTGTTATTTCAGGCATTGGGACCAGAGCTCTTCCTGGGAAAGAGTGAACTGGGACCAATTTCCCTAGGCAGCACTTTGCCACTGGCCTGTAGACAGAGACTGAGGAGATAGTTGAGGGTCCAGAAAGAGGTGGCTCAGCCCTTAATGCTGGAAAAGAAAGGACAGCTGAATTCCAGCCCCCATCTGTCCACTTTGCCCTCTGTCACTTGGTACCTTTCCCTCTGCCCTTGTTTATCCAACACCTCTGCCACCATTGTCAACACTGAGAAAGGCTAGACACAGGCTCGTTCTATGTATCCCATGTTACCCCCACACAGCACACACACATAAACACACACACATGTATACACATCCACACAGAGACTCACACTCACATAGACACACACATATCCATAAAGACACATACATTCACATGCACACAGAGACATATTCACACATACAGTAGCACACACACATCCACACACAGAAACATACGTTCTGACAGACACATACACACACAGACACAGACACATCTACATACATTCACACACACAGACACATAGATACATGTGTCCATACACAGACACACACACACAGAAACACAGGGAGACATGCACACATCCACACAAAAAAAAATCCACATCCACATCCAGACTCCACACACATACACACACCCCCATACACTCACACTAACACACACACAGAACTGTCATGCCCTGACTCGTTTTCTTCTCAGCTGCGCTTGACATGCATTTTTGTTTGATTTAACCTGTACAAGGAACGTGGTGTGTCTGGGGTGTCCGGTGCTGTGAATAGGACTGAAGAAGTGACATGTGCTCGGTCATGTCACACCCTAGTTAGTCCACAAGCTTGTGTAATCAGGAGTTAATGGTATTAAATGACACCTTGCATTTAGGTAGTACTTAAGTTTTTAAAACATTTTTACAGTTATCATTTTAGTTTTAATTTTACAAATAAACCCTGTGGCTCTGGTAGTGAAATATTGTCTCCCTCCCTTTTTTTTTTTTTTTAACAGATTTGAAGGCTTGTCAGAAAGGCTCAGAGACTTGCTTGATGATACACGGTGATCAGACATAGGAGGGTCTCCAAAAACATCTGGACATCAGGTATTAAATTATGATATTGGCTGACATGGATTTTCACTGAATTGTGTGTATGGTTTTATTTTGCCTATGATTTTATTTTTTTAACAAAAATGATTCATTACCAATGATAACTACACAGGTGATTGAATATTTATAGTGTAGTTGACTATGGCGTCCCAGTTTTCGGTGTTACTAATTTGATCATCGTATTTACGGCCACTCAGCCTATTAGTAGGAGATCAAAGACCAGTATTCATTTTCTGAGTATGATGATCTGTTTGTTTTTTTTCTAATTAGATTGGGCCAAGCAGTAGAGAAAGAAGGGTAAATGTAGGATTTTCCTGCAGTGTTCTTGTTTGTGTATACCTTGCTAAAAAATGTTAAAGCACTACCCTGCTAACTTACTGCAAACTTATGATCTAGCAAACCCTTCTTTGGGGGAAGTTATATCCATTGGGATGTTTTGGCTATAAAAACTAGAAAACCCAAGTGAATTAAGCTGTAAAAAAAACTTAATATCTCTCCCAACAGCCAAACTTGGATGAATTTTAACAACAAAAGAAAGTAGTATTGGATTGCAACATAAAGTATAAAATAAATATCCACGAATCCTCACTGATATAAATAAATGATTGCATAAATAAGTTAATAAATGGGGGAGAAAAGACAAATCCTTACAGAAGAATTCCAAATAATTTATGTGAATACTCTGCCCTCAAGGAGGTGGGCCACACTTCCCGCTCCTTCAGGGTGGGCTGCCTATAGTGGCTTTTTTCTGAGTAATACAGTGTAGAAAGGGATGCCGGGGAAGAGTAATTTAAGGTGGAGTTACCTGACAGGCACTACCCCTGGCAGGGGGTCAAGGTCAGTATCAGCAGTGATAAACCCTGTTGAAAGCATGGACCCTTGATGGGATGGGATGAAAATGGCACTTTACCTCTGTGGTCTTCCTCCCCCAAACCCCATAACCCCAGTGTAATCATGAGAGAAACATTGGACAAATCCCAATAGAGAGGTATCCTACAAAATACTTCACCATTACTCTTCAAAACTGTCCAGGTAAATCTGAGATACTGTCGCAGCCCAGAGGAACCTAAGGAACCATGACAACTAAATGTAATGTGGTGTCCTGAGTGGGATCCTGGAATGGAACGTTAGGCAAAGCTAAGGATATCTGAATACACCCTGGGCTTTAGTTGGTCATAATATATCCAGTATATTGGTTCATTAATTGTAACAAATGTACCGCACTAATGCAAGACGTTAATAATAAGGGATTCTGGGTGAGATATATATGGGAACTCACTACACATCTTCTTAATTTTTCTGTATATCTAAAACTATTCTAAAAAAAGAAGTGAGGCCAGGCACGGTGGCTCACGCCTGTAATCCCAGCACTTTGGGAGGCTAAGGCAGGTGATGGTCAGGAGTTCAAGACCATCCTGGCCAACATAGTGAAACCCCATATCTACTAAAAACACAAAAATGAACCCAGTGTGGTAGTGCACGCCTGTAGTCCCAGCTACTCGGGAGGCTGAGGCAGGAGAATTATTTGAACCCAGGAGGCAGAGGTTGCAGTGAACCAAGACCACATCATTGTACTCCAGCCTGGGCGACAGGGCAAGACTCTGTCTCAAAAAGAAAAAAGTGATGGTTTTTGTTTGTTTGTTTGTTTTTGAGACAAGGCCCCACTCTGTCACCCAGGCTGGAGTGCAGTGGTAGGATCACAGCTCACTGTAGCTTTGATCTCCTGGGCTCAAGTAGTCCTACCACCTCAGCCTCCTGAGTAGTTGGGACTACAGGGTGCATCACCACATCTGGCTAATTTTTTAAATATTTAAAAAGTTTTGTAGAGATGAGCTCTTGCTATGTTGCCCAGGCTGGTCTTGAACTCCTGGGCTCAAGCAATCCTTAGCCTCTGAAAGTGCTGGGGTTACAGGTGTGAGCCACCATGCCCAGACAAGTATGGTTCCAAAAAAGTCTTATCTCACCTAAAAGAGAGGATTCACAGGACATGTGCGGAGCTGGCTGATGCAGCAGAACAGCAGACCTGGAAGTGCAGGCTCTTTCCCCTCGCCTGCTCTGCTCACCCAACATGGGCTGACCGCAGCTACTGGGCCTCATGGCTGTAACAGAACAACGGTACTTACCAGGACACAGGCAGACATGACAACATCCAGCAAGAGGCAAAAACCATTTTTCATTATGTTCCTTTGTAAGTATGAAGGTCCTTTCCCTAGAAGCCCCCAGGGGGTCTCCCCTGGAGACCCCTGGATAGAACTGGTCATATCTGCTCCTGAGCCATCACTGACAAGGGAATAAGACGGCCCCAGGGTCTGACAGAAACAGGATATCCCTTGAGTCTCTTGGTGGAGGCATCTGAACCAACTGGGCTCTTCCAGCCCCTAGGAAGAGGGTGAGCAACTGGCCCCTTTGCTGTGCAAGCTGCAGCAAAGCAAGTGACCTTGCTACTTGGAAGGGCTGTGGTTCTATCTGCTTCCCCAGGTTGAACTCCGGTCCCTACTAAACCCCATCCTCTTTGGGCATCCACTTTTCCAACTTGTGCGAGTCCTTCTGAAGGTTAATGCTTAGGTATTCTATATTAAGCTGCGGGTGTATTATTTTTCTTTTTTCTTTCCATCGGCTGCCTAATGGCTTTGCTACTCCCTGTAGCTCTTCCCATCTCTCAAAATGAGTAAGGAAAGCTGCTTGGCTCAGCTCCCTGCTTTGGGTTAGTTTGGAGGCACTTATCTGCGGTGCTCTCCTATCTGTGCTCTATTTTCAGGGCTCATATGAAGCTCTGCTAAGGAAAGCCATTTTCCCCCTGCTTTTCATCAGAAAATGTAGATGACAAGTGTCTATAGAGCAGACCCTTCATCGGTGCCCTCGACGTCTTTCCAGTGGCCCGGCCCTAGGATGCTGCAGTGTCTTGCCAACCCCAGTCTCTCCAAATGGTGATATATGTTATTAAGATGCTAGATTTTCTACTCGTAGTAATGTGGTTTCTGATAGGTGATGGAATACTTTCTGTAAATAATTGTGATCAGTAATCTGGGTCTCACAGTCTTGTTTTCAGAGGCAAGAGAGGAGAAAATCCTTAAAAATAAAATAGGTAAACCTTTTATATCTTCAAGTGAGGATAAACATGGACAGTAACCACACTTGCTCTCTCCTAAAACCAAGGGGAAAAAAAAGTGAGTGAATTAAAAATCTAGATTCTAGAATGTGCTTGTCAGAGAGTGGTGAGTCCTCTGGTAAAATAAATCCAACAGGTTTTGAAGCCTGGCTACACTCCTGAGAAGGAGTATGTGAAGGAGGCTTTGTTCAAGAAGCAAAACAAAACAAAAATAGAGGAAGAGACTGAAAACCACATTGTTTCCTGGCAAAGGGTGTAAGCTGAATTGGGTGAAGGAATATGAACTCAGGAACCCCTGGGGTAAAATCACGGCTTCCTCTGATTTCTTCTCTTTATCTGTCAGTGTAGATAATAAGCCAACAATAAGACAAGCAAGTCGGCCGCTGTCTAATGATCCTTTCCGAGCCTTCGATGCCTCTTTCTCTCACTGAAATCCCTAGAGACAGTGGTGTGGACATGAGTTTTATAATAGCTAATTAACTTGTTCTGGGAGGACTGTGTGTGTGTGTGTGTGTGTGTGTGTGCGCGCGTGCGTGCGTGTGGTGTGCACATGTTCATGCATGTATATGTGTGAGCATGAGTTCATGTGTGCATGTGTGTCTCCTTGTGGCCGAAGAGAGGAGAGAGAGACGCACAGAGAGAAACCGGGGGACACCTGTACTTCTGTGATTTGAAAGGATAATGTTTTGAGCCAAAATGATCTGATCTGCACCTCATCTAGAAGCTACTTTAGAACCGCAGGAGCCTGGATCATCTCTACAAAGGGTGCAAGATGAAGGTGTTAGGACAACTTAAAGAGAGGGGAGGTGTGAGGAATCGGCAGGTGCCCGACTGCCAAGGTGAGGCTCGAGAATCCTGCTCTCCTCTCAGTCCCTCCCAGGCATTGCTCCTCAAATGCTCCCTAAGGCCCTTCTTGCATGAGAGTGTGTCTCAGGATCTATGACCTAGTGTAGGACAGTTAGGCCATCAGGCAGGTCTAAGTGTGCTGCCCTGAAATGGGCTTTGGGAATCAGATCATCCACTGTCCTCTGGCATAGTTAGCGGGCAGTTATTAGCATTTTCACCAGTGATGAATTGGCATGCCCTCAGGTGCTTGAGGAGTTTAGGGTATGGGGGCGAATAGCAATTAAAAGTATAGTGACAGCAGATAGCTCTTGCTGAGTGACACCAATACGTTGGAGAAAGCCAACGAAAGGCTATGAGTGAATAATCAGCAATTTAAGGCAAAGTGTGAGAGTTCGAGGACCCTCCTTGGCAGCCCGTGAAGAGTTCTCCAGCTCCCGAAGTCAGCAGCAAAAAATAAGAACGCGTAAATTGAGTATCATGCCTAGAACTCAGTTATAAGGTTAGTGGAGCTCCAGAGAAGATGGAATCCTCAATCCTGGGAAGTTTTCTCTGCCCCAGTCATGGCCCTGGTTGGGAGGAAGTGGGAATCCGAGGCTGGTGATGGGGACATCTGGGTTGATCACTCTTTTTTTTTTTTTTTTTTTTTTTTTTTTTTTTTTTTTTTTTTTTTTTTTGAGACAGAGTTTCACTCTTGTTACACAGGCTGGAGTGCAATGGCGCGATCTCGGCTCACCGCAACCTCCGCCTCCTGAGTTCAGGCAATTCTCCTGCCTCAGCCTCCTGAGTAGCTGGGATTACAGGCACGCGCCACCATGCCCAGCTAATTTTTTGTATTTTTAGTAGAGACGGGGTTTCACCATGTTGACCAGGATGGTCTCGATCTCTTGACCTCGTGATCCACCCGCCTCGGCCTCCCAAAGTGCTGGGATTACAGGCTTGAGCCACCGCGCCCGGCATGGGTTGATCACTCTTGAGTGAGCCCTGGAAACCTGGATTCCCCTCAGTCCTAGGGCCTGCAGAAGTGGCCCACGCCCCGCTGTTAGAGGCCAGCATCCCCACCCCACTTCCACGAGAATGATGCGGACGCCTCCACCTTGCAAGGCAACACATGCCCCTCTCCACCTCAGGATCCGCCCCTACATCCACTCCCTGTCAGATCAATCACTAGGACCAAATCGGAGCATAACCTGGCTGGGGAAATGTTGGGCCTGGGAAGGGAAGAAGGGAACTGTGTGAAGAATCTGTAGGGACCAGCAAATACGCCACAGCAAAAGTTGGGAACATATGTATGGGGCTGGATCCAGAGAATGCCAGATCAATAGAAAAGGGATTATAAAGTTAGACAAGGGAATCTGTTGATATGGGAAGTCTCTCCCATGCTGTGGAATTATATGTCCTGGCAAGGATCTGGGAGATTGTGCTCTGGGAATACACTGTTAAGTTGGCACTCAGAAGTGTAGCAAGAGTGATGAGCTACCAGAACTACTAGAACTTCCGTGGAAAATGATGGAGGAAGGGATCGGGAAGCTCAGGTAAGTGGGCAGGCTAGACTGGGAACACTATGCAAATCCAGAAAGTCTACCAGCTGACTATGTTGTATAGTAGGCCTCTGATGATACTACAGAAAGTAAGAGAGAAATCCCACGAAGATCCAGATCCACATCGATGAATATATAGGGATCCAGTGCGCTAAGGCATCCCAGGACATCCCCTCCAAAGGGTTATGGAGTCTACTGATAAAGGGCTTCCGACATGGCAGGGAAGCTCACTCCTGGCTGTCCTCCGCAGGCAGGGGCTGACGGTGGGAGATGCTGTTACAGAACTGGACTTCCTGATAGCACTGAGGACGGTAAGATTCCAAAACAACATTTAACCAGCAGCATCAAGGTGGATACAATTATCATAATGGGTGTCTTGGATAGAGTTGGGAAGGGGCTGCTCTGTAGAGGGCTATGATTAATAGAAGTTGGTATTAATAAACACCAAGTTAATAAATTATTAATAAATTATAATATTTTTATAATTATATTTTAATTGTTATAATAAATATATATTATAATAAATATATAAAATACATAATAATTATAATAAATTATTATATTTAAAATAAAATATTAAAAATAATAAATTATTAATTAATACCAAGTTAATAGAACTTGGTATTTCTAGGAGGAAGACAGATGGCAGCTGACAGGGTATTGCTCAGTCTATACCTGCAAAGAGATTAAGAATGAGTGATCAGGAGGCCAAGGGCAGTCGTCCCATTAAAACACCGTGATCCCTAGTTAGTTTCTACATGTGGGCCAGTTTTCAGACCCAGAGTCTATTAACCGAAGGAGAACCTACGTCCTTCGGAGGAAGGACCCTGTATCATCATAGCAACTGTGTATGATGATGATTTGTCCAGCATTTCTCCAGAGGAACCTATAGCTTTTTACTGAGGTAGTCATCTGCTAGGGGCAGGGGGATACCTGGACATTTCCAGGGTTGTTGAATACAAGATCTGTGTTCACATTAAAACCTGAGGATCTGAAGCATCATCGTGCTCCTCCTGTTAGAACAGGTACACGAGGATCAGGTGATTAATAAAGACCTGGACCTGGACTGGCTCACAGCTGGTCTCCTGGGTCCTCAATCCCACCAAATGGTCATTTTCTTAGTCTCAGTGTATCATTGGAATGGACATATGTGGTCTTTGGCAGAACCCCATATTGATTTATTGGTTTGTGTGTTTGTGGAGTGGTGACTATTGTACTAGGGACGGTCAAATAGGAAAGCTTCAGGCACAGTGGCTCACGCCTGCAGTTCCAGCACTTTGGGAGGCCAAGGTGGGTGGATTGCTTGAGTTCAGGAGTTAGGGACTAGCCTGGGCAACATGGTGAAATGCCATCTTTACAAAAAAAAAAAAAAAAAAAACCCAGCCGGGCGCGGTGGCTCAAGCCTGTAATCCCAGCACTTTGGGAGGCTGAGGCGGGTGGATCACAAGGTCGAGAGATCGAGACCATCCTGGTCAACATGGTGAAACCCCGTCTCTACTAAAGATACAAAAAATTAGCTGGGCATGGTGGCACGTGCCTGTAATCCCAGCTACTCAGCAGGCTGAGGCAGGAGAATTGCCTGAGCCCAGGAGGCGGAGGTTGCGGTGAGCCGAGATCGCGCCATTGCAGTCCAGCCTGGGTAACAAGAGCGAAACTCCGTCTCAAAAAAAAAAAAAAAAAAACCCAAAAAACAAAAATTAGCCGGGCATGGTGGCATGCATCTATAGTCTCAGCTACTCAGGAGGCTGAGGTGGGAGAATCACTTGAGCCAGGAGGTCAAGGCTGCAGTGAGCCATGATCATGCCACTGTACTCCAGGCTGGGTGACAGAGCAAGACCTTGTCTCAAACAAACAAATAAACAAACAAACAAAACTCTGAAACTGCCTCTCTGGCCAAAAGAGTAAGTGAAAATGAAATCAATATTGCATCCTAGGGAGAATGGTAGGGATTAGTGCCACCCACAAAGACTCCCACAAAGTGTTCACGAGTCGTGGTTGTAATCATAGTCCCCGTTTAATTCACCAGTCTGGGCCCTACGAAGACCAGAAAGATTCTGGAGGATGTGAACTCTGCAGCCTCAAACTCAACCAGGTCGTGCTTCCAATTCCCAATGTGATTACAGACATGGTTTTGTTGTTGTAGCTGTTTTTGCTACAAAGTAGTAACATGTCCTCAGGTATGTGGCGTGTGGCCTGGGTTTGGCAAATGTGTTCTTTGCTATTGCTGTCAGAGTAGAGTGCCCGAAGCAGATCACATTCACGTGGAGTGGAGGACAGCATACATTTACCATCTCGCCCCAAACACATTAACTCTTCTCCCTGCGATAATGTAGTCCAAAGGGAACTTGGACTGTCTGGATACTTGAAGAACGTGACACTGGTCCACTAATTTGATGACATCGAGTTAATAGGGTTACATCAACAAGATGTGGTGAGCAATCAGTGACCTGCTAACATATGTGCTTCAGAGGGTGTGAGGAAACCCCCTCGAAGGCTCAGGTGTCCATCATATCTATGAACACTTAGGAAAGGACAGTTGACTGCATTTCGGATTTCCCCTTACTGAGAAGAAAGCGTATCACCTGGTAAACCCCTTTAGGTTCTGAAGGCAGCGTTTTCCTCCTTGGAAATACTGCTTTGATACATTTTCCAAGTGGCGTAGAAGGCTGTCAGCTTTGAGTGGGGCCCAGAGCAGGAAAGGGCTCTGTGTCAGGTCTAGGTTGTGATGCAGGCAGCCCTGCTGCTTGAACCATATGATCAGCGGACCCTCTGTTATTAGAAGTATCTGGGTGGGAAAATACGCCATGTGGAGTTTATGGCAAGCCCAATAGGAGATTCGCAATGTAGACCCCTAGGGTTCTGGAGCAAGGCCATGCCATCTGCAGCAGAGAATGATATACCATTTGAAAGAATAGCTCCTGGCGTGCTAATGGCCTCTGGTTGAAATGGACATGGGACATCAGGTAACCATGTGGCCAGACTGCCTGTTGATGATCTGGGTTCTATTCAACCCAGCAAGTCATAAGGTCAGGTGGGCCTAGGAGCGATCTGTCGTTAAGACAGAAGTAGCACATCCAGAATCGAGCATCAGCAGGGCAGGTGGGCACTGGGGAGCTGCATAAGCAGGTAGCCCAGTCCCCCAGGTCACCCATCACTGCCACACAGCCCCTCTCACTCAGTTCATATTTATGATGATTGCTTACATGACCGCGAGGGCTGCAGGGCCTCTTATGGGTGAACTGATGGAGAAAGGAAAAGGCCAAGCTTAGTTTAGGGAAGAGTCAGATTTGCTTGTGGGTGCAGCCAAAAGTGGACACTGACTGCATGCTGTCCCTCCTAGGAGTGTCCTTGAAAGACAGGGGTAAGGGACAATCCTCCTCCTGGCAGGAGGCACTTTGGACTGTGCTTGATCATGCACTTTTGAGGGAAAAAAGTGGCCTGTACAGAGATTCATGAGTGATGGCAAAAGGCTAGGCCAGGGGCCTAGGAGGAGCAAGAATGGGAATATCAGGGACAAGGACTCCACTGGGGGAGGCCTCGCATCACCGTTTAATGCCTACCAGAGAGCGTCTCTTATAGGGGAAGCACCGAGCAACTAAATAGACAAAGAACTGGTGGCCCATGTGTTGTACCTACTGGGGACAGAGTACCATAAAATGGTCACTGACTTAGGGTCCCAGAGGATAGTGTCCCAAGCATGCAGAGTATCATCTTCAAGCTGGTGGCTAATCTGCTCCTTTACAAGCCCATCTCCTCTCCCCATCAGGCCAGCGGCTTCTAGGAGAGGTAATCAGTGACAAAATGTGCAGAGCCCACAGTCAAATGCTCTCTGCTGCAAATCGTTTACTATAGGGCAACATCAGTATCAGTCAATGTCAGCTAGCCTCTCTCATGGGCCGTCTAAGAGCTGGTACAATTGGTGCATAAACATGGTAGCTGCTACCTCAAGCCTGGAGGGTCTGTTTGGGCTCAGCAGCATGGGCTGTCACTCATTAAGGCTGACTTAGTCATTACTACTTCTGAATGTCCAGCCTGCAAGTCACAGAGACAAATGCTGAGAGCCCCAGAGGAGCACCATCCCGCAAAGAGACCACACAGCCACTTAGCAGGGAGTTGATTACTTGCGTCCTTTCCACTCCAGAAGAGGACGTGATTTCTCTTGATTAGATTGATACGTATTCCGGGTATAAGTTTAGTTTTCCTGCCTGCAAGGACTAAGCTACTATCTGAAGTTCCAAGATTGTTTTCTCCACTGACATGGGAGCCCACATAACATTGCATGGGACCCAGCAATCAATTTTACAGCAAAGGAAATGCAGCAGGAACATCTGACCACACATGGGCTCTACTCACCCTATCACATATTCTACCTCCCAGAGCTGCTGGCCTGATGGAGAGATGAAACAGGCTTGTAAAGGATCAGTGTAGCCACCGGCTTGAAGACGACACTCTGCATATCCTCTAGGACACTAAGTCAGTGACCATCATATGGTACTGTGTCCTCCGTAGGTGGAATACACACATCTGGGAATCAAAATGCAAAAGGAGGTGTAGTCCTACTCACCACCCTCCCAGTGACCCACTTAGGGAAGTTGCGCCTCCCATCTCTTCCACTCTGGGTTCTGTGGGGTCAGAGGATTCGCTTCTGAGAAGGGGATGCTTCAACCAGGGGCACAGCAAGAGTCTCGTTAAACTTTAGGCTGCCAGGGGCCAGGCACGGAGGCTCATGCCTTGTAATCCCAGCACTTTGGGAGGCTGAGGAAGGTGGATCACTTGAGGTCAGGGGTTCAAGATCAGCCTGGCCATGATGAAACCCTATCTGTACTAAAAATATAAAAATTAGCCAGGTGTGGTGGCCCACACCTGTAATCACAGCTACTCAGGAGGCTTAGGATTGCGTGAAGCTGGGAGGTAAAGATTGCAGTGAGCTGTGATCACGCTACTGCACTCCAGCCCAGACAACAGAGTGAGACTCCACCTCAAAACACACACACACACACACACACACACACACACACACTACCAACTTTAAGCTGCCAGGCATGGCGGTGCGTGCCTGTAGTCTCAGTTACTCTGGAGGCTGAGATGGGAGGATCCCTTGAGTCCAGAAGTTTGAGGCTGCAGTGAGCCACGATCGCACCACCACACTCCAGTCTGGGTCACAGAGCAAGACCCCAATTTCTAAAAAAAAAAAAAAAAGAAAGAAATTTTAAGCTATAGCTGCCACCAGGTCTTCCAGGACCCTTGTGCCCAGAGACCACTGGGCAAGGAAAAGAGTTTCCATTCTGGCAGGAAGAATGAACTCTGATCATGAGGAGGAGGTAGGGCTGCCATTTATAGAATGGGGCAGGAAACAGTATGGCTGCTAGCCAGGTGATCCATTGTGGTGTCTATTGGTCCCCCCTGACAAATTGTAATGAAAAACAGACAAGTGCAGTATGCACAGCCTGAAAGCTCAGGTGACTGGACCCTGGGTGTGAGGCGCAGCGTCACCCCACCCCTTAAGCCACCTGTATCCGCAGAGGTGCTCGCTGAAGGTGAGGGGAATATGGAATCGGCAGGGGTGGCATGAGGGGACGGGCAGCAGTTAGAGTCAAGACCAGCTACAGCCACGGGGACTGTAGTTTGTCCCACTAACCTGCCTTTTGAGGTTTCTCCAGGAAAAGAGAAAAAGAATCCTGCAGTCATGGTTCTCAGATGGGGTGAAATAAGTAAGACAGAGTAAGTAGATTCAAGCATATGGGAATGGATGTGGTAACTTACAGTCCAGATCCCTGCTCAGGACCCAGGAACCATTTCCCCAGCCTTTGGTGGGGTTTGCAGTCAGCTCATAGATGTCCTTGAGCCAAAGGGAACTCCGCACCCAACCCTGTGCCCCTCCCCAGTGGCAGCTCGTGTCCAATGCCTGATGGATGCAGGGGTGAAAAGACCAACCTCTTTGTCTCAATTCCACCCAATGCTGAAGGGACATCCCGGCTCCAGAGCCCCCCGTGTGGCTGGCTGAGGCCCCTGCTGCAGCTACACCAGATGTCAACGTCTGTTTCCACCCAGTCACATGTGTGACTCACCAACACCCCCCCCCCCCCCCCCCGCTCCCAAGTGTGCTGCAGCTCATCTCTGAATCCACAGATGCTGCTTCCAGGGAACTTTAACCTAAGATGGGCTAAGACTAGATGGATTTATGATGGAGAACCAAGAGAAACAGGACAACAATTTCTGGTTTGAGCAGAACATCGATGGCATACTTTTCAGATCTGTTTCAGCCTAAATTGGAACATTCAGCTGCATGCTGCAGAATGATATTTGTCATTTATCATTTTATAGAATTCTTCTAACTCAGGCCCCACCATCTCCACACTGCCTCCATCCTCAAGCTCTTCTGTTCATCCCACCCCTGTTTGTACAGGAGCCATTTAATAGAGCAACCATTATTCATTTGGCAGTGTATTTGTGCTGCACCAAAAAACCAAAGCCAAAACAGAAAGAAAAATAAAAAAACAAAACACCAGACATGGAAAAGTGTTCCCTTTCCAGACAATCATGTAAATATCCATAATCAACTCATCTGTTTTTGCAGAAGTCCAGGATTTTTGTATTCAAACACTGACCACAAAAAGTGACTAGTAAAATCTCTGAAAAGTTAAAGGAAATGCTGAAATTCCAATTTTAGTAAACATGTCCAATTCAATTTTCTGTGATTTTTAACAGAAATTGAATGTTGGGGAGAACTGAGGGAAAAGGACATTATTCTGGTTTGCATGGTAGACTCCACATGAACAGGTGTTTAAAACTCACTGCTAGGTAAACTAGATTCAAATTCAAAACTTTTGTCAACAAATATTTCAAACTTTTACTTTTTTCTTTCTTTTTTTTTTTTTTGCTGACAAAACCTTGTTTTTCTTCCTTTTTTTCCCCAGCAGGAAGGCACAATCATTCTGCAATACTGCCAAATATAACAAACATCTACAGATGGGTTGGTCTGCAGCTGGAGGCTTTAACTTTGTAGTATTTATTTGAAATATCCAAGCCAGCAGAGCAGGGCCACAACACAGTGGGCACGATTCACAATGTTTTGGCTCTGGAGCAAATAGCAGTTGAACTTAGTTTTTTCAGCTAAAATGGAATTTATGCAGATGTGCTTTGCACTAAATTCATTAAACAATTACATCCTGGTGCAGTTTTCACATTTTTGTAAAGGATCTGCATAAGCACTAATTAGATCTAAAACAATGTTACTGGGCAAATTACAGTGCCGATTGTTCGCCTCGGCTTGCATTTCACATCTGCTTTGCAATGATGATGATAATTTAGGTGCAAGCAATACAAATGCCGGTTTTTGTTACATTTAATAGAAATATTTATTTAAAGCATACTATAGATTAATTGATAATGTAGCCATTTTTAAAGAGCCTCTAAATGTTTTCTCACGGACACTGAGTGGAAAAAAATGCAATCTGTGAAAATACAGTAGCTGAAACTTCTCACAATTGCTAACTGGCATTTCCTCAGTGAGGTTCGCTATTGAAAGGCAACTTTGCATTTCATTTGGCTTCAAGTACAAGCTGGGTTCGCTGAATTACAGCAGTGCCTTTGGGAGTGCAGCGGCATTTGACGTAAAGGCATAAAGACTTTCCTAAACAACTCCCAGTCATGGCAACCCACGCTAACCGCTTCTCTGGTCAATCAGTTTCAAAGGGTGACTTAGTATTGGAAAATGATTTAATGGCTTAGGTATCTCAGATGTTAGAGTGTATTTTCTTTCTCCCATATTCATCTCCTGTCTACTTTGTGTATCATTGACTGTAAGAAGGCATTATTAACATTTAAACATAAAATCTACTCTGCAGAAGCGAGGACACTCAGACAGGGTTTCTATGGCAACTTTGAACGTACCAACTTAATTCAGGGTTTGCTCCAACCCAGAGTCACCTCCATTATTGCTGTCACCCTAGACATTCTTTAGCTCGCCTGGCCAGCCATGCAGTTGGGAATCCTGAAGTGCGATCACTCTGCTCCTGCCCAGCCTCACCACGACGACAGCTAGCTAGCGTTATCTGCCTCCCTGGGAAGGAGGCCAGCCTGGCGTCCAGTTCCCTGAAAACCACTCCTGTCGTTGACTTTTCAAATGGGTTACTTCTATTGTTTGATAGAGTCAGACAGAAAACAGCAAGCTTGGTGCCAGTGCTGACAAAGATTAAAAGGCAAAATGAAACTCCAAGTGTAATTGACACAAAAGTCCAAGTTTGGACATATCTCCTCTCTGTGAGGGAACACTGTGCTGTTTTTTTGTTTTTGTTTTTGTTTTTGAGATGGAGTTTCACTCTGTCACTCAGGCTGGAGTGCAGTGGCATGATGTCAGCTCACTGCAACCTCCACTTGCCGGGTTCAAGTGATTCTTCTGCCTCAGCCTCCTGAGTGGCTGGGATCACAGGTGCACACCACCACACCTGGCTAATTTTTGTATTTTTAGTAGAGACGGGGTTTCACCATAGCAGCCAGGCTGGTCTCGAACTCCTGACCTCATGATCTGCCTGCCTCGGCCTCCCAAAGTGCTGAGATTACGGGTGTGAGCCACCACACCAGGCCACGGTGCTGATTATTAATATGAAGCACAGCAAGCATTCATGGTGCTCTCAAAATTTGGCATCCATGTTCATTCACTCACTTTACTGGATGCTTCCCTAACCTTTTTGCACATCTTTCCATTTCACTCTGCGGTTTCTGCTAGGTAAGAGGGATTGGAACTAGAAGGGTGATCATTTCTTCTACAGACTTAATTGGCAAGCCTGAAAATGCTGTGCTGGCGGAATATGAAATTATATCCTCTTTGAAGGAAAACATAATTTAGCACTGGGGTTTTGGGTTGTTTAAAGTAGAATCTATTATGCCTGTGGAAAAGTTGAAGCAATATTTGTAATTAAAACATGTCATTTTTTAAAGACTCAGAAAAAAGAGAATAATTAGTATTTTCTAACATGAACCCAAAATTCTTCTTGACTCACCTTGGGAAGATGTTTGGTTCTATATTTTATTTCTATTTTGTGTTTTATTGTAAGGGAAAAGAATGATAATTTAATTTTTACTAAATTAAAAATAATGTGAGATTTATTTCTCTGACTCCCAAAAGTTGCCTTCGGACTCATGGAAAAGGGAGAAAACTCTAACCAAAACACTGAAATGTTTTTATTTATTTGTTTGTTTGTTTACTTTTTTATTCATTTATTTGATAGGGTCTCACTCTGTTGTCCACGCTGGAGGAATAGCAGTGCAGTCAGAGCTCACGGCAGCCTCAAACTTCTGGGCTCAAGCCACCTCCTTCCTCAGCCTTCTGAGTAGCTGGGACCAGAGATACGTGTCACCACACCTGGTTAATTTGTAACAATTTTGTAGAGACAGCGTCTTGCTATGTTACCAGGGCTGGTCTCGAATTCCTGGGCTCAAGCAATCCTCCCACCTTGGCCTCCCAAAGTGATGGGATTACTGGTGTGAGCCACTGTACCTGGCCAAAGACACTGAAATTTTAGAAAGTTATGAACAATGAGAAGAATCTTATTGTGATAACTTCTTCAGTCATAACAGCATGAATCACTCCTGTAGCTGATAATAAATTCTATGTAACATCTGAAGAGATAACTAAATGAAATAACAGAGCTCTTGGTGAAACTGACTTAATGCAGCTGTTGTACCTTTTGGCCAAAGGGAATCTCATTTGTGGTTTGATGGCACAGACAACACCATTTGCTGCTTCTAACTTTCTAAGTCGCTGGATAGTACCATCAATGAGGCGACTCTGGTTCTGTTTATCCCTCTCCTTCTCTCCTGGCCTTCTTCTTTCTCCCATTCAACAAGAATTTCTGGTTCTTTCTCTGGGCCAAGGAATCTATTAGGCACTGTAGGACCAGAGATGACCCTGCCTCGTGGATTCACACTCTGTAGGGAAGAGCCATGCGTCCTTACCCTCCAGGGCACACGCTTGTCGTTCCTGACAGAGATCCTAGGCTGTAAACTGGGAAAACCCCAGAGGTTGGGGTTTTCCAACCCTACAGGTTGGCTGTAGTTGTTAGGAAATAACCTTATTTCCTGGACTATTTTGTATTTGCTAGATTGAACTCCCGAATTTTATTGGTTAGAATATATGATCCAATATGATGTTACATATTATTGCATATCTGATATAATATTACATATATAAACTGATCCACTCATGTCCATCCAGGAAGAATACAAATTAGCTGTAATTGAGGATGCTGATAACTTCCTCAGCTCCCCAGAGTGTTTCTCCATAAGGCCTTGTAGAAATTGCCAGCATTAAAATTTCCTCTTCAATGAATCTTCTTTAAGGAGCTTATCCTTTTAACCAGTTTATATTAACTGGATTAACTTTAAATCATCAGGACTTTCAGGCACTGCTGGCGGACATTTGCCGTTCTAGAAGTTTCTTCTGCGCTGGTTGAGTAGCTGCATCTCTCACTGTAGTGGTGTCATCCGTGTGTCCCAGACAGCAAGAGCTCCTGACTGCGTGTGAGAGGAGAGCCTCACATTTGGACTTCTGTGTCAGAAAAGCTGACACTATAAAGAAAGGAGCATAACAGAGATTTGATTTGATTTTATTTATTTTTGAGGTGGAGTCCTGCTCTGTCACCCAGACTGGAGTGCAGTGGCATGATTTCAGCTCACTGCAACCTCCACCTCCTGGGCTTAAGCAATTCTCCTGCCTCAATCTCCAGAGTAACTGGGATTACAGGTGTGCACCACCACACCCTACTAATTTTTGTATTTTTAGTAGAGATGGGGTTTCACCATGTGGGCCAGGCTGGTCTCGAACTCCTGACCTCAGGTGGTTGGCCTGCCTTGGCCTCCCAAAGTGCCAAAGGTGTAAGTCGCCGTGCCTGGCCAGGATAAATTGTAAGCAATAAAGTGTAACATGAGTTTCTGCTTCATCTAAAAGGAAAGAATGTATTTAATAGAACCATTTCTAGCCATTGCTTTGCAAAAGAAAAAAGGAAATATAGTGATGGCAGAGGGAGCCAGGAGCCCATGTGTAACCAAGACAATGCTGGGTATCTAAGGCCTGGTGGCCCTACAAGAGAAAGCTTAAAGGGTGGACCTGAGCTTGAGACACACTTGATTTTACCTGGAATTTGCCCTGCCCATTAGCTTCTTTAAAACACTCAACAAAACACACGTATTAGAAGGAAGCTCAGAACTGGCTGGGCTGTTCTTTCTGTACACATCTGATTCTGGTTGGTTTGATGATATTTTAAAACACCTACTATGTGGCAAGCTTGTATTATGCTTTGAGGACATCACAAGGCTCAAAAATTATGATCCCTCCTTGCTTTCAAACTCTGCTTAGTGGGAGCAGGAACCATATACGCCATTCTGCATAGCACCAAGCCTAGCCCATTGTCTGGCACACAGTAGGTGTTTTCTGCCTGTTGGAGATAGACACCTAACAGATCTTTTAAATGCAAAACAGTAGGTAAGGGAAGCAATGACTGCCCATAGGAGAGGCCACAACCCAATCTCTTTTAATCCTAAAGGATTTGCATATGTTAACTGGGCCAAGAAAACTGTTATTAATTTTCATCAAAACAGGGCTTCCTTACAGTGTTTCAGGGGCACCATCTTCATGATTAAAAATCTGCTTTTGGCCAGGCGCAGTGGCTCATGCCTTTAATCCCGTCTCTACTAAAAATGCAAAAATTTGCCTGCCTTGGTGGCACATGCCTGTAATCCCAGCTACTTGGGAGACTGAGGCAGGAGAATCGCTTGAACTTGGAAGGCAGAGGTTGTGGTGAGCTGAGTTCGAATCACTGCACTCTAGCCTGGGCAACAAGAGTGAAACTCCATCTCAAAAAAAAAAAAAAATCTGTTTTTGAGGAAAATGAGGGGAGGGGGACAGTTCACAGATGCTACTGCAAAAAATACATGTTAGGCGTATATAATGACAATGACCACACATCTAGGGTTGCCAGGTAAAATATAGGACACCTAATTGAATTTGGATTTAACATAACAGTGAACATTTTCATAACAATTTTTTAGTCTAAGTCATGTCCTAAATATTGCATCATGTCCCATGCAATATTTGAAATATACTTATATAAAAATTTTAACTGAGAGTAATGGCTTAGATTTCCGTCTCTGACAAACCTCAGGTTGAAATCTGACCTCCAAGTTGGGGATGGGGCTAATGGGAGGTTTGGGGTCTTGGGGGGGATCCCTCACGATAGATTAATGCCCCAGTGGGGTGGAGTGGTGTGTGAGTGAGTTCTCACTCTTAGTTCCCATAAGAGCTGGTTGTTAAAAGAGCCTAGCGCCTGCCGGGCACAGTGGCTCATGCCTGTAATGCCAGCATTGTGGAAGGCTGAGGCAGGCAGATCACCTGAGGCCAAGAGTTCGAGGCCAACATGGTGAAACCCCTCGTCTCTACTAAAAATACAAAAATTAGCTGGGTGTGGTGCTGCATGCCTGTAATTCCAGCTACTTGGGAGGCTGAGACAGGAGAAGCACTTAAATCCAGGAGGCGGAGGTTGCAATGAGCCGAGATTGTGCCACTAATCCAGCCTGGGTAATGGAGGTCTCAAAAAAAAAAAAAAGAAAAGCCTGATGCCTCCCACTCTCACTTGCTTCCTCTCTCCATACAGTCTCTGCACATTCCAGCTTCTCTTCGCCGTCCATCATGAAGCAGCCTGAGGCCCTCACCAAATACAGCTGCCCAGTCTTGAACTTTTCAGCCATCAGAATCATGAGCCAAAGCTACGTTTTTTTTTTTCTGTCTAAAGTACTCAGTCTCAGGTATGCCTTTATAGCAACACAAAACAGACTAAGACACCCAGTGTCCTGTATTTTGTTTGCTAAATCTAACAACCCTACATATAACATTATTGTTTTTATAGCTCAAATAAGTGGTAAAAATTAGCTCTAAGGAAGAGGAATAACAGGTTTTCTAGAACTAGAGCAATTCTTCATTCTTGTCCCAATTTTTGTGTTGGGCTATTGTCAAAGAGACATGATAGACGTGGCCTGATGACTGAAATGACAACTGATAACGGGTCTGATATATTGATCTTCTCTTTTGTCTCCTAACTGTAATGGGTTTGAAACAAACGAAAATAGGCCTGGGCTAACTGCCTTATTTTCTTTTCTGCCTCTTATTTTATTAAAGCATCTGTGAAATATCCTTTATTTTGTTCTGTGTCCCCCTCCCCCTATTTTCCTCAAAAGCGGATTTTTAATTGTGAAGATGGTGCCCCTGAAACACTGTAAGGAAGCCCTGTTTTGATAAAATTAATAACAGTTAAGACAGCTGTCTAACCAAACTTTAATTAGGGAATTCTCCTTCCATCTTGGAGGGCCGACAGTGTTGAATGTGATTTAAATACTGCTGGCCCCACTTGCATTCACCAGACAGTCTCCTGCTGGGGACAGTGCTGTGTCATTAAAATGGAGACCACTGAGAGAGACAATAGTCACACCGTACAGAAGCATGAAAACCACGGCAAGTATTTTTTAGCCTGATCTCAAGACAGTCCCATCATCTGTGCTTGCAGATTTCACTGATCTGCTCCATAGGATCCCTCTCTTCCTCCATGACAGTTTGATTTCTCTGGACGGTGGAGGGTGGTGACGGCAGCCTGAGAACCTGGAGCCGGGAGGCACAGAGGCCACCTCAGCTGCTGCTCCCACAGGCCTGGAACGTGAACGTGTCACCAACCCTCACGGAGTGTCAGCTGCCGTGTCTGAACAACTGGGGATAATGAATGCACTTGAGAGCAGATGAGAAGGTGCCCTCGGAAGGGCTCTGAGAACAGAACCAAGCTGGAGCATGTGTGCAAAGGGCTCTTCTGTTTTCAGGGGCTCAGCCTCCCTCAAGGTTGATGGGTGGCTGGCCTTCTCTGCTTCGCCCATCCGCCCCGCCCTGCCCTGCCGGCCCCTCTCCTTGCCTGCTGTGGCACCACTAAGCCGTCGTTCCCGCTGGAAAATGACCTGACTGTGGTTTTCTTTGACAAACTCGGTAACAAAGCAGCCCAACTGTGGACCTCACGGTCGCTTCAAGTGTTGAGGAGCCACCTCCTCACATCTTCAGGGGGCACAACAGAGCTGAGGGCTTTAGCGTAATATTTAGTTTATTAGAATGACAAATGTAAAAGCCCAATTTCCTAAATCCTTTTTTTTTTTTTTTTTTTTTTTTTTTTGGAGAGACAGAGTTTCACTACGTTAGCCAAGCTGGGCTCCAACACCTGGCCTCAGGCAAGTTCTCCTGCCTCTGTTACCCAGCTCAGTGGCGCAATCAGCCCTCGGTAACCTCAGACTCCTGCCTCAAGGGCTTCTCCCCCATCAGCCTGCGGAAGCACTGGATTGCAGACGTGAGCCACCTCGCCCAGCCCTTTGAGTAGGTTTCCACTGGCTTGAGTTGAAAGGACTAAATTCCCCTTAAACTGTTAGTGTCATTTATGTTAATTATTAGTTTCCTTTAAGCATTTTAAGCTGCAGCGATAAACTTAATACACTTAATTTGCTTTCTAAGCAACTCAAATATCTGATCTGGCTTACGTTAATAACCCTAACAAGCAAAAACTTCCAACGATTTTAAAGTTTTATAAATCTGGTTAAATCGGGAGTTAAAGACTATTGTGACTCTCAAGTTCTGTCACGTATTCTAATAGTGTTTGAAACTTAGTGAAATTATCTGATAACATTCAACTTACCACTTAAAAGTCTCAAAATCGCACTTATAAATTGGGGTCCGTAGATTGTAGAGCATCTCGCAGGGCCACGGCGACCTGGGTTCTAGGCTGACAGAGACCACGGCCCGCAAAGAGCTGGGATGTGTACACAGGACAGCAGGGGGGCCTGTGAATTCTGTTTTATTCTGTATTTTGAGAGTATCTAGTAGGCAGCTGGAGATACGGGAATGAAGGTTGAGGTAACTGAGGTAAAGATTGCCAGAGAGAGTATAGGGAGAGGAAAGAGCAAAGGTCCAACTGACCCTGGGACTTTGGAGCAGGACACTGCCTCGTGATGGACCCAGAGAGGAAATCAGGGGAAGAACTCAGCCAGCCCTCAGCTCTGGGCCCCGCGCCTTCAACCTTTTGGAGCCGAAAGGCAATCCCAGAGGACCTGTGGGCTCACCTGGCATTTGCCACGGTCTTACCGTGTTATCTGCGATGTCTTTAACTTTGGGGTCAAGTTTCCCTCTCTGTGGGATTGAGATGGAGATGATAATAACGGTTTCTACTGTAAGAGAAGAAAAGAAATGGCTATTCACAGTCCAACTCGCTTCTAAGGAAAATGGCTCTTTAAAAAAGAAATTGACTAAGCAGAAATAGGCCTGGGATGCAGGCGCAGACACTGGGGAGGGGCTTGTAAAATCAAGAGGAATTTGGAGTTTCCTGGGACTATTTGTGAATGTGGTGAGGAAGGGCTCAGGAAGGGAGGCTGGGTGGAGAGAACGCCAGGCTGGCCACGAAGGCAGCCATTAGCCACAGTTGGCGACTGAGCTCTTGAAATCAGCTCAGTAAGTATAAAATATATACTGTGTTGAAAGACATTATGAATAAAAGAATCTTAAAAAATCATTAATACTTTTAAATATTGATTGCATGTTGCAATTCAAATTCCCAATATTGGATAAAATAAGATAGGTTAAAATCAATAAATTAATTTTTAATGCCACTACCAGGAAATATTAAATTGCATATGTAGATTGTTTTTCTGCTGGATGGTGCTGGCTTACAGCTATTAGTAAAAGGAAGAGTTAAATATGCCCTGTAACAGAGTGGATGATTTTATTTTTAAAGCACGGTCATGTCTAATATTCAGTTTGAGCTTGTTTTGAGTCATAGCAATGTGAACATCCTCTTTGCCTCCCTCCAGATCTTCACGTAAGTCTATTCCATACTTAATCTGCTCTTTGTGAGTGCATTTTCTGGGAGTAGAAGTTAACTTTCACATATGGGTCTCTGGTACAGTCCAGTGACAACAGTTGTAGGAACAGGTTAGCATGAGAAAGACGATTTTCTATACCAGGAATTCATACGTTCCTTGGGGAGCGGTTTTAACTTCTACAGGGTGAGGATTTGGAGCTCTGAGCCAAAATCATCTAAGTTTCAAGAGGTAGCAGTGCCCCTGCCGGCATCTGGGTGGCATCGTGTTTTAGGAGTGGTTAAGTTTATAGGTGAAAAGTTTAGAAGGCACCTGGTCTAATCAGTAAGAAAGATCAGCAGCAACAGGGTCCAAGCCCCGGTGGTGAGTGGGAGGAATTGCCTGCCCATCACTTTCGCTGTTATTGGCTGCCTTCTGGGATGCTTTGAATAAGCACAGTGGATGAGATTACGGAAGAACTTAGTGATCAAATGCAAACATAAACATGGTGTGGGTGGCAGCAGAGCCTTTCTGTTAGAGCAGTTTGTGGTCTACGCAGCTCCTGTGTAGAGCTGATGTTCTTACACTCATCCCTGGACACACTCTTAATCTTTAGGGCTAACTCTCAACCCATGGATTATTGAGGGAGGGAATATTGCTGTTGCTAAGACTCTAGGGTTTGATCACCCATGCCTTCTGTATCTCAGTTCCCATCCAAACACCTGTTAGACATTTTTACAGCAAGCCCCACACTCACACAACAGTAGTTTCAGGAGAAAAGACTTCCCGGCACTAGTATACTATTTTGTCAAAGAATCTCTCTCTCTCTCTCTCTCTCTCTCTCTCTCTCTCTCTCTGTGCTCTCTCTCTCTCATTGGAGGCTCCATGCTTTTTTCCACCTTCTGGCCTTGAGGTGGCAAGAGAAGATTCCATGAAGCTCACATTCCAGAATTGGAGACAGCATGGAGCTGCCAATGACCTCCCCATTTCCAAGCAGAAAGCATCATATGTAAGAAGATATGGGTCCACGTTCCCTCATCTGAAATGCTTACGGCCAGATGGGATTTGGAATTCAGGACTCTGCAGATTTTAGAAAGATAACATGGTGCATAAATCATATAGCACGACATCCTAGGAAGGCTTTGGGGCAGCACTCATAGGCAAACTCATCAATGTTTCTGGAGTGAAGCATGAAGATTCATTCAGTGAAATCAATAAAGACTCCACATAACCTCATCTCAGTTCAGGACAAGTTTTGACGACAAATGACTTTGTTCTTCACTTATGAAAACAAACAAACAAACAAATCTCTTTGGGTGTCAGAGCTCTTGGATTCCCCAATACGGAGGTGCAAATATGGGCGCACTACCAACATCAGGGCTCGGCCAGGGCTCAGCTGAGCTGGGGGTGCCTATGAGAGCTCTATTCCCACTAGCAGTGCCCCAGTAGATCCTGCTGTTCCTAGGAAATCTTTAGTCCAAGTTTGGCATATTGGAGGGAATCGGTTGCTGTCATGTAGTTAGCCAAAGGCTCTGAGAACAAGTTCCCTAAAAAGCCTGCACCATTGCCTTTTGGTGGCTCTTACAGAGGTCAGCCTGGGAACGTTTTCTTCTCTGCATTCCACCTTGGAGTACTATGGAGAATCAGGAATTGGCATTGTTAGACTTCCCAGGTAGTTCATGAAATCTTTTCCTTTTTTTAAGAGATGGGGTCTCACTATGCTGCCCAGGCTGGAGAGCAGTGGCTATTGATAGACACAATCATAGCACACTGCAGGCTTGAACTCCTGGGTTCCAGAGATTGAGAGCAGCAGGGACTACAGGCATGCATCACTGCACCTGGCAATTCATTTTTATGTAACAAACACTTTGATTAAATGCACTATGTCAGGTCCTTCTTTAAGATAGGGACAGTAATAACCTTCATCTTATAGGTTAGATGATGCCCAGGAGGGTTGAGGAGCTTGCTCAAGGTCATGTAGGTATTTAAGTGTGGAGAAGGAATTAAAATCCATGAATCTGACTTCAGAGTCTGTGCTCTTAATCACTATACCACACTCCCCTATGAAACACTGGGCTTATAGAAAGTTTAAAAAAATGGTACACATGGCCAGGCACGGTGGCACCTGTAATCCTAGCACTTTGGGAGGATGAGGCAGGTGGACCACTTGAAGCCAGAAGTTCAAGACCTTCCTGGCCAACATGCCAAAACCCCACCTCTACTAAAAATACAAAAAAAATTAGCCAGGTGTGGCGGCCATGCCTGTAATCCCAGCTATTCAGGTGGCTGAGGCACGAGAATCACTTGAACCTGGGAGGTAGAGGTTGCAGTGAGCCCAGATCATGACGATGAACTCCATCCTGGGCAATGGAGTGAGACTCTCTCTCAAAAAAAATAAATAAATAAAAAGAGAAAAAAAAGGTACACATAAGAAGAAAGTTACTTTAATTTTTTTGAACCAGAAAATAAATATGATTTACTTCTTCCGGAGAGTTCAACCACGTCTTGAAAGCACTCATTTTCCATCTGTGGCCACCTCAAAATAAGATTCAATATAAATTCTTTATTTTTAGAGAACTGACAATTAAATAAAAGCTTGTTGTCCCAACAATTATATATTTTAATAGAATAATTTGAAAATGAGTAATATTTATAAGGATAGACTGAATTTCTAGAACTTGGGAATCATTTACATGACAAAGAACTTCCTTCCTCTCTTCTGTGCATGAATAGGCTTAAAGTACAGCAATGACTATTATTGTTCACAATGCTATAGCTATTACTTGGAATGTACAAAGTGCTCTAACATCACAAATTAATTGTTAAGGAGAATATTGCTATTGAAGAGTTGCATTGTTTGGAGGGAATATGATGGTTTCATAGAAAAGATGGTGTCTCTTTTGTTGTCATAATAGGAGATAAGCAAAGCCAGTGTCTGGCCAAGTCGTGAGGTGTCTCAGATCCCCGCTTTCTGTTTTAGAGATGTTTTAACTCAGTGCATTCAGGATGCAAGGACTAAAACGTATCTCCCCAATGTTATGGAAAAGGAGGATCAAATACGTGTTGATTAGAAACCTATACTCAGCAAATCCATCTGTTTCTATACATTTGTACTTATTTAATCTTCATTTCTTTCTTTTTTTTTTTTTTTGAGACGGAGTTTCGCTCTTGTTACCCAGGCTGGAGTGCAATGGCGCGATCTCGGCTCACCGCAACCTCCGCCTCCTGGGCTCAGGCAATTCTCCTGCCTCAGCCTCCTGAGTAGCTGGGACTACAGGCACGCGCCACCACGCCCAGCTAATTTTTTGTATTTTTAGTAGAGACGGGGTTTCACCATGTTGACCAGGATGGTCTCGATCTCTTGACCTTGTGATCCACCCGCCTCGGCCTCCCAAAGTGCTGGGATTACAGGCGTGAGCCACCGCACCCGGCCTAATCTTCATTTCTTACTGATGAAGTTTCACTTGGAAAATCCCGATCTCGCCTCTACTAAACTGGGAAGAAGAGAGATATGGACACCCTGGGGCTGGATTACCTGAAGGCATTGGGTTGTCCTGAGAAGTCAGGCTTGAAGGAGGCAGCAGCTCCAACACCTTAGAGCCTTGGGAAGAGCCTCCATGACAGCCACACTGACTGAGAGGAAAAAGCATGGCAGGAGAAGTTGATCTCTTTCCACTGGGAAATTTATCTGCACTGGCTAAGGCTATTAATCCATAAAACCTCTTCATCTCTACAGAGTCTGTGATTTCTTGTCTTCCCTAAAAGTCCCAGGCAAAACAGACATTTATTCATGATATTAAGCAGGTACCATACTGCAGTAACAAACAAACAAAACCACCTCCACACCTCAATGACTTCATGCCTTTTCTCCCCAACGAGGCCCGCTGCAGGCTGGGTGACCGTCCCAGGCATCCGCCCTGCATGCTGTAACACGTGCAGCTCTGCGGTCTTGGCAGGAGGTTTCCTTGGCTGCCCTGGCAAGGGATGAGACGGCTGGAATGCTGGGCCTGCCTCTTCTATTTTGACCTGTAGGATTCGCAGGTCCACAGTCCGTCAGACAGAATTAGTCCCAAGGCTCCACCTAAGGGAAAGTGCGGTGAGCAACAGGGTCACACTCGACAGAAAGAGAATCATTTCTGCAAAATGAATAGGTTCCAGCCCTTTCTCTTAGGGTAAACTCAAGGAACCGAAGTGAGAGTGGCGTATTTGTTGGCAGTACTATTATTCGTAGATGGCAGCATGCATGGAAATGCTAGCAGGCAGGGTGGTGTTCTGTGTGTCTTGGTGCCCCTCATACCTGCCACAGTAGATGGCATGCAAAGAAAGCTCAACAAAACCTTGTTCAATAACTAAATGGATGAATAAGGTCTGTATCCTTAACTTCCCGAGGCATTTCTTACTGCCCTTCTTCCCAGCCCACGCGAGGTATATCACATCAACGAGGCATTCTGTACGCCCCAAATCGCTTTGGATTTGCTGCAGTTCACCTTGATGGAATTGAAAGCTGTGGTTCTGCAGCTTTGGTCGCAGTTAGGAAACGGCTCGCTAAGCAGTGGGAGCCAAGCAAGGGGCATTTCAGTGTTGGCTGAAATTGCTGCGATAGTTGGTCCCTTACCTGACGCTCCTTCCTGAGAAACAAATTGGTCTTCAGATAAATTTTGCCTGTTAGATCCCTTGGCCAGATCTTTAGCCAAACCAACCAATAAGCCAAACTTTGACTATCAAACACCCTGATCGCCATCGGCAGTTCTGCTCGTGGCTATTTTTCTCATAATAGCAAAGGGGCTATGTTAGGCACACACGGTCTCTCCTTTGGTTTCCTGGGTGGCGGATGGCACTCCCCTAGTGAGGCAGTTTGGCCCTGCAGCCACGGCCCAGATAATGGGCTATCTTAATATCTTGGCTTTGGACTTCTTAGAACATGCTCTCATGAATGGGTAAATGGTCCTTGGCCAGACTCCTAAAAATAGCCTGTTCTGCCTCAACATCTGACTGCAACGTTGGTGATATGTATTATTAAGTAAATGTGAATTTAACAAAAATGTGCTGTGGTTTATGTACCGTTACTCTTATGCTGTGGTTTGAAACAGTGTCAGGGTTTCTGTTGACTTTTTTGAGTTTACATCTGAATTTGAATATACCCGAGCACTGGGTTATTTTACTCATCCCTGTGAAGTCTTTTATGCAGGGGTTGCTTTTCTCCTTGAGGCCTGGTGGCATGCAACAAAAACTGTGTATGTGCACGGTCATATTTTCATCTGTGAGCAGGCTGCCCCCTTGGGGTTTGAACATTAGTATTTGCTGATTTTTCCTGCCATATACATTTAAGTGCAAAGAGTTTCATTTAGATGTAGAAAGGCCTGGGGGTGCGAGGAGGTGTAATTTTTCCACAGTGAGCTTAGTATGTATAAAAAGGTAATGGGCAGTTTTATAAGGACTATTTATGAACTACTGAAGGGGAAAAAGGCACACTGCATTCTTGTTATTAGGACGAGGGAAACTAGATGAAAAGCCTGCTCATTCAAGTGTAACTGATGTATATCAAAAGACTCAGAATAGATGAAAATCGGTGTTTCGAAAAGATAGCAGGCTAAATAAAAAACTCCATAGAACGTTCATCCCAAGCAGTCTCCTCTTCCCCGCTTTTTGTCTGTAGTTTGTGCACTGGCAATAATGGAGAAACCTGAAAAATGCTAATCTCATTTCTGAGTTATTTGATAGTCTCCTAACTGTAATCCAGTATTTTGACATCGACTGGCCTCGGGTTTGAAAGAATCTGTGGTTATGGACCAGGTCGTTCTGAACTGGAAATGATCTACTTTCTGGGTTTTCTAAAGAAAAAATATTAAGCATATTTAATCATCCTCTAGCCACTTATTCACCACGAAATGCATTACTTCTTTTAATGGTGTAAATGAGTATCCAGACTGTTAGTTGTGCCTTTTGTCGTTAATAGTCCACCTGCACTTTTTCAGTCTTTCCTTTTTTGAGTGTTCATATGTTCACAGAAACTCCGTCCAGATGGTTAGGAACTGGGTAAGTTGTTTAAGACAGTGGCACATTATAAAGATACCACACTAGTCCCGGCCTCTTAGGGGTGGGGACAGAGACTGCAGTGAGGTTAAGCATTTCACTCATGATCACGCCGTCAGTGGTGACTGAGGACATGAATTTAGTCTTTTCAGATCAAGCTGGTGACCAAAGGCTGTGACAACTGCATTCAAAGTCCCAGGTAACAGTATGCTTCGTGCATCTGCCAAGGTGAGCCAGGCCGGGGTTTCTTGATCTTTGACGAGTAATGGCTTCAGTAGGGAGGCTTTAAAAGGCACATATCCTCAGATCCCACGCCAAGACCCTACCCTTGGAGATCTGGATTCAGTAAGTCTGAGGTGGGACCCTGGTACCAGTATTGTGGGAAGAGACCCCAAGTGATTCTGATGAGCATTAACGGTTCTGAATTAGTGACCGAGGCCCATAGTCAGTTCTATAAGCCTGGATACATGGAGGAAGATTTGGGGGGAAAGAAGGGATTCGTCTCGTTTTGGCTCCATACCAGAAGGCACAGGAGGGCTGAAGAATTCCTGATGGTTTCAGCTCAGAGCCAGGGTCGGGCAGCTGAGCGACCCTCCTCCTTCCCTAAGCCACAAACACCAAGCAGATGCTTGGTGATGTCCTTATGGCAGACGGGCATGGAATAATGGCACCATTACGTGTTAGAAACTTTGTTCTCTACATCTCTTTGGAGATGCTTGAATTTCCTGTGGGTGGCAGGGCTAGGCAGTCTCAGGCAACCTCTCATTCCTCACTAAAAATGAAGACCACCCCCCGCCTCTCAAAGTCTCCCTCTTCATAGTCTTCTTCTCCCAGTCCCGTGGGGTCATGGTCATTCATGTTCATGGTTCAAAAACGATTTCTGTGCCTGCTATGTGCCAGGATTGTTAGACATGTGACCCAGTAATCTTAAACCCAATAACCCCCTAATGGGACTTCCTTGAAACACACAGAAAACAAATAAAAAATCTTTTCATTTTTAACTTAAAATTGTTTCCTCATTTTAGAAAAGCATTTTTCTACAATTTCCTCTTTTATCCTAAATAAACATCAATACTTCAGATTTTAGTTAATATAAAAATTTCAAATGCATTTTTGTGTTTCCAGTGAACAGCCAAAGCATTAAATCTGGCTTCATTTTCCCCCTCGGAAATAGACAATTCCCCTAAAATTTACCTTCTGCCTATCATATGCCTCAAAACTCTGAAAAAGAGCCGAATTTCAAAAATCAAACCATCAAAGGAAATAACAGTGAACAGTAACAGCATCTTCTGGATGGTTCTGAAAATAGAGGCTGTAAAATTTTTATACAAATGCAAGAAAGAGTATCCTGATAAAATGTGATGGATAATAAGTTGCCTTATGTTGCGGGCCACAAACTCATTATTAAGCCAAAATGGAATTTTAAACATTGTTCCTTTTGCATCTATTATTTTTATCTCAATCATGTTTCCTGAAATGGATTGTCTTTGGTAATTGTCCAGAATGTGTGGGAAACATTGGTTCAATAAAACCATCATGATTGATTTTTGGAGGAAGATAGAATTATGTCTATATGTCTGTCTGTCTGTTTTTGGAGTGTCTAACTCTGTTAAAAAAAATACCCTAAATGATCTTATTTTGCACAAGTATCAGGTGGCTTATAATAACAATAGCCTATCAAATACACAACAGTAACATAAAAGGAAATGAAAAGCTCCACCTGCCTCAGGGATCCATTGTTGTCTCCAGCAATATGCTTCCAGACTACCAGTTAAGTGGATTTTTTTTTTTTTTTTTTTTTTTGAGACAGGGTCTTGCTCGGTCTCCTGGGCTGGAGTGCAGTGGTGCAATCAGGGCTTCCTGTAGCCTGTATCTCCCAGGGTCAAGCAATCCTCCCACCTCAGCCTCCCGAGTAGCTGGGACCTCAGGTGTGCACCACCATGCCTGGTTAATGAATTTTTAAAAATTTTTTGTAGAGATGGGGTCTTGCTATGTTGCCCAGGCTGGTCTCAAACTCCTATCCTCAAGTGATCGCCCTGTCTTGGCCTCCCAAAGTGCTAGGAATATAAGCATGAGCCACCATGCACTGCCTCATTTTTAACAATATAAAGCCCTATGGAAGCTCTTCTTAATGTCCTCTGTAGATATTCAAAACTTATCCCTCATCATGAGAAACGCACAGAAACAAGGAGTAAGAGCAACCTTAGGAATAAGAACAGCTGGCCAGGGCTTGATATGAAAGCCACACCATTTTGGAGAGCTCATCTTCCATTATTAGAAATGTTTGAGTCGTCCGGGCGCGGTGGCTCATGCCTGTAATCCCAGCACTTTGGGAGGCCAGGCAGGCGGATCACAAGGTCAAGAGATCGAGACCATCCTGGCCAACATGGTGAAACCCCGTCTCTACTAAAAATACAAAAAATTAGCTGGGCATGGTGGCATGTGCCTGTGGTCCCAGCTACTCGGGAGGCTGAGGCGGAAGAATCACTTGAACCCAGGAGGCAGAGGTGCAGTGAGCCGAGATTGTGCCACTGGACTCAGCCTTGGTGACAGAGCAAGACTCTATCTCAAAAAAAAAAAAAAAAGAAATGTTTGAGTCTTAGACGCTTCAATATTAAGATGACTAGACAGCCTCGGTGGCTCATGCCTGTAATTCCAGCACTTTGGGAGGCTGAGGCGGGCAGATCACGAGGTCAGGAGATCAAGACCATCCTGGCCAACATGATGAAACCCTGTCTCTACTAAAATAGAGAGAAAAAAAAAATAGCCAGGTATGTGCTAATTTTTAGTTAGTGGTGGTATGCACCTGTAGTCCCAGCTACTTGGGAGGCTGAGGCAGGGGAATCATTGGAACCTGGGAGGTGGAGGTTGCAGTGAGCCGAGATCACGCCATTGCCCTCCAGCCTGGTGCCAGAGTGAGACTCTGTCTCAAAACAGAAAAAAAAAGATAATATAAGAAGGCACATTTGTAACATAGTGAGTTATATCCTTGAGTATGCGGCCCTTGTTAAGTGGGCCTTTAGAAAATAAATTTAAAATGGGGATATCGAAAACTGTATTTTCTGTTATTCACTAGGTAAGAGAAGGCTAGTGCTCTCATTTCTTCTTTCTGGGAATACAGCTAGCCTCCATTTCTCAGATTCTTTTGCATTTGGGCCATATGACAGAGTTCTAGCCAACAGAATGTTGGTACAAGTGTCAAATGCCACCCTAGGCAAGGACCATGTTAAATCTTCTGTATAATCTTATGCAATATCTATTTCTATTCTGTGGGGACTTGGAAGGCCATATATGGAAATGATTGGAGTCTCTGATGGCCAAAATAGAAAAAGAATAGTCTCCAAATGATTACATGGAACACAGGGTCCCACAATCTTCTCCCACCCAACCAGCACACATTAGGCTATTCTGTCCTCAGAAATCCTGCCCTCTGATCAACATCTCCCCATTCTCCTCACTCCTGGCAACTACTGTTCCATTCTCTGCTACTATGAGTTCAACTTTTTAGATTCCACATATAAGTGAGATCATGCAGTATCTGTCTTTCTCTGCCTGTCTTATTTCACTTAGCATGACAGCCTTTAGGTTCATCCACGTCACAGATGACAGGATGTCCCTGGTAAAGGTTGAATAGTATTCCGCTGTGTATGTACCATGGTTTCTTTATCTGTCGATGGACGCTTAGGTTGATGCCATACCTTGACTATTGTGAACAGTGCAATGAACATGTGAGTGCAGATACCTCTCCAACATACGGACTTCACTTCCTTTAGATGTGTACCCAGGAATGGGAGTGCTAGATCATATGCTAGTTTTATTTTAATTTTTAAAGGAACCCTCCCATACAGTTTTCCATAATGGCTGCACCAATTTATATCTCCACCAACGTTGATTTATTTCTTAGAGAAACAAAGTTGGGAAGTATGCAGTCCTGGGCTGGAATGGTAACTTTAGGAAGTCATTCAATGAAGACGCTTCCCCGAGCCCTCCTCTCCAGCCCGCTTATAATGTGGCTCTCATGCTTGTGGACCATTATGTCAGCTCAAGCTTCAGCCATCACATCCATATTCCAGACAGTGGAAAGCAACCAAGGGTCAAAAGGCATATTCACAGTCTTTTAAGGAGGCTTCCTGTAAACTGCACAAAACACTTCCGCGTACATCTCATTGTCCAGAGTTTGTCATAGGGAGAGATCTAGCTGCAAAGAAAGCTGGGAAATGTAGTTTTTACTTGGGGGTAGTCACGTACTTGAGAGTTTTGTCACTAAAGAAGAGGGGGAGAACAGCTATTGGGGTAGGGGACCAGAAGACTTTACGACAGTTAATAACTGCGGGTTTCTTACTGTGAGGGAAAAGCTGGCTTATACAAAGTGCGATTTTAGACACACACCTGTGTTCACATATACACTTTTTAATTGATACCTAAAAATATGTAATGTATATAGCTTGCCATTTTCATCCTAGCCTTAGCCCATTAGAATTCCTCTGCAGTCAGTGAAGTAACTATTCTCCAGTGTTTTGGGCATAAACGTAACTTCCACCTGATGGCAAAAGAAACATAAGGATACTTTACATTCTGTGTATCGTGTATCAGCATGCATAGAAACACAGTCACATGCCACGTAATGACATTTTGGTCACCAATGAACTGCAAATATGACGGTCCCATACGATAATAAGCTGAAAAGTTGCTATCACTTGGTGACATACCCTTTGTAATATTATAGCACAATGCATTACACACACATTTACAGTGTGTGCGATGCATGAACAAACCTACCTGTGCGATCAGTTGTATAAAAGTACAGCACATGCAATTACGTACAATAAATAGTACTTGATAATGATACTAAACGATGTCATTGATTTATGTTTTTACTATACTATACTGTTTTACTATACTATACTATCATTATATTTTAGCGTGTACTCCTTCTACTTATTAAAAAAAGTTAACTGTGAAACAGCCTCAGGCCAGCCCTTCAGGAGGTGTTCCAGAAGAAGACATTTTTTTTTTTTATTGCACTTTAGGTTTTGGGGTACATGTGCAGATCATGCAGGATTGTTGCATAGGTACATACATGGCAACGTGGTTCCCTGCCTCCATCCCCCCATCACCTGTATCTGGCATTTCTCCCCATGCTATCCCTCCCCGACATCCCCACCCCCCACTGTCCCTCCCCTAGATCCCCTCAACAGACCCCAGAGTGCGATGCTCCCCTCCCTGTGTCCATGTGTTCTCATTGTTCAACACCTGCCTATGAGTGAGAACATGCGCTGTTTGATTTTCTGTTCTTGTGTCAGTTTGCTGAGAATGATGGCTTCCAGAATTATCCATGTCCCTACAAAGGACACAAACTCGTCGTTTTTTGTGGCTGCATAGTATTCCATGGTGTATATGTGCCACATTTTCCCTGTCCAGTCTATCATCAATGGGCATTTGGGTTGGTTCCAGGTCGTTGCTACTATAAACAGTGCCACAATGAACATATGTGTGCATGTATCTTTATAATAGAACGATTTATAATCCTTTGGCTATATACCCAGTAATTGGGTCAAATGGAATTTCTATTTCTAGGTCCTTGAGGAATCGCCACACTATCTTCCACAATGGTTGAACTAATTTATACTCCCACCAACAGTGTAAAGTGTTCCTGTTTCTCCACACCCTCTCCAGCCTCTGTTAGAAGAAGACATTGTTACCACAGGAGATGACAGCTCCATGTGTGTTCCTGCCTGTGAAGATCTTCCAGTGGGACAAGGTGAGGAGCTGAAAGATGGTGGGTGGGTGACCCCGACCATGTGTGTGCCTAGGCTAATGTGTGTCTTTGTGTCTCAGTGCTTAACAAAAAAGTAAAAAACAAATTTTGAAAACAGAAAAAAGCTTACAGAATGAGGATAGAAATATTTTTGTACAACTGTACAATACATAATTTGTTTTAAGCTAAGTGTCACCCAGAACAGGCAAAAGTTTAAAAAAATTGAAAAGTTTACCAAGTAAAAAAGTGACAGTAAGCCAAGGTTAATTTATTAGTGAAGAAAAAAAAATTTTTTTTTTGTTTTGGTGAGGCAGAGTTTCGCTCTTGTTGCCCAGGCTGGAGTACAATGGTGTGATCTCGGCTCACCGCAACCTCTGCGTTCTAGGTTCGAGTGATTCTCCTGCTTCAGCCTCCCAAGTAGCTGGAATTACAGGCATGCGCTACCACCCCCAGCTAATTTTTTAGAAAAAATATGTTTTAATAAATGAGTGTAGCCTAAGTGTACAGTGTTCATATGAAGTCTTCAGTAGCGGACAGCAATGTTTTAGGCCTTCGCATTGACTCCCCTCACTCAGTTGACAATTGATTCACCCAGAGCAGCTTCCTGCAAGCTCTGTTCATAGTATGTATCCTAGCCTGATGTGCCATCTTAAATCTTTAATACCTTATTTTTACTGTACTTTTTCTATGTGGAGATATACAGATACTTGCCATTGTGTTACAATTGCTTATACTACTCAGCATAGTCACATGCTTGTAGCCTAGGAGCAACGGGCCACACCTCAAGGCCTGGGTGTGTCGTAGGCTACAGCCTCTAGGTTTGTGGAGTGCCGTCTGTGATGTTCACACAAAAGTTGCCTAACGATGCATTTCTTAGCAATGTATACCTGTCATTAAGTGATTCATGGTCTTAATTACACGCATGTGTCCGTATATCATGCTCTGCTATTGTTTCAGTATAAGCACGACAAGCCTTGTGCTTGTCGGATTGGATTTAGGGATAGACATTCCCTATGCTGAGTCCGTTTTCTGTCAGTTCCTGTGTTTGAGTGAGCGGCATTCCCTTGCTGCACCTTCCATTTCTACAGCACTACAACTTTATGGAATTGTGGAGACATTCTGGTAGAAGAAATATAAAACAGATAACTCCCTTTACATTGGATGTGTGGTAGATACCTTATTTATCATGTTTCCTGTGTATTCTATTTTAAAGGCACATAATATATACCCCAAATTTCCTCCCTATTTTCTATGACATCAAGGACAACTCCCCATCCCCATGTAGTATTATTTGGTGTTAAAATTGTATCTAGCTTTCTCCCTCGTGCCCCACTCACCTATCCAGGTACATTCCAACATTGTATTCATCTGTGCTACCCGCTAATATAACAGAATAAGGAATGTTTCATACCAAAGATTTAGGATTTTGAGTACCCTCAGTGACCGGGTGTTAGAAGCATCCAAAAAGTGACCTCTGGAAAACTAGAGTTAACTGCTTTACATCTGACACCATCTAAATGCTTTACAAAGGACTGCCTCTTAATTTCCCACTAATCCTATAATTAAGTGCACGCTATTATTGTCACTCCTGTTTTTACAGAAGTGGAAACTAAGGCTTCTATAAATTAAAATACAGTTACATAGCTGGGGGCAGATGGCCTGCCCCGAAGCCCATGATTCGAATCACCATGCCCTGCTGCATTCAGCATGGCCCCCGACGATCGCCATCCAGGGTCCCCATAGAGCCGGTTTGCCAAGCACGCACTTGGGGGAGCACCGCTTTCTACAGCGTGCTCTGCTCAGAGACACATTTCCTCCCTGGGAAAGCCTACAGTCTAATTAGGAAAATAACGTGATCATATAAGATGACTGGAATACCAAATACTCTATCCACAAGAACCCACTGATCTCCAGGCTGACGCAGCCTGGAGGGTTCATAACATACTATGGTGGACCACCTTGCCTCACTATGAAAGACGCACTAATTGAGGCAAAGCTGGGTTTTTTTTGTTTTTTTTGTTTTTTCCTTTTTCCAGGCAAATCCTGTCTTGCCATGAATTAACCACCAGCCATTTTCATGTGCACTCACTCATCCTCTGGCCACCTCAGTCATTTATTTGCAATCACGTTCGCATATTCTGGGCACTGGAAGTTGGTTCAGTTAACAAGGAAGAAGGAAACTGATAAAGATATTGTTAATGGATCTCTTTGTGCATAAAAAGCACTCCCATCTTCCCTCCCACATGCTGTCCTGAATTCCCCTTTTCCTTCTTCTCAAAGTTTTACTTTTCTCAGAATGTCTGTGTGTGCCATATGACAGTGATTTTCTGTGGTAATTGCTTTATTCTTCAATAAGAACCTTTACAATAGCAAACTCCTACAATACTTATGTGTAAATTAGGGCTGTTCCAAGGCAAAAAATTGAAACTTGCACGTCGTCATTTTTGATAAATTAAAAAAAAAAATCCCCTTGAATGTGAGAATGTGAGAATTTTTGTCCTGTGCCAAAAAAAAAAAAAAAAAAATTAATTAATTCTTTTCTGCCTCTAGAGTTTCATGTGTTCGGGTTTACATTACGGGATCTCAGAGAGGATAGATCATTAATTCATTTCAACACAGTCAGCTTACCAAAAAAAGTGTGTTTCATTCTGCTTTATACAAAAGTTGGGTGGCATTCTATGGAAATGCGATTTTACAATGAAAGTGCTCTCGGGCTATGAACACTGTTCATAAGCCGCTGGCTGTGGAGGCTAGAGGACTGTTGCATCCCCAGACAGCAGGGCCAGCACGAGGCAAAAGCCACACACCTTAGCTGAGGGACCCCAAAAGAAATGTTCGCGGTAGCAGAATCTTTATTTTGCTCACTTGCAATAGCAACAACAAAATGATGCCACAGACGAAAACTGTCATGTCCCACCCCCTCCATCTGTCCTGTGCTGTGCACCCTCATTCTACAAATTAATCTTTCACACATTTTTTAACAAAAAAAGTGTTAATGTTATAAAAGAAAAAAAAAAACAAGGAAAACAGAAAAGGCTGTGTAGAAAATAAATTAAATTTAAATTTGATGGCAGTTATGACTTTTTTTATTGACTATAAGAGCAAACAGTCACATCAAATTGGTGCCACTGGCATATAATTAAAACTACAGGGCACCCTTAATGATCTCTGACAATGATCGCGTGTGTTTTTTTTAAATATAGCATGCACATTTTGTCCAATTTGGGCTCTTTTTTCCTGTTGCTTTTGTCCTCTTTCTGAGTGGATATTATTCATGAACTGAGTCTTTATTATCTATTTGGCCATCTGCATAGCATTGGCCATAGTCCCCTGTATTGTAATTTTGAGTGAAATAAGGACTGCTGGAGATTGCAACACTAAAAATAAATAATCGTAATAACACGTTTTAAGAACCCAAAAGTAAAAGGTGTAACGAAAAACATTTGGGCTGGAGGTGAGCTTTGGAGGTACGTGGCGTGAAGGCGGTGGGGGAAGAGAAGTCATTCCGTTCTCTCATTTAGCATCACAGAAGCTGGATATTCACTCTGACCAAACTAACAACTAGTTGCCTTGATAAGATAATAGGCAATTCTGAAAGTGATGCTGCTTCATGCTAGATTGTCTTTTAAAGGAAACAAGTATTTGTTCTCTTAGTACTCTCTTGCTTCAGAAGCCCACAGACTCCATGGGGTGGCAGCCCAGCAGCACAGTGTCCTTTGGCTATCAAGATTTTAGCTACTGAATATTTATCTTTACCACGTATTAAATCCCTTGCTTTCGTTTAGTGAAGGCAGATTTTTTAAAACATTAAAATAGTAGAACATATTTCCCATTAAAAAAAATATGCATGGGAGAAAATAAACGGAAATAATTGTTTGCTTTCTAAAACTTTGTCTCATTTTATTTGTTTCCCTCCATTCTCCCCCCCAGTCTTTTGGATATTTTCTTTCCTTTCTTTCTGAAACTCTCTTCCTTGGGGTTTGCTTGTCTCTTTTCGCCTTCCACTTGTCAGATCTTCCCGACAGCCTCTGGAAGGCCATCAAACCAGCTGATTGAAAGATGAATATGAGTTAGCAAAGAAACACCTTCCTGAACACAGAAGATCTGTGAGACTGTAATATATGAAAATAACATTTCTGTTTCAAGTGAAAATGTACACTATTCTATGTGTTTTTTAATGTTCCTTAATTTTTTTTTTTTTTTTTTTTTTTTTTTTTTGCTTGTAGTTTATTCCTACTAAACTTGAGGAACATGCAGTTAAAGCTTTGCTTTCTCTCTTTCTCTCTCTTTTTCATACACACAAACAGCTTGGGCTTACTACCAAAGCAGAATGAATTCTGTCAATTATCTCATTATTTAGAAAATGAGTTATTTACTTGCATTGAATTATGGTTCAAAATAACTTTCTTGTTGTATTTCTCTTTCCTTCCAAAATTGATTCATGTATGTATACGGTAATAACCTGAATGACATAAAATTTTCAAATTTGGAAAGTTTGAGCTAATCACGTTAATATCCGTATTGATTTACCTAAAAATAAAGAAGATCTATAATCAAAAGGGATAACCCAGTTTCCAAAATAGCCACATGTGTACTTACTCATGGCAAGTAAAATTTAGGGCATATGTATTTATTTATTTTCATACCTATTTAACTTGCATAGAATGGGTATGCTGGTCATTTTAAAAAATGATTGAGAGTTAATTTATTGCTTTTAAGGCTAATTTAATTACAAATATTCCAATAGCCCCATAATGCTAAACTTTTGTATCTAGCATTAATGTTGACTTTAATTAACATTATGTTTACATATTAATATCTGTTAGTTACCTCTGTGAGATCTGCAGAAAATAAAAATACTATATTTTACACACCTGTTTTAAGCCACGCAGTTCCATTTTCTCTAAATTGGTGTGATAATCATTGATATTTTAAAACCTTATCCAGATGTGCACTTAATACAGTACAGATTTTTCTTTAACAAACTATATTTCAAATCTGATTCTTCAAGAAAAAAAACCCAAAAATTCTTCCCCCCAAATAGCTAAATACATAGTCTAGAGTATGCACAATTGAGAGTCAAAATTTTCACTCTTCTAACATAAGAATAAAGTGATTTTAAAAAAACCCATGACATTAAAAATATTCTTTTAGCAATGTGATATAATACAATACTTTAAATAATACCAAAATAAATTATACTTGTGTGAAACGGTCTGGGCCAGTATCATACGCCTCAGCCCTTCCTTTGCATTGTTCCTCCAGCCCACCCCCTGCTAAAGTATTATACCAAATAGTATCTGATACTAAACATTAACTCTTAACCATAGCTTACTATTGCCCTGAGTTGAACTAGAAATTCCAGGGCAGAATAACAAATAGGCCTCTCTCTCTACTCACTCGCATTCTGTGGGAGTTTCATAGTTGTTTGGGAAAGCAGGATTTGAGGAATGACATTCTAACATGCTTAGGTAAAGTATGCTGATTCTAGAATATTTCTGTAGCTGGTTGTAAATGTCACAGACTCATCATCTCAGAAGCTGTATAAGAAGAAGGGATCTCAATCAAATGTCTGACCAGATCCCTCCTGGCCGTAAGAGTTTAATTTTCATTTAAACAATAATAAATATAGGCATGAGGGTTTGAGATGAATTATGTAAGCCCTTTAGCTACAACCATTACATTCTGCCACCAAATGAGCTGCTGTTCTCACTTTGTTTTATGGGTTCTGCATAGCCTGTGTTATTATATCTGCCAAATAAAACCCAGCAAACCATGCAAATGAAAATATAATCTTTTATCTCTCATAGTCCCCGGATGCACCCATATATACAATTTCATCAATTTCTTTGCACCACATGTACTGTTCCTAGGACCCTACTGTCTTAATAGGACCTACAGAAAGGGAAAACACTTCTTACTTGGAGGTATCTTCATTTATATCCACCAATAGCATGTTTCTGTAGCTGCGGCTGCACTCGAAAAGTCAGGAATAATTCCTTTCATTATATTTTTAGCTCATGTATGTGGTTCCATTGAGATCACGGGTGTCCTCAAGGATAAAGACCCAAATGACTGTACGTTTTCAAAGCATGGCAGATTCTCACTTGTTTTAAAACACTGGAGTTTTTCTTTTGATTTCAGTGGCCTAAAGATCTGAGGAACAATGACTTAGTGAATTGATGATGAATGATCTCTGCAACTCACCAATCTTAATTTGGGGCCTTGGACATGTCACTTAGCCACTCCGTTTCAACATTCTCCTCCAAGTAATGAGAACAACAACACATCTTATGCCTATAAGAGATGTTGAGCAATAACTCACCTCTAAAATGCCTCAAGGATGAAATACCTCTTACATATACTAAAGAACTGTTATGCTTCTCCCAGGAGTAAAGTCTCTACCACATCCATCTGGGGTGTTTCTAGGTTGGGTCAGAGTGTACCCTAAAAAAGTAAATAGATGCTTTTGTGGTAGTCTGCATAATAAGCTCTCCTTCATCCCAAGTTTAAAGGGCGCAGGTGAACATATAAAACACTGCTATTCCTGCTGGCCTTGGAAAAATGCAAAGGTGTCAGTTACTTCTTTCCATTATCTTCCTTCCCTTCTCTTTCCCTTCTCTTCTACCCTCTCCCTTACTTCCTTCTGTTCTCTCCCTCCCTCCCTTTCTAGAAATATTTCTTGAATGCTTATTATGTGCCAAGCACCATTCTAGCTGCTAAAGATACAGCTATTATCATAGAAAGAGTCCCCATCCTGAGGGAGCTTACAATCCACCAAGGAAGATAGGAAACAAAAAACAGAGTGGGGGCCGGGCGCGGTGGCTCACGCCTGTAATCCCAGCACTTTGGGAGGCCGAGGCAGGTGGATCAAGAGGTCAAGAGATCGAGACCATCCTGGTCAACATGGTGAAACCCCGTCTCTCTAAAAATACAAAAAATTAGCTGGGCCTGGTGGCGCATGCCTATAATCCCAGCTACTCGGGAGGCTGAGGCAGGAGAATTGCCTGAACCCAGGAGGCGGAGGTTGCGGTGAGCCGAGATCGCGCCATTGCACTGCAGCCTGGGTAACAAGAGCAAAACTCTGTCTCAAAAAAAAAAAGAAAAAGAAAAAAACAGAGTGGGTATCTTTGATGGGGAATTTTCCTGGCTCATCTTATCAAAGTAGTTCAAGAGTATTTCCTTCCAGTGCTAGTTCATGCATCTGCTTATGAGCCAGGCCAAATGTCTGTACAGAGGCTGATGTCACTGGAACCAGGCCTTACACATGATAGGTATCCAGTGGCTGTTGAATGAATGGATTTATTTCTGAAATGTGATCAGTTTGCTTAACAAATAGTTCATATTCCTCAATGAAATGTCAGTTCATACCTACAATTTCCCCATAAGGTCAACCTAAAACTACGTAATGAATGTGCTATGAAATTCTTATTCTATATTAATATGAACTCTATAAAATCTAGTTCATATTAATCTGGTCTTGCCAGATAAACCAGCCAAACTAGTGACCTAGGTAAATAAGTGTTCACGTGAGTACACACACACACATACACACACACACACACACATTGCCCCAACTGTGGCAACTTCATGTCTGGAAAGAGTTAAATACTGAGTATAGCCTACATCATTTTTTTTTTTAAATTCCTTATTCTTTTATCAAGTGCTCTCTTGGCAAAACCAACTGAGTATATTCCAGTCTTCTTCACTCTGGGGATAGCTATTTCATGAAGTATTATTTAAGAATAATTTGCAAGACAAAAAATAGTGGCATAATCAGCAGAGGCCAGGAAGAGGTATGAACATCTCTGCTTCATTCACCTCTGCTGCCACTGCCACGCCTACCAGCACCATCTCCACCGCCACGGCCTCTACCATGCACCACTTCCCACTGGGATCTTTCCTTCTCTTTACCTCTCTTCCATTATCCTTCTTCTATACCGTCACCCTCTTCTCACCATTCTTTACAGCCCTCCCGTCCCCTGTAAAGCCATTGTCCCATATACTGCTCTACTCCGTCTGTCATTTGTCTCTGTCTAAAATGCCCCATTGTGTATATGTCTTGGTTACGCAGTCTCTTGTCACTGTGTGTTTTGGTGAGCCTGTGTTCCTGCATCTGTCCCATATCCCAAGTACTAAGGTAAGGTACAGCGTGGCATTATAGACCAGTTGTAAGTCTAATTTCTTTTATTGGACCCAACTTTTTTTTTTTTTTTTTTTTTTGCCATGACCTTGCTGAACAACCTCAGTTGTGTAAAAGAACTTCAGAGCAATGGGTTTTCAGTTAAAACATGTGACAGTACATTAATGTACAGAGACAGAGAACAAAGAAAGCTTCGAGGCCCATAGAAGGAATTTGAAATGTGTTTTCTCTGAGTTCATATTCAAGAACCACTTTTCCTATTGTCTCCCATAAAGCTATTACTGCAGCTTCAATTTAAAATGCTTATTTTTACTGAGTTTAATTTAGATACACATTTGCATTGTAAAATGGGTACTTTAAAAATAATCATTTTAGTCTTCGGCGTAAATGCTACTTCTTTGTAAGAGAAGTAACTTCCTGAGTTGCATGTTATTGCTAAGGGTGAAGGAAATTTCTGGAGTGAGATTTAACCTTCTGTCTGCTCTTATTACCGGGAATAGTTTGAATTTGGTATGTATCAAGGCTTTTGTGTTAAATTTATAGAATTTCTCTATAACCAGAGTTTAATTAAGACAATTTTATCTTATTACAGTAGTTAGGATTGGTAACCACTTATTAGGCATCAGCAACATATTAGTTACTGAAAGAAAAATGAAACCTTATCTTTGTCCATTGGATTCACAATGACATTTATACATAATGACGTTCTAAGAGGGAATATTATTTCATGTATTGTTGGCACCTAGCACATGGCGGAAATTTAACAAGAACCATGATAATGCGTTTCCTGTTTCTCTAACATATAATAAGTTCTCAGTAAATAATTTCCAGGTGTATCATTCTCCTTTCTGCTGGTTTAAATCCAAGAAGGTGCTGCATTCAAGAGTGGAGCAAGCACAGAAGAAAGGAAAAATTTCTCCCTGTACGAGAATGCAGACAGGCGCTGTTTCTATCTTGGGGTCCAAAGCACAGCAGTAAACGCACAGTAGGTGTGCAATTAATATTTCCTGGTGACCCCTCTTGTTCTCTTCATTTCACCTTTTCTAAGTTCATTTGCAAACCAAATTTCTACAAACTCTAATTTAAGCAACTTAAAAGAAGAAAAAATATTAGCATTCAAATATTTAGAAGTTTTATTCTCTCATTTTTAACAAAACAACTTCTACTTACTAATATTGTGCAATATTTTAGCATAATTAATACCTTGAAGACTTACTATTGAAGGGGGGTTATGAATATCACAGGTTCATATTAAATCTTTCTTCAATAGAATTTACTCATCTGGAAGTCATGTTTAGTTGGGTTATTTTAAACGGTAAATCTTAAAAAGCCCACAGATAAAATGAGTGCATCTTTTAATTATCCAAAGTAATGCAGCCTTCAACACAACAGATAAACTCCAACATCTGGTATTCAAAGGCATGCGATTTTTAAGGACAGTAGACTTGTCTTTAGAAATGTGTTTTGTTTGGAATAGCCTTTAAATAATTTTTAATGGATTGAACTCCTACCGGTGAATGACATGAAGGCATTCTGTGGCGCAAGAAAGCCAGCCAGCCTAGGGTTCAAAGGAGGCCTGGGATTATATACAAAGTGAATGATAAATATATTTATAGCACAACGTTAACTATGAAAGCCATCATTGTGTGCAATTTTTTTTTCATGTGCTATAAGGTATAATGTATTTTATGGGAAGCCTGAAGGAATTGGGGGAGGGGGGAGAGAAAGAGAGATAGAGATAGAGATAGAGAGAGAGAGAGAGAGAGAGAGAGAGAGAGAGAGAGAAGAGGGTTGTAAGTTGGGTGGCTACTGAAATACCTCTTTGCTTTTTACCTAAATTCTCTAAAGTGGCCTATCTTAGTCCCAACCAAGCCTGAACTCTTGGCCTCCAGCCATGATGCCATCTATAAAAGCACTGATGTACAGTGAGCAGCAACAAACTGGCTACACAGGAAAAAGTTTTAGGGAGACTGTATCTTTTGCTCCTCTCTGCCCTTAAGCCTCAGAAGGTTTGAATCAGTGGTGTAGGCTCATTCTGCTTTCACTGGTACACTACCAATGCCTGGTGCAAACCTGCTAAGGATTTTTCTTCAAGAGTTTGTGATAAGGTTATTTCTGTCTTCAGGGCTGAGAATCAGGCTGAATTATCTCCAGTGCAGGGCTTACCATAGTTTAGGAATTTAATAAATAGATTCAAGTATCACAGAATTTATAACCCAGGGAATATGACATAGAATGTGCTTTGCAGAATTATGAATATATTCTATAGATAAGATTAGAATATATTATAGAGAATTATAAATACATGAAATATGTATTTTAAGAATGATGCTATATAAAACATGTTCCCTGTTCACTTCATTGTTGTGATGTGTGTTCTGGTTTGTTCTTTTTTTTTTTTTTTTTTAATCATTATCTCAATTGTGTGTCAGTGTTTCCTTTTCTCTTTAGACAATATCAACCTGTTCATTTCTAAAAGCCAGAAAGAGACAGAGATAGAGAGAGAGAAAAACCTAAATAAGTTCATAGAGATTGATGTATGCTGTGATATTGAAAGTGAGTGGCTTAATAGAAACTTGAACAAACTTTCCAGTTTAGTGGTTTTTTTTTCTCTCTAGCTTCAAAATCAGGTTAATCTCTACCTACATTTTGTTAGATTTTATAGTTATTACCAATATAATACCTTAAAATACCTGGTATTTTACTATTGTTTGCCTCCCTAATTTTAAAAACTTCCATTCATATAGGAAGTTAATACATTTATAAAATATCAACATCCAAAAACTAGTTTCGGAGATAACTTTTTCAACATGACCTATTGCATAAAGTGTAATAAAAACACTGAGGTTTTTCCGAGATTTGAGCTGTGGTTCACACTTAAAAGTCAGACACTCATTTTATGGAACTGCTCATCAAATTAAATTGTGTTTGATTCATCAACATTTTATACTATTAAATTGTTATTAGTTGAAATGTATATGTTATTAGCACATAAAACTTGTTCCCGGCAAGAAAGATTCATTTGTATCACTTTTAATTTCAGGACTCCTGGAAAAGTATGGACGAACTGGAACTTTACAGGACTGAGTTCCTCCAGAGAGAAAGCATGGTATCTGTTCTCAAGAGCTGAGAATGTATACTTTTTACTCTTTTTCCCCCACTGTTGGGGGCAGGGGAGAAGTATAGATTATTGGCTAAAAAAAAAAAAAACAAACCACAAAACTGACAAAGTGTCTTTGTATCATGGTGATTTGCTAAGCCTGTTACACAGTGGTAAACACCCTACTTTGAGGTCCTTAATAGAGGGGGATATTTACACTTTGACTTATTACCTTCCATGGTTCCAATGGGTATTAAATAAAAAAATAGTAATCATTCTATAGTATAATCTCTCTGATATCAGCCTATTTTCACTTAAAATTTTCATGATGGTAACTTTCCAAAGGATTAAAAGTATCATTTGTACAGTAAATTCATAAGACAGTTTAAAACAGAGTAAAAACAATTTTTTTAAATATAAAAGGCATGAAATACAGTCACACTACGGGACTCTAGATAAAATGGTTGTAGCAACTGAGGGGCAACAGACTTGCCTCCTTAAATATCCATTTAATCTATATTTTCTGGCCACACTGCTCAGTTCCCAAAATGGATTCTAGAGATGACTATTAGGGACACACACACACACACACACACACACACACACAAAATGGTTACAACTTTTGATGGATCAATGTTTCCTTCTGCACATCTTTGGGGGCTGTTATTCTACTTGCAGGTACATTCTATAAAACATTTTGTTAGAGCTACACCCTGGCTCTAGATGCCGTAGAGCTGAGTTTCTAAGCTTTCTGTAGATACTCTGAGAGTCCTAATATTTTCATGAATTGTTTAATATCCTGAGACTATCAATTACTTTGTCTACTCATCTAGAGATCTGTCACTCTCCTGATTTTTAACTTAGTAGATGAGAGAAACAGCTTTGATAACGCAAACATTTCTTTTTCCCTGAATTTATTGGTAAAACATGGACTTTTCACATCTCATTTTGTGTGCCTGTATATTTCATCTGTGAATAACATTTATAAATTTCCCTACCTTGAAACATGTCAGATTGAAATTGGGCCTTCTATCACTAGACTGAAAAGACCCAGAATTCATCGAAAGCACAGATAAAACAGACTTCATGGAATATAAAAACTCTAGTTCTCATAAGATATCCTTGACCTCAGTGGTGAATCATGAGGATGTAGAGGGTTGAGGAAAAAGTAGACACATCACTACTGTTTCTAACAAGATATCCCAGAGTTATTTCAGTTCCAGGAATTTTGTGTGCTCCTGTTTTTACTTCATTAGCAATTCAACATGTCTGATTTGCCCACACAATACTTTCTACTTTACCCATTTGACCTGGAACAAAGTGAAAGCACATTTTGCCCAGTTGAAAGGTCTCCTGGCAAGTTGGTTAGCAACAGGCTTGCCAGTCTGGGTTCTGTTAGCAAAGAATAAACACATTTCATTAGACAATGACTAGTGGACTGACTTCCTCACTATGCCGTTTTGTTTTTTTTCTCTTTTCTTTTCTTGAGCCCTTCCCGCTCCCCCACCACTTGTTATTCAACTTTTTACTTGTAATTCTTGCCTCAACACGATTTCCAGTTTCTTGACGGCAGACATTCCCACACGTCTTTGTGGCCGTGATTAACGCAGTTTAATCGCCAAGAACAGGTACCGAGTGAAAGTTTCTCCGAGGGGAAGGAAAAGCGACACGGCAGCCTTCCATCTTCCCTCGGTAGTTTAAAGTTGTGGCCAGACACGTACCAATTAGGGAATCAAGCTAGGGCGTCTGCAAGTACCAATCTGACTGTAACGCTCTACAATGTGGTCACTCGGGGATGTCCTGCAGCAGTGTAAACACACGAGGGGCAGGAGCGCTTCGCGAGGAGGGCAGGCGCCCTGCCCCGCTCTGCCCGTGACACGGTGACGTCAGCACGGCTCCCCGAAACGGCCGGAGTCGCTCGCGCCCCCAGCGCCCCGATGTGCACCTGGGCGCGGGGCGCCGCAGGACGGGCCAGGGCGTTCCTCGGTCCCGCTCCCCGGCGCACGGGCGGCCCCGGACCCGGGCGCCGCCGCCCAGCAGGAGGGAGCGGGGAGACACGGCCGAGGCCGGCCTCGAGTCCTGCGTGTCCCCGGGTGCCCTGCCTCTCCGGGACACCTGCGCAACTCGCGGCAGCCGAGCCCCGCTACGTTTCAAAGTGTATTTGTGGTTGTCACGGTGCACACCAAAAGGCTCGCTCCGCGCCCCCAGAGCGCGCGGGGCCTCCGAGCCTGGAAACAAGCCCCTCCCAGCGCAGCTGTCGCCGCCGCCCGCGGGCTCCTTTCACTTTCTCACGGCCAAGTCACCCAGAGGGGCGCCGCCGCTGCCACCGCCGCCGCGCCCGAGGACTCCGCCCCGCGCCGCGCCGCTCCGCGCCCCCGCCCGCCCGAGCCCCGCCCACCCCAACAGTTGCCGCCTGCGATTGGCACGCGCGGGAGGGCAGCTCCGGCTCGCCGCCCCCATTGGCTGGGCCTCCTTGTCAGTCCGACGACTGCCCGCCACCGCCTCCGCCCTCCCGGAGAGCCGCCCTCCCATTGGCGGAGCCTGAGGCCCGGGGGCGGGCGGGGAGCGCCGGTCCAGCCGCTTTCGGTCAATCGCAGAAGTCCAACGCCCGGAGGGAGGGAGGCCGGGGAAGGAGAGGGGCGGACCGAGGGGGGGAACATCTGGCCGGCGCCGCCGCGTGCGTGCGTGGTGCGTCCTCCCGCCCCCTCCCCTCCCCCTCCCCCCGCCGCCCCCCCGCGCCGCCCCCCCGCCCGCCCGGCGGCTCCGCGCTCGCTCCCTCGCTCGCTCCCTCGCTGTGTCTGGCAGGCTGCGGCCGCCGCTGGGCTGCTGCCATGGGGAGCCGTTGAGAGTGGGGCCCTCTTCGCTCCGCCGCGCTCCTCCGGCTGCCAGCGGGGGTGGGCGGGAGGGAGGGGCGGGGGGAGCGGGCGACGGAGCCGGGATTGGGGGGCGGGGGGGCCGGGAGGGAGGGGGGCCAGAGCCGGAGGAAGCCCACCAAGTCCGGCGGCGGCGGCGGCGGCGGCGGCGGCCGGGAGGAGGAGGAGGCGGAGGAGGCGGAGGACGCGGCGGCGGGGACGCGGTGACTTAGGGCCGCTCCGTGTGAGTCCCGCGCCGGCCCCTGCCCCTGCCCCGGCGCCCCCTCTGCGCCCCGGCTCCCCGGCGGGAGGGGGGCGCCAGCTGTGCGGCCCCGGCCGGCGGGGCGGCGCGGGCGGAGGGGAGGGCGGGCCGGGCCGGGCCGGGGGCGCCCCCGCGAGTGGAGTTAGTTTGTGCGGTCGGGAGCTTCGGGGCGGCGGGGGGCGGCGCAGCTGCGGGAGGCCCGGGCGCGGGGACGGGGCCGCCGCAGCTGCGGGGTCGGGCGGGGTGCGGGCTCCCGGCTCCGCGCCGCGCCCCCGCGGGCCGGTGCAGCTGCGGCGCGGGGCGGGCTCCCGGCCGGTGCAGCTGCGGTGGCGCCTCCCGGGTGCGGAGGGCGGCGGGCTGGGGGAGGGGGCTCGGGAGCCGCCGCAGCTGCAGTGGCGCCCGGGACGGCCGCGGCTCGGGGGACCGGTGCAGCTGCAGCGGCGCCCGGGGGAGGGGGCGCGGGGGAGGGGCGCTCCCGGGCGGGTGCCGCGGCCCGGAGGCCCGGGGGTCGCGCGCGCGGCGTCGGGGGAGCTGGCGGCCACCCGCCCCCCGCCGGCTGCTTCTTACGACTTTTCTTTTGTTGTTGCCGTGACCCGGGTCTGTGCTCTGCGCTGTTGCTGAAGGTGTTTTCCTGCTGCACCGGCTCTGCGCTCTCCGCCTCCTTCCCTGTGGTTTTTCACCTTCCTCTTTCCCGAGTGTTTAAGGCACGGCGAACTACGTAGAGATTTGCATTGCTGCCCCGCTCGGCGCCCCCGCCCCCACCTCTTTGAAAAACAAAACCCCAACCTCGCAGCACCTCTGTGGATCCGCGGTAGCGAGACGGGAAGGGGTCGATTTGTGGCGTGGGAGTCTGGCCCGTTGCGGTGCTTGGGGCTCGTTAAACTGTCACTCAGCCCCCACCCCACTGGGTAAATGGGGTGATTAATGTCTGATATATTGGAATGGGGCGAGGGCATTTGTGGAGAAGAGGTGGTGTGGCTGGTAATACGTGGATCTCCCAAGGATGACTCCTGGACTGAGTGTTCAGAATTATGTCACTCACCGCGAAGTTGGAGAAAGTTAGGTTTGTGACTTTGGGCAAGCGAGAAGGACAGGACGGAGTCGTCGGGTTTTGTTACTCTTTAACTCTCTGCCACGGCTTCCTAATGGGAACCAAGTGGGTATCACCAGGGCTGGGACGCTTGCGCCTCAGGCCCCGGTTCCTTTTCTACCCCTCGCCCTCCCAGCAGTTGGAGGAGATGTATTTGACATTCAGAGATGTCACAGCACCCTGCCCGGCCCCCGCTCAGCCCAGCCCGGGTCGCGTTACAGGTTCATCAGCTATTAGAAAAGACCCACAAACTGGCCAAAAAGTTCTCAAACTTACTAGACCCGGCTTCTCCCCACACAAAGATTTTCTTGTGATCGTAAACATGACAGAGGGACCCCCCCTACACACACACAAAGAAAAATGATTGTTAAGGGACACAGATCAAGGGGAAGGCAAGGTTCTGCTTTTTCTGAGCAGAAACATAAGATATGCAGGTGCAGCATTCATTTTAAGTCACTGTAGCAGGTTGTATCAGTTTATTAATTGGTCTCATTGAACTGAAGTACTTTCCAGGATTTTAGAAAGTGCAGTTTCAGCTTGTTGGTACTGAGAATTGAAATTTGCATTAACTGTGACAGTGTTAAGAAATTTTACCGAGAAGGTAGTTGTAAATAAATAGTTAAATAAGAGGGAAATAATAAGGTGAACCAGTGTGAAGTAATAGTTCTGAACAAGTCTGCCAACATTTGAGACATGTATACCATTATCTCAGCAGAAAAAAAAAAAAGTGCGGCAATAATGTTGAAATGGGACTGGAGATGTCAAATGGGTTGGCTTAAAAATATCCCTAAGAAACTAAACGTTGGAGTTAAATAAAAGTGAATCTGGATTTCCTGAATAGCACCGTGGCTTGAGTATGCTGTCAGTATGTAAGCCAGTCCACCAACTTAAGACAGAAGTGTTGCTATTCCATAAATACAGTAGAACTCCATATGCTGAGTTTTTCAATTTCTTCTGTTAGAAAGTTTGGAAAAAAAGGAAGACTTTGAAGTATTTTGTTTATACTAACAGAAGAGAAAAGTTCTCCTAAGAAAAAGCTGGTGGCAGGAGTGTAGAGGAGTAGCATATGGCATTAAAAGGAGCACAGCTGGAGGTAGCATTTCCATCTGAACATGATGTCAGAGCAGCTGACAGCCTGCCATCCCTCAGCCTTTTATTCTAACACACAGACAGGGAGTTAGTGTGTGCGGATCTGTGGTGGAGAAGGTATCTCATTCCTCTCTAACATCATCTCCACTTTGCATCTGTCTCTCTTAGTCTGCTTTTTTTCCACCGATGTAACAGACCTGGAGCCAGCAGGACTCAGAGGAAAGGACTTAATCAGGTTTATGTGTCCTAAAGGTAGGAGTAGCAAGAGATTAGATGGAGCATATTTCTGTTTTGGTGTTTTGTTTATTTAATTTAAAAAATCACATTACTTTTCTAACCCAGTTTAGGAATAATATATGAAATTGAGTATTAAATGAACATCTTACTGGAGTTGAGAGTCTTGAGCTTGTTGAGTTTTAATTTTTTATCCCTTTTACTTGAGCGAATCAATAACTTTAATACACAGAAATATTTCAAGTTTGGAAATGCTAAGAAAGGCTTTGAAATATTGCTTTTGGAAATCACGTCGGATTAAAATGCTTTTTTGTTCACTGCTATTTAGATTTGATTGGGGTGGTGGTGGGGAAATAGTAAACTGTCTGGAATCCAGCATTCAAACTTATATGAGAAGATTATTCTAGTTAAGAAGCTAGATTGTTGTGTAATTAATTCCACTGTGAAACTTTATTCTTCAAAACATTCAGCAGCACTACTGAAACATACAGCTGTAGTGCTTTTGAAACTGAAGGTTTTTTAAGAAGGAGGAGGAAAAAAAAAAAAAGACTTTTGTCCCCAGTAGAATAGTTTGACTGGTTTCCTCATTTCTCTTTCAAATATATATTTAAGAGATCTTTTATTTCAGCATAACAATAATTATTTGCAGGAGTTTTTGTGTTAGCGACTAATTTAGAACTTGTAGATTTGAGCTGCCTGAATTGGCCAGACAGCTGTAATCGCACTCCTCTATTCTTAATCTCTTTATCTGGGCAGCAGCTGCCATATGGCCACAGTCAGCTGGATCAGATGTTTATAAGCTTCCTTCTTCGTCCCTCTCTGTCCTCTCAGCCTCCTAATTTGATCACGGCTACCTTGTGAGCTGCCCTCCAATCTTTATTTTTAGCCCTCTCAAGGATTAGGATTGATGTTAGCTGTGGGGCACTTAAAGTGATTGTATTGTAAATCTTAGTTTATTCTAGCAGTGGCATCTTGCAGAATGTGTTTGGGGTTAGGATAAACTTTTAGTCTATCTTGCGCAAAGTGTAGAAGAGGAGGAAGAAGGGAAGTAATTTCTGAATATTCAATTAAGTGTATCTATTCCCAAAATGCACTTGCTGAGATGGATGGTGTGGAGCCTTGCTTCTGGTCACAGGGAAGGGGAAGTCGGGTCCTCTTTATTTTTAAGGAGTTTACCCACTGCAGTTGAATTCTGACCCTTTGTACATCTTTGCCTTTCCCCTCCCTCCATTTCACTTTTCCTCATCAGAAAAGGAGGGCAGTGATGAGTATTTGCAAGAATAGAAGCTAGTGGGAAAACACCAATATATCAAATTATATTGAAACAAAGTATTTTCTGTTGGCTGAGGTAAGGCAGAACCAGGGGAAAAAAAAATAGTTTCTCTTTTTCTAAAAAGGTTTAAAAAAAATTTGAACCTGTAAAGCTTTTGAGTTTTATTTAAGCATTGTATGCCTTTATTTTTAAAAGTTTGAATTAATTTTAATATGAAACTCATTTTGCCTTGCAGTGGATCAAAGTTTAGATGAGAATTTTCTGAGTTAAATGAAGCCCTTCTGGTCCCTAATATTCTAAAAGTATAGTTTCTACAAAGAAATACAACTTTTTTTCTCAGTGCGTTTTTCAAAATCTTTGGATTTGTTCATAGTAAAGATGATCTTTTCCATCTGTTGGTGCAGTTCCTTCTGATCTCGTACATGTGTGCTATACCTGCAAATCTGAAGGCATTAACATCTGTTTTTATACACAGGGCTTTTGTTGTAACACTCTGACTTTAAAAGTAAGTTGTTTGCTAATTTCTGGACTAATTATGCGATTTCTTTTTTTTTTCTTGATTCAGCCAAATTGTGTGTGTGTGTGTGTGTGTGTGTGTGTGTGTGTGTGTGTGTTTAAACTGTGCTTTCTAAGTACAGTCAAGTAGCAAAAGTAATAAAAAGGATGGTTGGACAAGTTTTCTTGTGTCTTCCAGGATATGTCTGGGACATTTCTTTGTTTGTTATATGAGTTGTTCCCTTTGAAATTAAAGCTATTTTGTAGGGTTTGTAGGACATAATTTGATAAGTAGAGTTAATCAAATTTCTTCTGAAAGAGATCTAAATTCTTATTCTTAGTGAGAGGCTATAGTTAAAGGAAGGCTTTTGAAACTTGACTGAAAGTTCAAGGAAGATGGAGATGTGTCGGAAACTGTTTGGCGGGGGTGAGGAAGTTCGGAAAGTGTACATTTTCCTTCTTGCTTTTAGGTCTTGTGCGTGTGATTTGGTGGTGCTTGGGTCATAAGCCTGATTAAAATTCAGGGACATGTACCACGGCGGCCAAAGCAGAATTAATTTTTTTATATGGGGACTAGAGCACTGAAAAGTTGTTCCTGACCAGGCTCTCACGAGAAATTCCTCTCTTCCCAGGTTATGAAGACAGTATGGAGTTTCCAGACCATAGTAGACATTTGCTGCAGTGTCTGAGCGAGCAGAGACACCAGGGTTTTCTTTGTGACTGCACTGTTCTGGTGGGAGATGCCCAGTTCCGAGCGCACCGAGCTGTACTGGCTTCATGCAGCATGTATTTCCACCTCTTTTACAAGGACCAGCTGGACAAAAGAGACATTGTTCATCTGAACAGCGACATTGTTACAGCCCCCGCTTTCGCTCTCCTGCTTGAATTCATGTATGAAGGGAAACTCCAGTTCAAAGACTTGCCCATTGAAGACGTGCTAGCAGCTGCCAGTTATCTCCACATGTATGACATTGTCAAAGTCTGCAAAAAGAAGCTGAAAGAGAAAGCCACCACGGAGGCAGACAGCACCAAAAAGGAAGAAGATGCTTCAAGTTGTTCGGACAAAGTCGAGAGTCTCTCCGATGGCAGCAGCCACATGGCAGGCGATTTGCCCAGCGATGAAGATGAAGGAGAAGATGAAAAATTGAACATCCTGCCCAGCAAAAGGGACTTGGCGGCCGAGCCTGGGAGCATGTGGATGCGATTGCCCTCAGACTCAGCAGGCATCCCCCAGGCTGCCGGAGAGGCAGAGCCACACGCCACAGCAGCTGGAAAAACAGTAGCCAGCCCCTGCAGCTCAACAGAGTCTTTGTCCCAGAGGTCTGTCACCTCCGTGAGGGATTCGGCAGATGTTGACTGTGTGCTGGACCTGTCTGTCAAGTCCAGCCTTTCAGGAGTTGAAAATCTGAACAGCTCTTATTTCTCTTCACAGGACGTGCTGAGAAGCAACCTGGTGCAGGTGAAGGTGGAGAAAGAGGCTTCCTGTGATGAGAGTGATGTTGGCACTAATGACTATGACATGGAACATAGCACTGTGAAAGAAAGTGTGAGCACTAATAACAGGGTACAGTATGAGCCAGCCCATCTGGCTCCTCTGAGGGAGGACTCGGTCTTGAGGGAGCTGGACCGGGAGGACAAAGCCAGCGATGATGAGATGATGACCCCGGAGAGCGAGCGCGTCCAGGTGGAGGGGGGCATGGAGAGCAGCCTGCTCCCCTACGTCTCCAACATCCTGAGCCCCGCGGGCCAGATCTTCATGTGCCCCCTGTGCAACAAGGTCTTCCCCAGCCCCCACATCCTGCAGATCCATCTGAGCACGCACTTCCGCGAGCAGGACGGCATCCGCAGCAAGCCGGCGGCCGATGTCAACGTGCCCACGTGCTCGCTGTGTGGGAAGACTTTCTCTTGCATGTACACCCTCAAGCGCCACGAGAGGACTCACTCGGGGGAGAAGCCCTACACGTGCACCCAGTGCGGCAAGAGCTTCCAGTACTCGCACAACCTGAGCCGCCACGCCGTGGTGCACACGCGCGAGAAGCCGCACGCCTGCAAGTGGTGTGAGCGCAGGTTCACGCAGTCCGGAGACCTGTACAGACACATTCGCAAGTTCCACTGTGAGTTGGTAAACTCCTTGTCGGTCAAAAGCGAAGCACTGAGCTTGCCTACTGTCAGAGACTGGACCTTAGAAGATAGCTCTCAAGAACTTTGGAAATAATTTTATATATATATAAATAATATATATATATATATATACATATATATAAATAGATCTCTATATAGTTGTGGTACGGTCTAAAAGCAGTCTTGTTTCCTGGAACTAAAAAGTTGGGATATTAACTTGTTTTTGCACTTTAGAATAGCATGAGAATCTCACTAATTTTAGCATTCTGATAAAAGAAACTTTAGAGCAAGTCAGAATAGAGAGGTGTTTTTCCTTTGAGGGGGTAGGGGAAGTAAGCCAATAAGACCCTTTTAAACAAATCGTCCTATCACAGAACGCTTTCATATGGCTTAATTTTGTCAACACTGCATTGTCTTTTGAGCTCTTTTTTTCCCCCCATAATTATTTTTTTTAAGTAGAAATTCCCTCCAGTTTTATTAGCCTCTTTATATGTCTCAAATTGCATGAATCTTTTCTGGCTGTTGGAAACCTGAATGCTTTTAGACCCAAATGGAAAATTTCTGAAATGCTGGATTATCTATTTTTAAACAAGCAGTTGACTTAAAACTTTCTGTGGCAACTTCTGGTTTTCTGATGGTTCCCAGTGAGCAAAATGCTGAAAGTACACTGGGATCACTGGGACACTGTCTTGTGAAGGTTTGCTTGGGATGAAAAAGGATATTGCAGCTTCAGCAGTGTTGAACTGTGTGTTTAAAAATGTGAATTACTGTTATTGTATACTGTAATTGATTACATGGGCTGGGGGGGTGTCAAAGAACTTGACAGGTTGTGTTGATGCTCTTAGTTGAGTCTTGAAAAGTAAATATTAACGCTACAGAAATGCATGAGTTTCAATATATTTTTTGTCTTTGTTTGCATTGTATAACTTTAACGAGTGAGTTTAAAATTATTTAATTTCCTTAGAAAAATAGCACCATTTGGAAAAAACCTGGTGTTATGAAGAACGTAAATGCACTGTTTTTATTTTTATTTTATATAATTTAAATTGACTTTCCCACTGTCTTTAAGTTGAAACTGTTAAGCTGAATAAAAACTTAAGCTGCAAATTGATAACTTCGCTACGTAACAAGGAAAATATAAATGTTTACAAACGGCTTAAAGATTTGCATGTGCAGTGTGCATTTATAACAAACTTCTAATTGCACAAAACCCATGCCAGCTCAGAGTTTAGGTGTACACATTTACCCAGTTGAGCATTTTTAGAATAACTACTGCACAAATTGACAAGAGGTCATTCTCTCTCTTTTCTGTTGTTTGCTCCCCCTTTCTTTTTCCCCCCTTCTTCCTTACCCTCCCACCCTTACTCCCCACGCCCCCCACCCGCCACCCCCAACTCATGAAAAGATTCCATGGACTGAAAAAAGCCCCAGGCTGAAAGGACTGGACTGCCTTGATTGACATGGGGAGGGGGTTAGTAGACGATGTGTATTGCGGCAGCAGAGGCTGCAGCCTGACGTGCGGTGTTAATGACCAGCACGCGAGGCACAAGCATTTTGCACACTGTTTGTTTTCCTGTCTTGCACTTACAAATAAGGTCTATGGAGTAGCATGGAAAACGTTTGCTGTTTTTCCCTTTTTTTTTTTTTTTAATTGCTTTTGTTTAAAATTTGATCGCCTTAACTACTGTAAACATAGCCTATTTTTGTGCTTAAGATACTGAATGGAAAACTCCATTGTGTGTTGCTGGACTGTTTTGGAAATATTTGGTTAAATGTGTGTTAATTTGGCTGTAATGGCATTTAAAGCAAACAAACAAAAAAAAGCTGTGAAAATGGCCTTGGAGCATTATCTTTAGTTACTTGAAGAGTTTCTAGTTTTTTTTAAATACAGTTTATGTTAAAATGATTTTTATTAATTTAGAGAAGACAATCAATGTCTGTGAGAAAACGGACTTTCTTTTGGATTTTCTTTTTGTGGTCATTGTGAGTGATTGCTTTTTCCTTTTCTTAGTTTCACGTTCTTCCTTTGTTCTAAAACTTAGACTGACATCTAGCTTTGACAATCATAGTATGTTTTATTTTCCTGAGGGGGGAATAACTTATAATGCTGTTTAGTTTTGTACTATTGGTGTGTTGGTGAATTTTTAAACTGTGTGCTAACTGCAATAAATTATATGAACTGAGAATTTCTTGTGTGTATTTTTTATTGTGATTATGTAGTGTATAGATTCTAAATATGTATCATACATGGCATCTTTAATATCTATTCTGTTCAGAGTTTATGAGATTATTAGAATGCCTTAAATCACTCAAATGGGAAATGTGTAAACATTCTAGTCACTTAAGACACTAAATGCACATTTAAAAAATGTGACCCATTTTCACAATCTAGATCAAGAAGGTTGAGGTAATTCCCTAGAAACTTACGAATCATGAAACTACATGGCAGCACAGGTTTTCAAAAGTACACTGTACAACTACTAATCCATGCACTGTAAGTCACTTCATGTGCAATTTTATCCTCAGTTGATTGGTCAAATCTATTCTCCTGTGTTCTGGTTTAAGTGGAAAATTGAAGGAGACCGGATGTTTTAATCTGGAAGACTGGTTGGCTAATGACTGGAATTCTAGGCAATTGAATTAGCAGGCATGCCATTGTTCACGATTAGCTACATACATCCTTTTTGTTGCTGGGAGAGCTCATAAGTTCCCAGGTTTTAATTCTCAAGTTTTAATGTAAACATGTAATTAAGGACATGGACCATTAAAAGAACTCTATTCCCTATTTTTTTGTGATTGTCTCCACTTGATGCTTGTCTCGTTGGGTACACGTCAGGGTGAGAAAGACTGCTGGTTGAGCTGGGTAGCGAATTGACAGAACACTCACACACGTGGATGATACTGCAGAGGAATTGTCACAACTCTACGTGCAAGCAGTCAAATAGTGGGGCACGGAGAGGTTCTGTCGATCTGAGGTTGTCTCCAACTTCCAACCTCAAATATAGATAGGACTATGAAATTTTATGTTGTTACTGTCAAAAGTATACTGTGTTTATATTCGATGGCCTATAGTAAGGTCAACATTTTTAATCGCTACAGAAGTGGCGGTATAAGGTCGGAAGTTCGAAAATGTACCATTTACGAACTACCTGGTGGCTTTGGATAGGAATCCACAGGGATTTTGTTATGAAGTATATAATAACAGAATTTGGAATCCTAATTTAACTCCCCCCCCCCCCACTTTTTTTTTCCCCTAAAACAGAATTTTTAAAGTATGCAACTCACCCTTGGTTTTAACCTGCCAAACGTTATTTCTTGGGAAAGAGGAATGTACATTCGACCCCCATAGAATAATGTCTTGGGGAGTTACAAGCTTATAAAAAAGGGAGGGAGGGGCACTTTTTTATTTTCAGTTCCTATAGTAACTGGTCAAAGTAACTCAAAGCTCCTAAAGATGTTGAGTGTTTACTTGACAATTTAGTTTTATGAACTAACATCTAATTTTAAGTGAAGAACATTATCTCAACAATCTTAACTGGATATGCTTATAAAAATAATATTTTGACATGATTTGGAAGAAATAACTTCTTAAAACATTCTTTGCAAAACTGGAACAGAATATTAATTGCACAAACTGCCACATTTGATAAGTGAAATGAAGGAATAATTTGCCACATTTAAAAAAGGAAATTAATTGGTCATGTAATCATGTCGGAAACCATTAAAATTGATCCCTCCTTTGACATCTGGCTGATCCATAAGTATATTTTAAATATGTAGTTTTATTTACTTTTGAAAACTTCTCTTTCCTTGAGATAACCCATTATGCCCTGGATTGATGTGGGTCTAGCATTGTGTGTCAGGTGTACCCTAGAGAATATCCAAGAGTTATAAAATGTCAAGGATACTAGTTTCAGATGTCCTTTCTGGTTAATATGTTATCAGATGAATAGGTGAATCAAACACAGTTTTTCTTCAACAGACTTGTTATGAATATCTACAAATAGGTTATTGAAAGACTAGAGAAAGGGGAACACCATATGAACATTTTAGAACAGTGAACATTAAAATGGCCAAAATATTCATTTTCCAAGTAAATCATTTAAACTACCATCAAAAAATCCTTTTTGTTGTTTTACCAAGAAGTGGCACTACTTAAAAAATCTCCAACTTCCAAATGTTACTTAAGAAACATACACGGACTACATAAAAGCTTGACTCAAGAAATCCCATTGTACATATTAATTTTTTTTTAGTGGTCTTAAGACGTCAAAATTTCCTGCATGGCATGACTATCTTATTTCTATAACGCTTAAAGCATTCCTTGATTTCCACTATAACGAGGGAAAGTTTCACATGCTCTCACTAGGAAACTGAGATAATTTTAGATTTTAATTTGTAGATACTGACCTAAATTTTTGTTATAATTGTTTGTTGCAATGCTTGGATTTGCTGAGAAGGTACAGTGAGTTGAGTGTGAATTTGAAATGCAGCAAAGAAAAGCTCCGTCCTTTTCACTGAAATGACTCGACATTAAAATGCTAAAGATACCATCTTTAAAAATAAAGCAATAGTTTCATTTTTTAAAAGCAAATAGCTTTTAGGAGTTTCATTTTGGCTGTAGTCCAAGTTTCTTACACTGACAGGATTTTGTCCCTTATGTTAAAAATTTTCCACCTTTGCCTACAGAAACACGGCAAAATATCTTTGTATATGATCCCTTGGTCTAAAATGTAGAACCATCTATCTTCTGACTTCCAGTAGGTTTACTTCCATCAAAAGGAATATTTTACGTTTCTAGAACCTCCACCCTTGCTATATTTCCTTAATATTCTGAAAGGATAGCTAAAGCATCAGATCTTGATGACACGGGAGGCTTTCAGAAATACTCATCTTCAGAGACACTTTAGAAGTTAGACTTTCAGTATTTTTGCAAACCAAGTTCTTAAAAAATCTTTACTAATTAACTTTTGTAATTTCTCGTGAAAAAAACTAACTTATGTAATTTCTCATGAAAGAAGCTAAACTCCAAATTTAAAACACTAATAAAGGATGAGGTTATAGACATGAAACAAAGGTGTGGAAAGTGGGCCTCTTTTTAAGTCTAAATATAATGTATCTGCTTACACTAAATGAACTGTTGAATTAATCATCCAGGTAATTCAATCTCATAGGATAGTATTTGTCCAAAAATATTCAAGTACTTCAAATAAATCAGCATTTTTTTTGAGAGAGATGAATTATCCAGGTAACTCTCCTGATTTGATTCTAACATTTACTAATTTACTGTGCGTCATAATTCCTAGGTTTATGTGATCATAGTACTTTTCTTTAGCTGTAGGTAGTTTACAAAAAAAAAAAAAAAAAAAAAGTTCTTTCAAAACCAAAATTTTTCTTGCATTTTGGGGCACTTACGGCCAAATAAGGTATCTCCTTTCCTAATCTTTCAAAATGGGTTTACAGTTAAGCTTGCGATTTGCTATAGGAGGCATTCTCTCTAGTTAGTTTGGCAGGAAAGGAGTGAAAACCCAGTTTGGCTTTAAAATGTAGCACATTAGTCAGTAACAGTTTCAGTGAGGATATTTAGAGTGGCTTTGAGAGGCCGTGTGATACCCATAGAGAGTCCATTCACGGAAATGACTTATTTACAGTTTGTTATAATCTCTGTAGTTAATCATTAAATCAAGTAGCTTTTATTAAATGTCAATATGTATGGGTAATATGACTACATAGGAATTTTTAAAAGTCATATTGCCCCAAATATTCACATTTGTAAAGGGTATATTTGCAGTTAATATGAAGTGGAGTGTGGAAAATGTATTTGAATATTGGTAAACATTTATAGGACAGATTAAAGTTGTTTCAATACAGAATGCATATACAATGCTATGAACTTGGAAGAACAGCATAACCTTATTTACGGATGCTATGCCAAACCAGAGCTAACTTTTGATATGTAGCAGCTTGAAAGGATATATCTTTATCATGTATGATTTATAAATATGTATTACTTAAAACGGTAAAACAGGAGACATTCATTGTACTTTAAAAGTCATGTTTCGTGCGGTTTACCTTTGAGAGGGTTATTAAAGACCCTTTTTTGTATGTCTAATGCTCTGAAATGATCTTTGATTAAAGTAAGAGCATTTAGATCTTTCATCTGACTCTCTTAAAATTTGTTTTGGAAAACAGCCTCAAAATGTACACATACCTTTTCTGTGGACCACGTCTTTGGAACTATATCATGCAAATGAGCTGTTTGCTAATACCGAAATGACAATTACCTGTCTATTAGACAGCAATGCTTCTTAAGGATGTCTATTTGGACAATTTTTGGAAAAGCACAAAAGGACAGTAATTAAGACATTTAAGAAAAGTAGTCATTGTTTGTGAGCCATAGTTATCATAGATGTTAATGCCAGTGATTTGCATTTAGTGTAAAAAAATCCATTTTTTTTCTAATTTATAATGGTTTCTGAATGTCACTTAAAAGCTTTACGAAGTAGAAAAAGTCTGAGCATAGAACCATACCTCAAGAAAATCTAATTTATAAAAGTTATTTTTATAACTACCTGTCTTTGAGAAAGGTCTCATGCTGAAGCATGTGATGGGGAGAAATGGTACAGGATTATATTCAATGCATAGTCATTATCCACGAGCCCTTAGCATAAAGATTCTTTAAGACCTCTTCAAAATCTTCGAGATTTTGCAACTGAATAAACCGAAAGAAACTGAAGTCTGGCAGAGGGATGATTCCTTTAGGTTCTGATTTTTGTTGGGATGCAAACTAAAATTCATACTTTATAGCTGGTTCTTGATGCTTCTCAATGTCCTTTTATTTACTATAGGAGGGTACATTGTATGCATCAAGTGATTTTGACACCATTGCACAACTGAATTTTCAAGCCAAGTTTGTTTTTGGGTCTGACTTTCTACCATTCTGAAAAAATCGAAACCAATTTAAAATGAACACTGTATTTGAAATGGGCCCTGTTTACCACTGGGTATCAGCAAACTGCATATTTCCACAGAGGGAGGGTTGAGCATGCAGATGAAAGAGCTGAGGCATTTTCCGGGGGTTCATGACAACAAACGACATGGAATTGGATGAAATCCTTAGGTTAAAAGAAAAAAACAAATTAGGGACTATGTTGGGTCACAATGAAGTTTTGCTTTTCATAGTAAGTGTGAAGTCTAGAAAATGTGGTGATTTCTCACATTCTATTTATATGTTATTTTACTTGAGGGATGTCTCAAAGCAGTACTAGAATCACTTCTGTGCAAAAGGGGAAGGGAGGGAGGGTTTGTCATCATTTATTCAGTTTGCTTTGTAAAGGTGCTTATCTTGCAGTAAAAGTAATATTTCAGTCAGGATATGACAGGTGGTTTGTAGGCTTGACCAGCACGGAAGGATTTTAAGTAATTGGAGTGTTTCTGTTTAAAAGTCAGTCAAGTAACACCCTCAAAGACTAAGGCAATCAATCCTCCTATTGTTATGTTTATTTAGCAGTACATATATGCTTTTTTCTCTCTCCTAACAGAACAGAACGTTTAAGCCTTTTAACCAAAAACAATTCCAGGCTTACATCTGTATCCTGAATTTTAAAATTTGCATTCCGGCCTGGTTGCTTTTGAGATAACTAATTCTGTTACTCAAATTATAAAAATCCAGTGGCCAGAATGGCCCAGTTGTTTCCCCTGATTTGAAGACCCACGGCGTATGTCTGCTCGTCTTCCCTTACAGACTGCTGCATCACATGTTTTTCCACAGAGACAGACAGAAAATCACAAAAACTTAGAGCTGTAAGGGGCAAGAGTGGCTTCCAGTTCATTCATCCTAAAAGCAGAGGAGCGGGCGCGGGAGGTGAAGGGGTTCAGGGCTCTTTACAAATACTTCCTACCTTCCCCAAACCTTTGCTAGCTATCATTTTAGAGATGAGATTTTGCCGTGTTTAGAGGCATACGAAGGCTGAATTCTTTGCTCTGGGCACATCTTTGATCAAGTCTGAATCTGAAATCAACATTCTGGTTATGCCTAAGTGATACGATTTGCATTATGCAAATATCTATTTACCATGATTACACGTACCATTGTCTGCGATCTATGTTTACCAATGGAATCTAAGCCTGGAATGGCACTATTTCTTTTCCTGACTTGACCCTATCAACTATTTAAAAAATACATACAGCACGACGTTCTCTGAGGGTGTCAAAAGAAGGCATCTTTCGGCCCATCTCCTTCAGGCTCACTAAGAGCTACAACCCCGTCGGGCCCCTCCTGACCCACCCGCCCTGCCTCTCTGCTTGCAACTACAAAAGGGTTGCTTGGGCTTCCAAAACATGTTATTTGTTCAGCCACAACGAGGCACTGCTCCTTGCAGGCTAGTCACTGCAAGGGCTGTCAGGGCTGCTGCTGGACCTGGGCACCGAGGGCAGCAGCCAGACGGGATCCTCAAAACCTGTTTGCTGCGGAAATGGGAGAACCGAGTGGTTTCCACTTAATCTGAACATTGGCCTTGGTTTCTTGGAATGTTTCTTACCCTCTCTCAGCATCGTCTACTGGCAAGAAGGCTCAAGAGAAAGTTGGGGAATATCTATCCGTATAACACCTGAGGAAACCCACCCTCATACCCTCATTTCTCCATTAGACCAGCATAATAATAGCCGTGTCACCTTTTTCTTTAGAATAACATGAAAATGAATATGCGAACGCATCAAGCTCTCAGAGAAAAGATGCTGTGCAAATTTGAGGTGACCTCACTATTACAATATTTTTTTTTTTTTTTTTTGCACTCAGATGAAATTTTTCCTTATTCTAAAGCCTTCCTACCTACGTGGACTTTTTCCAGTGTGGGTTTTTATGATTTAAATTCACCAAGCACTAACAGTTTCAAACTTATTTCAGTTTTAAGCAGGAAAGCAGTTTCTACATGAAATGTGAAAATGAAAATACCACAGTAATGAGAAAGATGCCACATCCTCAGGTGGGTTTTGTAGGCATGTACGTGTTTAGGTATGCACATCTCATATAACTGACATTGTATTTCTGGTTCTTTTTTCAAATCCCAAATCTCTCAAAGCCCCTTCAAATCTCTATCTGATTAACTAGTCCAAAGCCTAAGTTGGATACAGATATTTTTCCTCTTAAGGCTGAGGAAATCAAGACTGAAAGCTTTGGTTCATGTTTACTCTTGTATCTTAAGTATTTTAAAAAGTATGATTAATTTATATAGTAACAAACAGGCACAGCTCCCCGGGGAGGCACACATGTTAAAATGATTTACCCAGAGATTTAAATGATTTACTCCAGTTTCACCAGGGGAAGGTGACACATGCCAGGGCAGAGCTCGGAGCAGCTCAACCTCAGGTCTCGCTTCAGCTCTGTGCTGTTTGACGTGCTGGTGCAGCCCACGTTTGGGTGCGGAGCAAATCTATGCTTACACCGCATCACAGCGAAAAAAAATCCATCTGGAGGGAGACGCACACAACGCTGCTGTGTGCAGTGATGCTTACAAGAAAACTTTGAGGAGATATTGCAGGGATCAAACTTGGGACCCAACTTTTTCACGCAACAGGGCCAAGCATTGGATGGCTTCAGAACCCCCGCTCAGCGTGTCCACTGTGCTCTCTGATGCAATGCCACTGCTCAACAGCATTCAAGCCACAGTCATCTATTTTTTTTCCTCTTTCTCTGCTCGCTACAGTGACCCACATCTCCCTTTTTATTTTGTAATTTTTCTAAGTTTTTACGGCAGTGGCTATCATAATTCATGTTTGGTGAAATAATTCTTTTGGTTGATATATTTCATAGTTTGGTCTCTAAAAAAAAGTTAAAAAACAACAACCAGAATCAAAAACAAACAACACCCCCCCCCCAAACTTCCCTCTGCTTGACGCCATAGACAAGAGTCCAAAGGACATTAGCTGCTCCATTGCACACATTGGAAGGGAGAGTTTGCTGTGAGCTCAGTCCTTCTAATAGACTGGCAATTTTGTAAAAGGTTTGGAGAATTTTGTTTAACCATTTCTGCATGTGTTTTAAATGAGCCCATGACGGTGTGTCACAAAGGCCAGGTTGTGTGTTTTCCAGCACTCTCTGACCTGATTCCTCCCTGCTGACGTGGGGAGTGGGCACCTGTGCTTCTCTCCTGGCTCACCTATGGGAGTCGAGGTGGTGGGGCCATCTCCGGGCCTGTCTTCACGCCAGGGATGAATCATGCAGTAGGCAGAGTGGAAGGAGTCTCTTTGTTGACAGCTTTCCATCTGGACTTTGGATACGGCTGATCGTTCATGTAGAGCCTCGGTGAGCTGGAAGGGGCTACGCGAGTCAGCTCCTCCATAAGGGATCAGGGGTGTGTAAAACATCAGCAAAGAACTGCCCGGGATTTCATTCGCGAAGCTCAGGGAAGCATTTTATTCTCTGAGTTTCAGATAGCCAGGGTTGTGAATGTGTATGACTGCAGCTTTGACAGGTCGGTATTTAATAGTCAATAGGATCATTTATAGCCTCGTTCAGATAATCCGACTGGAGTACACCTGAATAAATACATCAAGCTCTGGTGGCTAAAAGCTAACCCCTTTTGAGTTTAATAATTAAAATAAACAGAGCTAGTAAGATGAATTTCAGTCTGTCATGCATAAATGTAAGAAGCTCCATAAAGGATGGTGCTTTGTGATTCATATAGGAATATGATGGATGTATGATACGTTTTCCACAGCTATTTAAGAAAAAAAGATTATCTTAGTCATGGGGGAAAGTTATGTGAAGCATTGCACCATCCAGGCTGTGTCTGGGCCAGTACAGATTTTTTTTCTTTTTCTTTTTCTTTCTTTCTTTTTTTTTTTTTTTTGTGAAAGATTACTTCTTGGCAAACTAGATATGCAAACGCCAGAATACAGTAAAACCACATTTAATTGGACCTACTTGCCAACTTCTTGAACACAGCTTGGATTATTCCACTGGAGGCTGCTTCTGTTAAAAGCGGGGGGAGGAGGAAGTGGCATATTGACAAGACTTCAGATAATTTTTTTTTCACTCGAAGTACAATTATGCAATGAGCCAAGTTTGGAAGTATTTTACTATGTTTAATAATTATTATTAAAGATATTGTAAAACATATGCATTTGTTAAGTGGAATGTAATGGGAGTAAAATCATGTCATCAATTTTACTTTGGATTTATTTTCCCATTTTGTGTTTTATTTGACAGTCTTCCAAATTGATTCTAGCCAAAACCATGCACTCTAATATATATCATACTTGATATTAAAGTGAGAATGCGGGTAATTTATAGAATCTGAGTGAGAACAGTTTTCTTCTCGTAGCCAGCCTCTATGTAGCTGCCACCCCTGCTCAGGTAGCAACCGACACATGCCTTGTACACAGAAAGTAAACTAATAGGGGTCGAGGAATCCTCCACACGTTCCTCCTGATAGACGCTCCCAAACCCACATGTCCCGGGCACTGTTCAATGGGAGATCAGGGCAAGGAGAAGGATATAACTCTTTCTTGATGTGAGTGTCTGTGGATCTAGAGAAACCAGACTTGTGTCTGGAAATGCAAGTGGGAAGTGGGATTCCCTGACAAGCCATCATTCTATCAGGTGAGTCCTGACTTCAGGCCAGGGATCCTAACGGATCCTAACGCTGTCCCTCACCTGGAGCACCAAGGAATCATGACATCAGTTTGTTTCACATTCTAAGCTTCAAAAGAATTTATGTTGTTTTGACCGCCTCTTTTCCAAGGGGGAACACTGCCCCTGAAACTGCACGCCTGGGAATTGAACAGAGGTGCCATCGCTGATGATCAGCAAGGTGCTGCGGATGGTTTGCGGGGCACTCCACCTGCTTTGTGAAAACCCCGTGCTTTTCTCGTTTTCCCTTTCAAGCTGCTTAGCAGTTGGGAACTCTCCTCCGAGCGTGGGTTCTGTGTTGCTTTGACTTCTGTGTGCCCTGTGATTTCACTGTTTTCTTCTGCCCTGCCACAGCAAATGACCAGTGGGGGCAACTCGCTGACGGGAGGAAAAGGCCAGGTCCCTGCATCCATCTCAGCGCCCTGCAGGCACGGCCTGTCCTTCCAGGCGGGGGTTCTCCGAGGCATTCCTAGGTGTTTTGCATGTGTGCCCCAGGGCTGGGGGATGCCTCGGGCAGCACTGTTGCTGCAGGAGGCAGGGGGGACTGGAGGGGACGGTAGCAGTGTGAGGCTTTCATGTGCAGAGGGGACTTGAGGACATCTGGACAGCATCCCTGCGAGCAGAACTCCTGCTGCAGGCCTTTGAAAACCTGCTGCACCGGCCCCCAGCGCCTTGGAACATTCTCCCTGGAGAATGCAGAAAAGCCAGTGCCCCTGATTTCTTAGACATCGACTGCCTGGACGTAGGCAGGGCTGCCCAGGAGCAGAGAGGTGCAAGGTGAGGCCCCTAGCACGTTCTGAAAAGTGCTTGCTTTTAAGAGCTAGGAGTGAGGAGTGACATGAATTCTGCCCTCAAGGCCTCTGCTAACTGGCTGTGCAGTCTTGATCAAGTGACTTCATCTCTTCATCTTTCGAATAAACCTTTTGGGCCAAAGGACTCGGAGGTTCTTTCCAACTTAAAATATTTTTTTTTAACCTGTTTAACTGAAATGCTGATTGAACTTGGGCTGGGAACAAAGAAATCGTTTCTAATTAGAGTAGAAATCATGACTAATATTCTGCTGGGGCTTCTGAGGCTCACTGGGATCAAAGGCACACTCACTCTGATAAGGGAGGGCATGGACCGGGCTGGGAGCATTTCCATCAGCCTTTGGGTTTTGATATCTGACTACAGTTCTGCCCACGTGTGCTGGCCATGTGCTAGCCACACGCCTCCTTGTCTTTGGTCAAGTCCAGTGGCTTTTGGATTATTCGTATTTATTAATAGGAGAAACCTGAAAGATCCTGAGTACATATGAGGCAGGAGCTTATCTAGTTCCATGCTCTGTTGGGTTGTGTTGTTTCGTTTGAGATAGGGTCTTTCTCCGTCACCTAGGCAGAAGCTCAGTGGTGCAATTATGGCCCACTGCAGACCCGACCTCCCAGGCTGGAGGGATCCTCCCGTCTGAGTCTCCTGAGTAGCTGGGACAACAGGCATGTGCTGCCTGGCTTGTGTGTGTGTGTGTGTGTGTGTGTGTGTGTGTGGAAATAGGGTTTTGCCATGTTGCCCAGGCTGGTCTCAAATTCCTGGGTTCAGTTGATCTGCCTTCTTCATTCTTCCACTATGCTGGGATTACAGGCACAAGCCACTAAACCCAGCCCAGTTCCATGGTTTAAAAAAAAATGTTAAAACGCACACCTGTCATCCCAGCACTTTGAGAGGCCAAGGCAGGCAAATCATGAGGCCAAGCGATCAGGCCCATTCTGACTAACATGGTGAAACCCTGTCTCTACTAAAAATACAAAAATTAGCTGGGTGTGGTGGCTTGTGCCTGTCATCCCAGCTACTCAGGAGGCTGAGGCAGGAGAATCACTTGAACCTGGGAGGTGGAGGTTGCAGTGAGCCGAGGTCACGTCACTGCACTCCCACCTGGGCGACAGAGCAAGCCTCTGTCTCAAAAATAAATAAATAAATAAGTAAAAACAAAAATATTAAACATCTACCTTTAAGAAAGATGAGGAGGCAATATCGCCTTTGTTTTTGCTTTTGTTGTTGATTAGAGAGAATGACCCCCACGGAGTCATTCCTATGAGTCTTGCAGACTGGCTTTCTGATTGTGCAGCTCCTTCACAGAGCCTTGGTTGGACAGCTCCCTGTCACCTTCCCCAACAGGGCCTTGCCTATGAAAAGGCCAATTCTGATACACAGGCAGCTTCAAAAGGCAGTGGCACACCAAAGACCATGGATTGTGTTGTGGCTCATGGGATACGGACTGTCCTGGGGGATTGCTGACAGGCCTAAAGACCAGAGATCATTTGACTTCCCTAGATCATCGAAAGAGAACATATCACAGTGGCAAATAGACTTTAAAATGAGAGAAAATCTAATTCCTAGTGACAATCATAAAAACACCACCATCCACCATGGACGGCCATACCACCGACCCAGTCATTTTTTTAAATATTTCTAGCTTGTACTTAATCCCTTCCAGCATGGAGCAAAACGCTCCAGTGTTCTGGGAAGAAACAGTCCAAGAGAATGATTGCAGTCTAATTTGCATAAGAGTCTAACTCAAATATTTTCACTTTTTTTCATTTTGAAGTCACAAAGTAAAATGGTTGAGGAATTTAAGATTAGCATGTAAGCGAGACTGAAATAGGACTATGTTCTCATATTAGTTAAAACTCTTTGGTTGCAAGGAAGAGAAATCCAACTTAAGTGAGTTTAAGCCAAAAAAGATTTTTATTATAAGGCTACTTGGATTCAATGGAATCCAAAAGAGGAATATGGATAGGCCTTGCAAGCAGCTAGAACTGGAAGCTCAAATGCTGTCTGGATTTGCTCTCCTCCCCTTGCCTCTGATTCTCTTTCTGCTGATTGGCATTTTCTATTCCTCAGTCCACATGGTGGAACAGGGCTGCCAACTGCTTCTGCATTTACATGCCTTCATTTTCAGACACCCAGAGAGAGACTGACTTCTTTTGTCAGTCACAGTTCCCAAATCCTGCGGGAGGGCTCTGATTGGCCTGTTTGGATCAGGTGCCCACCTCTTGACCAATGGTCAGTGCCAGGAGCGAGGCCCTGGTCGCAAAAGGCGGTCTCCCACGGTGCCATATTGAAGGCACCACATACGTACGGGGGGCAAGGGAGCAGGGGAGACCGTTCCCCAGAATGCGGCTGGTGCTGAGCTGATGAAACCATGGGGGCTCATTACATTTCTCAACGCAAATTAAAGGGAAATGAGGAGAAAATATTATTTCTTTGGAAGTGAGAATAGTAGATTCTCCCTTTTGGTGTTTTCAGAGGTCACTTCTAAGTCATAGCCAAATGTTTAAGTGAAATAACGTCATTTTTTTAAGTACCGTAAAATATTAATGAATTTGCACTGAACTTGGCTTATCTAATCTTCCTCCCTTATGAGCTTGGTCTTAGAGCATGTTCACATACATTTTTCTGAAATCCGTACTTGGTCCATGCTGCAGAAGCCACGGGACTCTATTGCTGAGCCAACCCCTCAGCTATTTAATATTGATCCAGGTGCCCTGTGGGTGGGACAGAGGGTGATCAGACAATGGCACCCATGATCAAAGAGGACATTTCTCCTTTCTCCTTGTTTGGGACAGAGGAAGGAGACTGTGTTCACTGAAGAGCTCTGTATTCCCAGCAGGTGTGGACTGTGTGTTTTCCACCTGGCACCACCGGAATCTGGGAGGCGAGAGTGTGAAGGAGGTGAGCACATCAGTGTTGGTTAACGGGAACCAGGCCCTCTGAGCCTGAGCACCTGATGGCATCAGCCAGGGTACTAGCTACTGATGAAGTCTCACTTCCCCTCTCCTACGCTTTCAGTGCCACTGTCTGAAAATGAACCTGTCCCTTAGAAGGTTCTTCCTTCCAGACCCTGAGAGACCTCGATTTCCTAAGCCAAGAGCAGAGAGCCACTGTTTCATTTTTATTTATTAAAACAATTTTTAAAAAAAAAACTTGTTTTGTATTTCTAGACATGGACTCTTGCTCTGTCACCCAGGCTGGAATGCACTGGTGTGATCACAGCTCACTGTAACCTTGAACTCCTGGGCTCAAGTGATCCTCCTGCTTCAGCCTCCCTCGTAGATGGGATTACAAGTGCATGCCACCATGCGGGCCCCACACGGTTTGTTTTAAATGGCAGACACAGCCTAGGCTCTGTGGCTCGTGCCTGTAATCCCAGCACTTTGGGAGGCTGAGGCGGGAGGATAGCTTGAGCCCAGGAGTTCAAGATCAACCTGGGTAACATAGTGAAAGCTCGTCTCTACAAAAAACAAAGATTAGCCCGGTGAGGTGGTGTACGCGTGTAGTCCCAGCTACTCAGCGGGCTGAGGTGGGAGGATCGCTTGAGCCTGAGATATGGAGGCTGCAGTGAGCTGAGGTGGTGCCACTGCACTCCAGCCTGGGCGACAGAGCAAGACCCTGTCTCCAGAAAAATACATACATAAATAAAATAAATGCTAAACACAGGTTGTGGGGATGTGTGGCTCCTCACTTGCTAGGTACTCACAGTCCCATCACTAAAGATGAAAATACTCAGAATGCAGATGTGGAAGAGATTGAAGGATGCTCCTGATGAGAATTAGGTCCTCAAGGTCAATGTGGAGAAACACTGATTGAGGGTGTCACAGACTTTGCAGGAGACAAAGTGGGGTATTTTAGGCACCATGGGTTTCGTTGTTGCTGTTTGTACTCCAATTCTTGTGATTTGTATTCGGAGGGCTTTCGGGCCTGACACAGGGCTGCTAACTCTCTTCAGGCCTTTGCCGATTTTCCTGCCTGCCTGTCTCGTGTGTAGGGCGCAGATTCCGGCCAGCCCACTTCACGATGGCGAGAGCTTGGGCACATGACAAGATCCCTTGAGCCCCAGCTCCTCACTAACAGGGATTCAGCAACTCTCTCTTAGAACGGCCATGGGGATGAGTGAGCTGGTACCTTTCAAGCAGCGGAAGCATCGTCTCTGCTGGGATCCTTTCAGTCACAGGTGTCTGAAAACAGATTCAGACTAGTGTGAGGAATGAAGAGACGTTATGGCTGGGCGTGGTGGCTCACGCCTGTAATCCCAGTACTTTGTTGGGAGGCCAAGGTGGGCAGATCACAAGGTCAGGAGTTCGAGACCAGCCTGACCAACACGGTGAAATCCCGTCTCTATTAAAAATACAAAAATTAGCTGGGCGTGGTGGCATGTGCCTGTAGTCTCAGGTACTCAAGAGGCTGAGGCAGGAGAATTGTTTGAACCTTGGAGGCGGAGGTTGCGGTGAGCCGAGATGGTACCACTGCACTCCAGCGAGACTCCATCTCAAATTTAAAAAAAAGGGGGAAAAAAAGGAAAAAAGAAGAAGAGACTTTAAGTCACACGACCAGGAAGCCCAGGAGCGGTCCGGGCCTCCGGGATGACCGGCCACCATGGCTAAAGACGACACTAAGTCCTTTCATTCTCTGTTCGCACTCCCCACCCCATTTGGCTCACTCCTGTATTCTGGCTGGAAATGGGCTTTCCTCCCATGATGGGGGAGGCTTGCCAGAGGTAGAAACAGAACTAAGGTAGAGGGAAAATATTGATACAGCAGTTCCTGCCCTCATCGAACTTACCAGCCAATGAAACAATGAAACCAAAAATCATCATAAAGTATCACGAATGTTCTAAAAGTGAAATGTACCGCAAGTAGGACCACACCCTAAGTGGACTCCAGCCTGGCTGATGTGCCCGGGAAGACTCTTCAGAGGAAGTGGTGGGGGAAGAGGAGTTAGCCTGTAAGTAAGGGAGTGGAAAAGTGTTTTGGGCAGGGGGATCAGCATGTGCGAAGGACCAGACGGAGAACCTCAGGGCAGATCTGAGGAACCTGTCAGATCTTTCTCAGTCCAGTCGGTCTGGCTAGAGTACTGTGAGGAGGGTGTGTCAGGCCTGCCAAACAGATCACCACCAACTGGGTGGCTTCAAACAATGGACATTTATTCTCTCGTTGTTCTGGAAGCAAAAAGCCCAAAATTTAGGATTTGGTGGGGCCATGCTCCCTCCAAAGGTTCCATGCGAGAGTCCTCCCTTGCCCTTGAAGTTCCAGTGCCCGGCGGCCCCAGGTGTTGCTTGCGGCTGCACCACTCTGCTTCTGTCTTCACGTGGTCTCCCATGCTCTGTGTCTTCTCTTCTCTTCTGCCTTTCTGCCTCTTTTTTTTTTTTTTTTTTTTTGAGAGAGTCTCACTCTATCACCTAGGCTGGAGTGCAATGGCAAAATCTTGACTCACTGCAGCCTCTGCCTCCCGGGTTCAAGCAATTCTCCTGCTTCAGCCTCCCGAGTAGCTGGGACTACAGGCGTACGCCACTACACCCGGCTAATTTTTGTAGTTTTAGTAGAGACAGGGTTTCCCCATCTTGGCCAGGCTGGTCTCGAACTCCTGACCTCAAGTGATCCACTCAGCTCGGCCTCCCAAAGTGCTGAGATTACACTTGATAGCCACTGCACCTGGCCTCTCTTCTGCCTCTTAAAGGACACTTGTCCTTGGATTTAGGGCACATGTGGTAATCCAGGATGATCTCCTCATCGCAAGACCTTTAACTTAATGGCATTTGCAGAGACCCTTTTTCCAAATAAGGTCACATTCAGAGGGTCTGGTTGTCAGGCGTAGACATACCTCTTGGAGGATCGACATCCAATTCGGGGAGATGCTGTTGGGCTGGTCAGCCAGGCCAGGTCCTAGGGGGTCTGGGCCTCACTGCAGAGCAGGAGAATGACATTTCAGTCTGCACTCCAGAAAGAACACTATGGCTGCGGAAGTGCCATGTGAGATGCAAGCAGGGTGGCTGGTCCTTCAGGAGGGGACCGCTGTAGTCCAGCTGACGGGTGGCAGAGGAAGGAACGAGGCATCAGCTGAGCCAGGGATGGAAAGAAGGGTTTGGATCCCAGGCAAACTTAGAAAAACAAGTCAGCAGGACTTGGGGAGTGTTGGGGCTGGGGTGGCTGCGGCAGGGGAGAGGCGGGGGGTGGGGAATCGCTGGATGATGTGTATCATTGTGATACGTATCCCTCACGTTCATTTTCCCTAGGAGAGAGTGCTGGCCGATGGAAGGAACACTGGCTTTGAAACTGGCGAAACCCGGGTTGAATTTCCAACACTCACTTTCCAGCCTCCTCACCTTGGTGTGTTTCTCATTTTTTTCTGAGCCTCAGTTTTCTCCTCCATAAAATGGAGATAATAATACTGACTTCACAGGGCTCTTGAAAGAATTAAACGACAGCCTAGGTGGCGTAGCGGGCTCAGGGTGGCCACGTGGGCGGTGCAGATGCGCCTGACCAACGTCGGTTCCCGCAGTGCTGGCCGGGGCTCAGCGGCACCCGCTTCCTGCACACCTGGCCCTACCCCACCTGCAGCCTTTTTTCTCCTGGGACCTGCCCACAAATGGCCCTCTCCACTGTCTTGGAACCTGCAACAAATATTTTCTCACCTGTTACCCCTAAGTAGCCCAGGCTGTGAAAGCCGAAAGCTGCAAAACGGGTACAGTCTTCGTGCCCTGAAAGGGACCTGAAGTGCTTGCGGAGCCGGCTGCCGGCTGCGGTATTTGTTCACTGGTTTATTCCTGCACGCAGGCACCCACTCCCTCAACAAACACTCAGAGTGGGCGAGGCATTGTCTCGCACTGGGAACACAGAGCTGAACGGAAATGTGGTTCTCACCTCATGAAGTTTACCGATTCTACCAGGCAACCAGCCCTCTCTGAGCTCAGGAATCTTCTGGATGCACTGATTTCCTGGCTTCACTCTCTGGCTTTTACCTCCCTGCAGGTAAAGGGAGAGAGAGCCGGGAGGAGCGTGAATTTGATTCTCCAGTCTCATCTGGGATAGGTGGGCATAGGGAAACACAGGCGGGTTCTCAGGAGGTGGGACAGAAGCTGGAGCCTCCCTGAGAAAGCAGATACCCCCGTCCTACCTTTCAGACACATTTCTGTCTTAATTTGTGACATTTTTTCCACCCCATTTCTAGCCACTTCCCAGTCATAATCATTGCTCTTGGTCTGGTAAGCTGAGAAGGCAGGACACCCATTTGATTTACTTACAACAATGTTTTAAGAGCATGCGCATAAGAACGTGGTTTCCTGCGACTGTCCGTCGTCCCAGGAAGTTGGCTGGGACGTCAAGGAGTTGGCTGGCACAGAGTGTAAGTGCCTACCACTTCCTGCCCTCCAGGGGAGGCTTGCCTTGCTCTTCTGAGCACTTATTTTTTTTTTTTTTTTTTAAATGGAGTTTCACCTTTGTTGCCCAGGCTGGAGTGCAATGGCGTGATCGCGGCCAACCGCAACCTCAGCCTCCCGGGTTCAAGCGATTCTCCTGCCCCAGCCTCCCAAGTTAGCTGGGATGACAGGCATGCACCACCACACCTGGCTAATTTTGTATTTTTAGTAGAGATGAGGGTTCTCCATGTTGGTCAGGTTGGTCATGAACTCCCGACCTCAGGTTATCCACCTGCCTCAGCCTCCCAGAGCGCTAGGATTACAGGTGTGAGCCTGGCTTCTTCTGAGCACTTTCTACCTTCAGGTTGTCTGGAGCCTCAAGGTTCTCAGCAGAGGTACTTATGCAAATCCGTGTGTTCTGACACAAGTTGCAAATGTCAGGAATCCTCTTCCCAACGGCCGGTCTTAAGACTTGCAGAAAAGGCCACCAGGGTCTGATTTAAACCTACCACCTGGAGGAGATGCTGGCTGTGAGGAAAAGAGAAACAATGAAATGTGAGACGGTGTGAACTCTGGAAGACAGAACCTGAAGGAAAAAAACGAGTCATTTTGTTCATTAGTGAATCCATTTATTCTACTAATTATTGTGCCAAGTACTATGGGGTTACCAAGAATACAAATCGTCCCTATCCTGGAGGACCTAAAAGAGACCAGAGAGAAAAAGGCAAGTACACATGAACGTGTGTTTTGCTTTGAGAATTATGCAAAAAAGCTGACACGAGACAGACACGTCGCGTTTAATGTACTCCGCTTCATTCGACCTCAGTTCCTGCCAGCTTCCCTAACGAAGTTTCACTTTACACATGAGGAAACTCAAGTTCTGAGAGTAATTTCTCCAGGAACTAGGGTTCCAGCCCAGATCTGCGGACTCCAAAGCCTAATAAAGCCACCTGTGAAGAATCAAGTTAAAAAGCAGTTGAAAGGGGCCAGGTGCAGCACTTTGGGAGGCTGAGGCGGGCGGATCACCTGAGGTCAGGAGTTTGAGAGCAGCCTAGCTAACGTGGTGAAACCTAGTCTCTATTAAAAATATAAATGTAGCTAGGCATGGTGGCGCGCGCCTGTAGTCCCAGCTACTCAGGAGGCCGAGGCAGGAGAAGAGCTGGAACCCGGGAGACAGAGTTTGCAGTTAAGCTGAGATTGAGCCACTTGCACTCCAGCCTGGATGACAGAAGGAGACTCCATCTCAACAACAACGACAACAACCAGATGAAAGGAAAGGGGGGGCATTACAAAATATTTGTCGTTTTTCAAAAGAATTCAGTTCTTGATTCATCAGTTCTGAGTGATTCTAGACCTTTTAGGATATAGTTTTCACGCAACTGATTCACCTCCATGATTTCAGGAACACCCCGGTGTGTTGCACACAAGGCTCTGCTTGCTGGGACGGGTGTTGTTCAATCTAGACCAGCATGTAGCCATGGCTTCTCTGGCCTCCGTTGCTGATTCCAAAAGTTCACGTGAGAAGGAGTGAAGAGGGATTTTAGAGCCAGAAGGGAATTGAGTTTCTCCTTACAAAAGCATGGGCATTGGCTGGGCACAGTGGCTCAGCTGATTTACCCTGGTGTGTTCCTGAAATCATGGAGGTAAATCAGCTGAGCACTTTGGGAGGCTGAGGCTGGCGGATTACGAGGTTGAGAGATCGAGATCATCCTGGCCAACATGGTGAAACCCCATCTCTACTAAACATCCAAAAATTAGCTGGGCGTGGTGGTGCATGCCTGTAGTGCTAGCTACTCGGGAGGTTGAGGCAGGAGAATTGCTTGAACCTGGGAGGCAGAGGTTGCAGTGAGCTGAGATTGTGCCACTGCACTTCAGCCTGGCTACAGACTCCTTCTTAAAAAGATAAATAAATGAAAGCATGGAAATTGAGACCCAGCGAGGTTAAGTGCCTGGCCTAAGGTCACACAGCTAGCGGTGGGGAGATGAGAGTTGGTTTTGCCCAGCTCTCCTGCCATCTGTCGTTACTCAGCACAGTGAAGGAATAAGTCATCTGTGACTCACAGAAGTGCTAGGAACAACCCTACTCACTAATTTGATGGAACCTACCGCAGTCCCATTATTCCCAATCATTTACATGTTCCGAGGCACCTGCAGCCAATCTCTACGTGCCCTTTGGCAGGAGTCAGACTTCGCTGGTGCCACGCAGACTCAATGCAGCAGGCAGCCTCGGCCCCGTTTCGTCTCTTCTGTGCATTAAGGGATCCGTTTACATTTAATTGAAGCTTGGCATACTCTGAGCTGAGGTGGCCTTGCTTTGGCCTTCTGAAAAAAGCATGCAGCTTTGGCCTCCGAGTGTGAGTTTCATAGAGTAGCTTCCAATACCGGAGGGAAGCTGGCCTATTACTCTCTGGAGTCTTTCTGAATTGAACAAAAACTCTGTGTATGCCTTCTTTGTTGTTCCTTTCCCAGAAGCGTGAAGTCCCCCAGATTCCGAGGCGGCATGGCTGGGAGAGCCCAGGGCGGTAGGAGCCAGGCGTGCCTTCACGCCAGCACGTGAGCAGCCCCTGTGCTTCCTCCCGGCCTCACGGCCAGGCTCTTACAGCAGAAGCTCCCTCAGCCCCCTCCCCACACCCTTGGAGTTGAGGAGGAAGTGAGAAAGGGCTTGGCTTGGTGCCTGGCACACAGCAACCCTCCATAAAAATGCCAGCTATTACTACTGCTATTGTTGCTATTATCCTCACGACTTCTCCATCTTCTGCACCACCCACAGGCGGCTTTGCTGTGAACACGGGCACGTGGAGAAGAGTGAATGAGATAGTGGGCTGGGAGCGACCGGGTGTGAAGGTTAGGGAGGGAAATGAGACAGCCCACAGCCCGGCTGTACTCGGCACCTTCTCCCTGCCTGCAAAGTCCTTCCTGGCATCTCGGGAAATCCTGACTGCCCCGCAGTGTCCCCACCTTCTCCCTCGCTTCTGCACAGACACTTGGGAGGAGCACTTGCCACCTGAACGGCTCTTCCCATGTGCCGCCTTCTCCAGGGCCACTCGGGCCTGCGGCTGTGGAGACCCTAAGTGTCATGCGTTTGCCATTGAGCATCCTATTTATTCATTTATTTCTTTATGGCAGGGTCTCACTTTGTCTCCCAGGCCGGAGGACAGTGGCATGAACATGACTCACTGTGGCCTTGACCTCCTGGCTTCAAGCAATCCTCCTGCCTCAGCCTCCCAACTCATTGGGACTACAGGGGTGCACCACCAGGGTTGGCTAATTAAAAATCTTTTTTTTTTTTTTTTTTTTTTTTTTTTTTGAGATGGGAGTCTTGGTATGTTGCCCAGGCTGGCCTCCAACTCCTGGGCTCAAGCCATTCTCCTGCCTTCGCCTCCCAAAGTGCTGGGATTCATCTCCTAAATTCTCACATCCACCTTAGGAAGGAGGTGTTTCCCATTCACTGTGACAGATGAAGACACAGGGCTCAGGGCAGTTAAGTGACTTATCCAAGGTCACCAGAGTGACAGGGGAGAGGGGCCGGCTTGAGTCTGCCCCACTCCAAAGCCTGGGCTCCCTCCACGCATCTCAACACTTGCCCTAGGGTGAGCCACGGTCCCAGACCTTCGACCGACAGCCCCGTAGGGGGACGGGAGCCACTGTCTTTTCTTTTTCCTTTTTTTTGAGACACAGTCTCACTCCGTCACCCAGGCTGGAGTGTGGTGGCATGATCTCGGCTCGCTGCAACCTCCACCTCCTGGGTTCAAGTGATTCTCCTGCCTCAGCTCCCTCCAGTAGCTGGGATTACAGGTGGGTGCTACCCCGTCCGGCTGATTTTTTGTATTTTGTAGAGACAGGGTTTCATCATGTTGGCCAGGCTGGTCTTGGACTCCCGGCCCCAGCCGATCCACCCGCCTCAGCCTCTCAAAGTGCTGGGATTACAGGTGTGAGCCACCGCACCCAGCCTCGATTTTCTTATGTGTGCATTTCTGTGTTTACCACATCTTTTTCAATGAGCTTGCATTCCTTGTGTGGTATAATTGAAAATAATACTGATAATCACTGACAACACTCTGGACGAGTGTCAGCTCATTTATTCCTCACATAACCCGAGGGTGAGGATCTTGTGATTATCATCCTTGTTTTCTAGAGGAGAAAGGCAAGTTGCAGAAATGTGAGATGATTCACCTCCTGTCTTCCGGTCCATAGCGGCAGAGCTGGGGCTTAGACCCTGGCGGGCCTGACTCTGAGGTCTACTGTTGACTGCGGAGCTCACTACTTCCACGTGGAAGAGAAAAAGATTCTGTCTTAAGAATACAGGAAGCATTTCATTTATATGAAATGTCCGTAATGGGCAAATCCACAGATACAGAAAGCAGATTTACAGTTGCCAGGGTGTGGGGTGGACGATGGGAGATGCAGAGTGACTGTAAATGGGTACAGCGTTTCCTTTCAAGGTAGAAGGAACGTTCTGGAACTGGATAGCGGTGATGATTGCACAACACCATGAATGAATTAAATGCTACTACTAATAAGTTTTATATTATTTGTACCTTACCACCGTAAAACAAATGAGGAAAAAGAACAAGAAAAGAAAAAGAAGCTGTTACTGTTTCTGGGGGCAATTATATTTTGGAAGCTCTTTTCTTTTCTTTCTTTCTTTCTTTCTTTTTTTTTTTTTTTTTTTTTTTTTTTTTTTTTTTTTTTGAGGTGGGGTCTTGCCCTGTTGTCCAGGCTGGTGGTGCAATCTCGGCTCACTGCAACCTCCAGGCCTCAGGTTCAAGCGATTTTCATGCCTCAGCATCCAGGGTAGCTGGGATTACAGGCATGTGTCACCATGCCTAGCTAATTTTTGCATTTTTAGTAGAGATGGGGTTTCACTATGTTGGCCAGGCTGGTCTTGAACTCCTGACCTCAAGGGATCCGCCTACCTTGGCCTCCCAAAGTGCTGGGATTACAGGTAGGAGCCATGGTGCCTGGTGGCAGCTCTTGTCAAGAGAGAAAAAAATCTCTTGAATGCAGAAAAAGCAGCAGCCGCAGCCCATGGGATGGAAAATCCTGAAAACAGCATGGGAACAGATGGCCATTGGAATGATTATTTATTCTGCCAAAGGGGTCTGCAGGTGAGAACTCACGCTAGCTGAGGGTTACAGTATGCGCAATGCTCAGTTCTTTATGTGGATTATTTCATCAAATGTTCATAAGAACCCTGGGAAGAGTTATTTTTATCATACCCATTTGACAGATGAGGAAACCAAGCTGTAGAGAGGTTAAGTGGTCATCACGACACTAGTAAGTGGCCGAGCTGGGCTTTGATTCCAGGTGGTCTGACCTCCAGGTCCACACTCTCACTTGTGTGTCCTCATCTATTATGTGACAGCGCAGCACCCACAGGCAAGCCCCACTTCACCTAGAGAAAACAGTCCCACTTTATCCTTCCTGCTTTCAGTGGTAATAGCTTGTCCAGCAGAGATAAGTGCTTCAGAAATACTGAGCTCGGTGAAACTGCTGAGCACGGGGACCCCGGTCAGGCTCTGCTGGATGATGGCAAGTCATGTTCCCATTAACCTTGTGCCCTGAAGGTTGCCTTTGGTGGGAAGCGGCAGAGAAGACGTGAGTTTCTTGCCAATTCCACCCGGTGGAGAGCCTGCCAGGCCTCCTAACTTGTGGTCCTGCCTCTGGCCGGCACAACGATTGCTTTGCCTAGGCAAGTGTGGCGTGACATCCCTCACTGTGGTGGCCCGTGCAGCTGCCCTGGGACAGGTGTGCAGAGACAGCTCCAACCAAGGCAGGGTGAGAAGAGAGTTTTGAAGACTGAAAAACAAAATAAAAAGCCAAACCCACAACCTTCTGCGTAGATCTTGTTTAAAGTCCTGGCGGGGAGGGGCATGTTGGAATTATTATGCTCTGTGCATGTGACGAGAAACCAGGGCAAGCCACTGTTAATTTTATAATTCAAGTTCTGTTTGAACAAATGACCATAAAAACAAGAATCATTACTCCATGCTCTGCAAATACTTGCTCTCCATGTAAGGGTTTATGGCAGAAGAATGAAGTCTTGGTTCCTCAAACTTCAGAAAACAGAGAGTACAGCTCTCAGGGAAACTCCAGGCAGAAACTGAGGGGGTTCTGGAAAGTCTCTGAGTGTAAATAATGCCAGGGTCGTCCCTCTGTTGCTTGACAGTAGGGGAATAATCACATCCTGGCCATTCTGGATTTATTAATTTAATTTGATTTAATTATTTTGAGACAGAGTCTCCCTCTTGTCGCCCAGGCTGGAGTTCAGCGGTACGATCTCAGCTCACTGCAACTGCCACTTCCTGGGTTCCAACATTTCTCCTGCCTTGGCTTCCCAAGTAGCTGGGATCACAGGCGTGCGCCACCATGCCCAGCTAATTTTTGTATTTTTAGTAGAGATAGGGTTGGCCGATCTGGTCTTGAACTCATGACCTCAGGTGATCCTTCCACCTCAGCCTCCCAAAGTGCTGGGATTACAGGTGTGAGCCACCACGCCTGCACCATTCCGGACTTGAATTCCAGAGCCATCTACAACCATTTCCCCTGCTCTGCGCATGCCCTGACCTCCCCTGACCCCAAATCTAATCAGCGGATGGGATCCATGAATGTGATTTCTGCGTCCCTTCTCCCCTGTCTGCCTGTGTCTAGTGCACTGCCTCATTACCGCCTGCACGCACCATTGCCAGGCTCTCCTACATGGTTCTTCTAGAAACCAGAGCAAACTTTCAAAAGCATGGGTGAGGTCCACTCACTCGCTTGTTCCAAATTCTGTAGTAGCTCCATTTTACTTACAGAATGAAACACAAACCCCCAGCCTGGCAGGCAAGGCACAGGGTGATCTAGTTCCATCCAATCTTTCACTCACTGCTTATTCAACACGTATTCCCTGAAAGCCTCCACGTGCCAGGCACTGGGATCCCCTGTGCACACAGTGCTGGCCAACAAAGTCCGGGTACCTTCTCTCAAGGACAGGACCTCAGCTGGTAGTGGGGGGTCACACCGGGGTGCCACCGATGTGTCCAGCTGGAGCCCCTGTAAAGTCAGGGAAGACTTCCTGGAAAAGGTAACGTATCTAAAGTTGCTTGAAGTCACTCGAAGAAGGCATAGGAGGGAGCCAGGAAAAGATGGAGTGGGTGTAGGATGGGAAGGCAAATGCAGCAGGTGCAAGGCCCGGGGTAGGGCAGTGTGAGCAGCTCAATCCAGCCCTCACCGGTGAGAGGGAAAGTGAAGACGGAGGAAGTGGGGCTCCATTACCGCAGGCTGAAAAAACCTGTCTGGGAGTTCAGGCTTAATCCTGAGCAGTGGGAGGCCATGGAGGGGTTTAAGCAGGAGAGCCCTATGAATAAACTTGCATTTTAGAAAGATCATCTGTCTGCAGTTTGGAGAGAGGCAGAAGGGAGGCGGGGACGTGGTTATGAAGCCCAGAGTTCAGGCAGAGGGTGCTTGTGGCATTGGGGACTGTGATGTAAAGAGTTGATAGAGACTCATGCCTGTAATCCCAGCACTTTGGGAGGCTGAGGCAGGTGGACCAAGAGGTCAGGAGACCGAGATCATCCTGGCTAACACAGTGAAACCCTGTTCTACTAAAAAAATACAGAAAACAAACAAACAAACAATTAGCTGAACATGGTGGCACGCACCTGTAGCCCCAGCTACTTGGGAGGCCAAGGCAGGAGAATCACGCCAACCCAAGAGGCGGAAGTTGCAGTGAGCTGAGAACGCCACTGCCCTCCAGCCTGAGTGACAGAGCGAGACTCCGTTGCAAAAAAAAAAAAAAAAAAAAAAAAAAAAAAGGTTGACAGAGGCTGAGAGATATTGAGGTGCTGAGGGAACAGGTCTTGGCATTATCTGATGTAAAGGACGAGGGAGAAGGAGGTGACACACCCACGTCACAGGTCTCTGGCTTGGGTACGCGCACAGGTGGTGGTGCTGTTTTCCGCGATGACAGCGCAGGACAAGCAGGTCTCAGGTCGGTTTGAGGGCGGGGAAGCATGAGAGAGTGAGCTCGGGTTTGCACATACTAAGACTCAGTACCTGCGAGGCACACCAGAGACATTCTGATTGAGGTTGACAAAAAAAGAGAGGCTGAGACAAAAGCCAAAGGGCCACCAGCATCAAAGGAAACCCTTCAAAAGAGACTGAGAAGGAAGAGACACAGAGGTAGGAGGAAAACCCAGGGCGTGGGTAACCCAAGGCAGGACACCAAGTAAGATCAGGACAGAAGAGCAGTCCTGGGTTGTCCCGAGTCAGGAGGCTTGACAAGGGCAGTGTCCCAGGGGTTGGTGCTGGGGTGGGGAGGATCTGGATTGAGTCGACAGGTTGTCCAAGGTGAGAATGTGGAAGCAGGAAGTGAAGACCGTGTCTGTCAAGAACTTCAGCCGTGATCAATGGAGGGAAAACAGAGGACTGAGTTTGGGGAGCAACGATCCTCAAAAGAGGTTCTGGCTCCCACTCCGCCCCACCCTCCCTCCCTTCTCTTTCAATGGGGGATCAAGGAAGGGGCCAGAGGACCCAGAGCGGGTGGAGCTCCAGATTCAGGAAGGAGAGGGGAGGATCCATAGGGGAAGTTGCAGGCGAGGGGCTCCCACCCTGGGTGCCAAAAGGAGGAAAGGAAGGGGCAGATGCAGATGAGCCTGGGGTTGGGCCTGGAGCTGGGAACGTCACCTCCTCATCCTTCCGAGCTCCGACTAGCTCCTGTGCATTGGGGCCACCGCATTCCTGCCCACATGTGCCACCCTGTCTCCCTGTCACTCTCTGCATCTGCTCAGCACGTTCCCCTTCTTCTGCTCGTGCTTCATTTCATCTTTAAAGGCGTATCCAGGTTTTGTGGGACCCGAAGTGTACATAATTTGGGACGGTCTCTTTAAGAAAAAGAATTCCAAAATATATCACTTCGGCAAATCTTACAGAAATACACAGAGTTGTGAATGCAGTTCGGTGGCCCTTCCTGGGATGTTGAAATGGATCCTTGTAAGCTGGGAAGCCTGAAGGTTAAGCTGCATTAGCTTTATGTTAAGTCTTCCTCCATTTAAATATGAAAATTCTTTCCAAACTTCAAACTTGAACAACAAACAAAATAAAACAAAGAAAGAACAAACAAAAAGCGTCCTCCCTGCAGTTCCTCCTGTTGGAAGGAAGTAAGGAGAGCCTTAGTTTCCCCAGCTGGAGAACGGAGCTCAGAGTCCCCATCTCCGCATCCTGAGGATTCAAGGCAGCGTATTAGACAGAACCTGGCATAGTTCCCCTCCCGTAATTCGTGCTTACAAAATGATTGCTGAAGAAATAAAGGGATGTATGAACCTAACTCCCTTTCCTTTTTTAAGACGGGTCTCACTGTGTCACCCAGACCGTAGTGCAGTGGCGTCATCATAGCTCACCGCAGCCTTGAACTCCTGGGTGGAAGTGATCCCCCGTATTGGCCTCTGGAGTAGCCGGAACTGCACGTGTGCACCACCACACCCGGCTAACTTCTGGGGTTTTTGTTTGTTTGTTTGTTTTTTGTAGTAATGGGGTTTCAGTATGTTGGCAGGGCTGGTCTCAAACTCCTAGATTAAGCGATCTTCCTGCCTCGGCCTCCCCAAATGCTGGGACTACACGAGCAAACCACCGCGCCCGGCCTCACTTATCACTTTGACTTACCCGTGAGTTATCTGCATGCTCATCTTATCTGCCCCATTAGACTCCAAATACCTTGAGCATGTCTTGTTATTTTTGAGTCCTTCACAGGGTCTATTGGTGTGTCTTGCATATGGTGGGTATTCAATAAATTTATTGAATGAATGGATGGATGAATGAATGGTGAGTATAAATCACTTCATTAAGAAGGAAGTTCATGGTCAGGAGAGTTGCTTAGAAATTCGTCTAAATGAGTTTTCCAGTTGAGGCTATCAATTCTTGGTGTCCACGTTGGCGGGGATTGGTTAACAAAAGAACAGGAAGGACCGTAGCTGTGTCTGAGCAGATAACGTGCATTTGGTTGAGGAAGCAGAATGGGGAGAAGTCAGGGCTGAGACTTCAACGGCATTCAGAGTTTAGCTGGTGATACTAGGGACCTTCAGCACAAGACAGTCCGTGGAGCGCTGCTTGGGCTAAACATGATAAATTGGAGTACCCCTAAACTAGGCAAAAGCTGTCAAATACAATTCAGGAAGACAAGTCTAATGAATATGTAGTATAATATGGGTAGATTTCTTACGGGATGCATTTTGAATATATTGCTGCTTAGGGAGAACTCATTTCCCAGAGATACCCACAGGGGGGAAACTGCGTTTCTGTTTACTTCTCAAAAGGCTGTTGTGAAGATTAGATGAAAAAAAAAAAAAAAATGAAAAAGTGCTTTGTGGACTGTAAATGCCACATAAATACTCTTTATTATCACTGTTATTCTTGCGTTCCTGGCCTCATCTCTCTCCTTCCCCTCTCTTCTCAGACTCCATATTCCATCAGTTTCCTTCAAGTATCATCATTCCCCAAACACGAGTGTGTTCCTAGACTCCAGGGTGGCTTGTACCACGTGGTATGGGAAACATGTGTGTCTGCCTATTCCTTAGACTCATTTTTACCCCTCAGTCCTGAGCACGATTCGTGGCACAAAATAGGAGCTTGGTAAATGTTTGCTGGATATAGACAACGCTCTCAGATGATGGGAATTAGTTCCTGTACCATTTCATCCGGCTCCTTCGGTTTCATCTGACTGTGGTTGTGTGGTCTTCCTAAGGAAGGCAAGTCTAGTTTCCAAGACGCTAGACCCCTTTATTAATTCTAGGACATCAAGGCCATACAAATTCCTTGTTACTTTGCAAAGCCTTGAAAAAAATGACCCTCCTGGAAATTCCAGAAAGCCAGGAAATGGGAATATTCCTGTTCTGACATAACTTCTAAACAATTCATAACACTAAATTAAGAAAAACAACTCTTTCTTTCTCTCTTTCTCCTTCTTTCTTTTTCTTTCTTTCCTTCTTTCCTTCTTTCTTTCTTTCTCTTTCTTTCTTTTTCTTTCTCTTTCTTTCTTCTTTCTTTCTCTCTCTCTTTCTTTCGGAAAAAGCCCCAATAAAATATCTGAGAATGTGAGTTTACATCTATGTGATCTTAACCAGAACACTTGACTACTTTGAGTCTCCATTTCCTCTTGTGTAAAGTGAAGATAATTCTGTCTTGGCTTCCTTATGGGGACGTTCTCAAGATGAACAGGATAATGCATGTATCCTGCAAAGCCCCGCAGCCTTATGCTTCATGCTCTCAGTAGGCAGGGCCCTGGGTAGACACAAAAGACATTTATTGATAAACATTGGCAAAGGGTCGCAAAAGGGAAATACTAGGAAAATATGGAACAACAGCTCTCCCTGCTGGTAGCTGTTACCAGGTGGCTTTCATTCTCAGACTGGCAATGGGGAGTATCTGGCAGGAAGAATGGGGGTGTAAAGCAGAGGGGAGGATTCTGGAGCCTACACCCACCCACAGCTGCTTCCTTTCCTTACAGAGAAGCCTGGCCCCAGGAGCCCGCCCTCTCCTGTCTAATGTGTCACAGGCCCCTGCGCTACCCTTGCTGCCTCTGTATTCAACATCCCCTCAAAACTGGATCCTTTCTACTGATATGCTCAATCTCCACCATCTTAAAAAATATCCTCCCTCAACACCATGAACCTTTGCCTCAGTTTCTCCCTTTCACTGCCCAGCAACGGAGTTGAAAACTCACTGTTTGTAAATCCAGTGAACACTTTCCTGTCTTCATCTTATTTATTTGTTTTTTGTTTTTTTTTTTAGTTTTGAGACGGAGTCACACTCTGTCAACAGGCTGGAGTGCAGTGGCACGATCTCGGCTCACTGCAACCTCTGCCTCCGGGGGTTCAAGTGATTCTCCTGCCTCAGCCTCCCAAGTAGCTGTGATTACAGGCATGTGCCACCAAGCCTGGCTAATTTTTGTATTTTTAGTAGAGATGGGGTTTTACCATGTTGGTCAGGCTGGTCTTGAACTCTGATCTCATGATCCACCCGCCTCGGCCTCCCAAAGTGCTGGGATTATAGGCGTGAACCACTGCACCTGGTTGTTATTTGTTTGTTTTGAGACAGGGCCTTACTCTGTTACACAGGCTAGAGCGCAGTGGTGTGATCCTGACTCACTGCAGCCTTGAGTTCCTGGGCTCAAGCAATCCTCCCAGCTCAGCCTCCTGAGCAGCTGGGACTCCAGGTGTGTGTGGCCATGCTAGGCTAAATTTTCTATTTTTTATAGAGATGAAGTCTTCACTATGTTGCCCAGGCTGGTCTCGAACTCCTGCACTCAACCAATCTTCCCACCTCGGCCATCCCAAAGTGCTGGGATTACAGGCGTGAGCCGCTGCGCCTGGCCTCTTCATCTTATTCATGATGCTCGCTCTGTCTTTGAAGTGCTGCTTTCCTGGGGACATCCAGTACAGCACGCTCTCCTGACTTTCCTCCCGTCTGTGGCTGCTCCTTCTCAGTCTCTGTTACGGGGTGAATTAGATCCCCTCCAAAAGCTAAATTCACATCCTAACTCCCGGCACCTGTTAATGCGACCTTCTTTGGAAACAGGCTCTTTGCAGATGTAATGAAGTTAAATGGATAAATGGAGGTCCTGTTGGATCAGGGTGGACCCTCATCTGATGACTGGTGTCTTTAGAAGAAGAGGAAGATTTGGACGCAGACACACACAGAGGGCAGACAGCCATGTGGTGAAGAGGCAGAGATTGCAGTGATGTGTCCACAAGACAAGGAATGCCAAAGATTGCTGGGAACCACCAGAAGCTAGAGTGAGGCCAGGAAGGACCCTCCCCTAGAGCCATCAGAAGCAGCAGATCCCTGCCGCACCTTGATCGCTGACTTCTGGCCTCCAGAAAGGTGAGAGAATAAAGTTCTGTTGTTTTCTGTCATGGAGTTGGAGGTACTTTGTTACTATGGCCTCGGGGTGGGTATAACCTCCTTCCAGGCTCAGCCTGTGTTACCTGTGGATTTTCCCAAATGCTTAGCTCCAGACTCCTATTCGTTTCTCTCTGTGTCTTCCCTCCTAGGCGACCTCCTCCACCTCTACCCTTCAGCCGCAGCTTCTCTCACCTGTACCTCCTACCCATCTTGTAGAGCACAACTCAGACCTTCCTCCCACAGGGAAGCCTTCTGCGGCAGATGCTGCTGCTGCCCACCCACATCTCCTTGGCACGCCTCACTCCCAGTTCGGCTTCTTACTGCAAGCTGCTCCTCTCTGCCCGAGTGCTTTCTCTGGCTGCAGGAGTGCGTGGGGGCAGAACAGAAAGGCAGAGAGTTGACACCTCCAGGATCAGCCTCCAACAACAACGGCTGGGAGTCGGAGAATATATAACCCAGCCTCCTCCTGGAGGCCCCGCGGGACTAAGCCGCCCTTGCCTGCAGGTAACCTGCTCGCTAACTCACCCGATAGGGGTGTTCTTCTTTGTCTCACTTCTCCACCCTCCTAACTTGCTCCTGAGATGAGCCTGCTCATCCTCAAATCCTTATCTCGGGGTCTGCTTCTGGGGAGATCTAAGCAAGACACCGTAACTGAATTATCAGCCTGGGGCAGGTTCTCTGATCATGCTTTCTAACAGCCTGAGGAGCCTTGGCCGCACAGATGAGATTGCAGTTTACACGCACACATTTCTCTCTGTGATTATTTGAGTGATGTCTGTTTCTTGTGCTAGAGCACGGGTTGGCAAACAACAGCCATGAGGCCAAACCCAGCTGCAGTGGCTCATTTCTGTATTGGCTATGGCTCCTTCTGAGCTGCAACTGCGGAGCTGAGTAGTTTCAACAAAGATCTTATGGCCTGCAAAGCAGAATATTCACTACCCAGTCCCATACGGAAACAGTGTATCGGTCCCTGTGGTAGGCCATACACTTGTATCAGTTAGCTCTGGCTGCCTGAGAAACGACCCCAAACTAAATTTTATAAAACCACCACCATGTATGTAGCTCACAGTTCTGTGAGCTGACTGGGTAGCTTTTCTGGTCTAAGCCCAGTCAGTTGATTTCGTCTGAGTTCTCTAAAGTGTCTCTGGTCAACTGGTGGGTCATGTGGCAGCAATGACCCTAGGACGGCCTCACTCACGTTTTAGAAGGTGGTAGCTGCTGGCCAGTGAAACACTGGCAATTAGGCCATGTGTCTCTCACCATCCAGCAGGCTGCCCTGGGCTTCTTCACATCATGGTGGCAGCAGGGAGTTCTATGAGTGGCCAGGGAGGACAGAGTGCAAGCATTACCCAAGCCTCTGCTTGGGTGTATCGGCTAACCAACCATTGCTCAAAGCCAGTCGCGTAGCTGAGTTTCGCGTCAAAGTGGGATGGTACGGACTGGAAACCCACTGAACCTATGGCTATTTTTACAATTTTCCATGACGCTTTATGAGGGCACAGACCCTGTACGTACTTGCTCACCATTCTATACCAATGAGTAAAGCATAGTGCCTGGCATAGGGTGGGTGCTGAATCAATAATCATTGAGTCAATGAATAAAATTTAACTGTGTTAGTAAGAATGACCTTTGACTGAGCCTTTGCTGTAGAATTGGAGCGGTTTTCAGACAGCCGAGGCTCACCGTCAGGAACTTGCCCTATATGACGAAGGCATCCTGAGGAATCAGAATTTGAAACCAGCTGGTTTAATTCTGAAGCCTGCTCTGTTAACTATTACCCCCCTCCTTCTTTTCACGAGACGCTTTACATTTTTTGTCGTTTCAAATTGCTTCCTTTATTTTACTGTTTTGTTTTATTTTACTAATTTCATTTTAAAATTGGGAGCAGGGTGTTTCTCTTGGCTTCCCCAGCCCTTCCTCTTGGTGGCCCAGAGGTCCTGCTAACACCTCATAACCAACCTTCACTTCAGCGCAGAGTGGTATTTGTGACTTAAAAAGTTCGCTTGTGGGACAATCAACAGCCCCACACCTAAAATCACTGCTCTTGACAGCTCAGTGAAATTGAAGGCCAACATTTCACTCAAGAGGGCAATAAATCCAGCCCCACGGCAGCTGCTGGGAGGCGCCGAAGCAGGCTGTTATCTCATCTCTCAGATCATTCAGGCCTTACCTGAGGGAATCCACGGAACAAAATCAAAAAAGTCTCCAGAGAAGACAGTCCTCGAAATGACCATTGCTTACTCCGAGTTCAATAATTAATCAGCCCCACAGACTTTCCTCCAGCACTCACGGTATTCCAGGCATTTTGCTACTCACAATGGGAGAAGAGAAGCGAACAGGAGCCCCTGCCGTCAAGATGCTCATCTCAACAGACAATGATTTGGCAAGGCATTGAGTGTTGCAGTGGAGACGAGCCCGAAGAGTACACAGGGCGTGGCCTCAGTTTGGGTGGGAAGTGGAAGAGAACGAGAAAGTCTCTTATACAACCTTGGGAATCCAATTCAGGTTCAAACAAGGTTGGGCTTCCAAAACGGTACAATGGAGTCGTCAAGTTCAGGGACTGAGATGACCATTTGCAGATCTGTTATTTCTGCCTCTTGTTATTTATGCAATTTTGGAAGAGATGACTTCTCTAAACCTTAGTGTACTCATTCATGAAATGGGTGAGAAGAGTATCCACCTTAGAAGGTTTTTGTGTGGATTAAATTAAAATATATATACATGTCTTGTGCTTAGCATGACGTGGGGCACTTAGTGAAGGTTCAGCAAGTGACAGGTGTCCTCAGTGGTTGAGGTCATGGTATTGCTGGTAGTAGCATTCTCAACTATATCAACCATTCCTTCATTCATTTAACAATTATTTGTTAAGTGTCTGCCGTATCTCAGACCCTATGGGGAACACAAAAATGACAAGAGGTACGTCAAGCCTTTTGAAAGGCTTACTGTTTAGTGTAGAGAAGACACATCTCTAAGTAGCTACCCTCCTGTCCAGCTCTAGGCTCGTACCCAGTGAGACGGGGCCTGGAAGCCTCCCGCACGTCAGGACCACTTTCCCTGGAATACACATTTGCTCTCTTGGGCCACTTCAAAGCTTTCTGATTTCGGCTTTGCCTCTCATGTTTCATTGCAGTTTCACTTTTGTCTCTCTGTCTTGGTGCTTGATACAACTCTATCGGTGCTGACCTCTGGCTTTCATTGTTGGCTAGGGCTGATATTTTCCCTTTGGATTATGTGCTCTAGGGCCACTCTAGGCAAATGTCTTACCTGCCCTAGCCTGAGCAGGAGCCTGATCCGAGCTTAGTCCTTAGGGGTCGACCAGATGGCAAATTGAAGGTGGTGATTGAAAAGCATCTCCAAGAAAAAAAATGGAAACGTGCTACGGGGAGCGCAAGGGAGAGCCAGCCTGGCCTGGACTTGACCACGCTGGCTTGGTGGAGAGCAAGCAGCCAGCTCCTGTGTTGTGATTCATTTCTGTGCAACACAGAGCCCACCCTTGCAGCCTCCCAGCTGACCTCATGTGACTGTGTGTATATATACTTGTTAATTCACCAAGAGCCATCAGTTGCTTGACTGTAACTTGACGTCTCTAACAATCCATCAGCTTATTTATTAATTATAGCAAGCTGGTTTCAGCCACAGGAAATTAGAAATGAATTTTTCAATAAGCCACATCTCCAGGGATAGTTCACAAAATCAAAAAGAAGACTACCTGGCCAATCTAATTCATTATCACAATCAAATAGTGTTAAATGGTTCTTTGTGGGATACGCTTAAATTAGGAAATTGTATTAGCAGCTCTAATCATTGCTGATTATTTAATTATTGGCCATTTAAAAATCGTCTCCAGTTTTGAGATGATGGGTCAGACTGAGATTCATAGCGTCCTTCTTTAGTTCACGCCACCCCATAGAAGTATGTATCGCAATGTTGCCGAGTGAGCACCGATCTTACCTTGATCCCTACCACGGTTCTTTCATTCCATGGCAACCTGGAGCAAAGATGGTAACAGCTAACATATACAGAGCGCTTATTATGTACTAGGAACATGTCTGAGTTCATAAATAACTCATAAATAAGAACTCATACATGCTCTCGGCACACATGGTGGTCGGTTATATTTATCAACTTAGTTGATCTTCATAAAATCCTACAAAGTAATCATTATGACTCCCATTTTATAGGTAGGAAACCTGAGGCCCCAGGACATTTGATTGCAATGTTCACAGTGAATAAGCAGGAGAGTGAAACTCTGAGTCCAGCCAACCTGGCTCCAGAGCACTGCTGTCCGTGCGTGACCACGAGGTCATTCGGCCTCCAACGCCTCCTAGCTTAGTGTTCAGTGCATGGACAGTGCTTAATCCAGCCAACCATTGAGTCCCCACCAGATTGTACACTCTTTTGAAGAAAGCATGGTATCTTATTGAGCTCTGTATCTATCCTTCACCATTGCTAGCACTGAGCTTTGAATAACAGAAACTCAACTCTCTCTCTCTGTCTGTCTATCTCTCTCTCTCTCTCATTCTCTCTCTCTCTCTCTCTCTCTCTCTGTGTGTGTGTGTGTGTGTGTGTATGTGTGTGAGTGTGTGTTTAATTGGAAGGGTAAGATAGGGGGAGGGTGGTGGCAGAAAGAGTAAGATACGGATTTTACTATTTCCTAAAGTAGCCTGAAGTCCAAAGATGTTACAACCTCCACTCAGAATCTTTGGGGGTAAACATACGAGTATATCAGAACCAGGCTAAACCCTGCCTAGATGACCCCAGGTCTGAGAAATCAGGGCCTGGACATCCTCTCTTTGAGAAATGTTAGTAGGTAACAAAGAAACGAAGTCTGCACGGTTGGTGAGTTAATATCTGAAATGCAATTCAGATGAAGTCATATCCAGACTCTGCCAACTTTCAATTGCTTCCAGCATCTTCAAACACCACATGCCAAAATGTTCCCTCTACCTCACTCGCCAACACCTCTGCTTCCCAGTCACTGCGGCGCAGAAGCCCGTCTCCAAATCCCTTCTCCCTGCGCCTCTCCCCCGTTCCTCCATCACCCAGTCTCCGCGACCACAGACCCAGCCTTCTCCTTATCACGCTCATGGGTTCCCAGCGCCTCCTTCCCTGCCGAGTCTCCTGACCAGGCTCTCTGCCTGTTCTCATCTCTCCTCAGTCATCTATGTACCACCGTCGCTGTCATTTCGTTCTAATTGCAGTTCTAAGTACATCCTTCTCCTCCTGGAAGATTTGTGGGAAATCCCCACTTCTGCTGGAGAACATAGCCCTTTACCTTGAATCCATGGGGCTTTTATCATCTAGCTCAACGGAGTAATTGAGGTTTGATTCGCGCCTCCCATCCCACGTTCAACTTCACACTCTCCCCTCTAACCCAAGTGCACTATTTCTGGACCCGCACGTGTTACCTGCTCCTCCCTCCTGCCAGTTCTTTATGGACTGCTGCTCCTTCAGCCGAAGCCTCCTCTTTCCTGCCTGCCTTTCAATTCACATAAGCTTATTGCTTTTTACCAGCCAAACCCAAAGAGACACGTCATTGAGGGTGGTGAGGCTCTTTTAATTTCTCTTCTCAAAAGGCACATTGTCTAGCAGATTATATTCATCAGCTGTCAGGACGCGTGCATAGCTTCTTTATTACCTGCTATGCTTTTTTGTCTGTTTCGTCAGTGGGTTGTCTCTCAGATCTGAACCTTGTCTTTCTCAGGGGCAGGTCTAGCTCAGCCTTACTTGTTTACCTCACAGTCTGTGCCGATCATTTTTGAAGACGGCCACTTTGGTAGAAACCTATCTAGCTATGGAAATGCCTCCATGGAAGGAGGGCAGAGCCGGCAGCCAGGACCACGAACGTGGAGGTGGGGTGGGTGGAGCAGTTGTGTCAAGGTGCCAGGTGCTCATTCCTTTTGACTCCTTTCAACACTGTCATTCCTCAACTGCCTTGAATAAAATAACCCAGTCAAATTCTCTTCTTCCTAAAGGGGATCATGATAGACCTCAGCAGGTTTCGGACTCGGCTAATAGAGAAGAGGCATTTTTCATAATTAGAAAATAGGCTCACCAACTGGGTGTGGTGGCTCGTGCTTGTAATCCCAGCACTTTGGGAAGCTGAGGCAGGTGGATTGCGTGAGCCCAGAAGTTCGAGACCAGCCTGGGCAACATGGTGAAACACTGGCTCTAAAGAAAAAAAAAAAAAAGAAAGAAAGAAAAGCAAATACGCTCACCTGTGGCTCCCCTGTGACAGAATGGACACAAGCATCATCCTAGTGACCACTGAGAAAAATCATTTAGTCTGTTTCTGCATTTTGCAGATGCTAGGTCACCCCCGGCCTGGATCCCATCATCCCATCTGCTTTGCATAGAGGCTAAGTAGGCTATTTATTCTGCAAGTCTTTAACTTCTCTCCTAAGTAGTGGGTGCCATTTCTTTCCAGGCCGTTTATTCCAGGTGACCCTTATATATGGTTTGTTCAAGAGGAACTCAGAGCTGGAGCTCTCCCCTCTCCAGAAGTTTCCTCAAGATTCAGACCCCTTCGTTTGCTATGTATCCCATTAGAACTCTATGACAACTCTTTCCTGAACTCCTGGACACATTTCAAGTCTGGGTCTTCAATATGTTGTCTTAGGACTATAAAGAATTTAGGTGCCTTATTCCATAACTGTTTCCTGCTATACTGTTTCATTTCCACAAGGAAAAAAATGAGAGTAGCTAGAAGTTTTGCACAGTAGCCGTTCACATACCCACAGTCTCACAAAGGGAGCTTGATGTAGTATGAAACAAGCCATAAAGTCTCAGAATCAACAAGCAACTGTTGATATTTCCTCAAAGACAGAATCGATACTTAATTCAGCTAACATTTCTGAATACCAGTATATTCATAGCACTCTCCTAGGCACGTAGAAGAGGGCAAAGCTGATGATGGGAAGGAGAGAAAATAAATAAAATGGGTCATCAACCTTAAGGGAGTTAGAGGTGATGCCTGTTATTTGTGGTAGTAATGTTCTATGAAGTCTCTGTGAACACTGAATTCAGTGAATACTGAACCGTTCTTCCTAGAGGAGACACGGGGTCAGGTTCCTGTGAGCATCTGGTCACGACATTTTTGTCCATTGATCAATACAGACCTTGTCTTCATGTGTGTGTCTGTTCACAGACGTGATATTTAACACAGTCATTAACACTGAGCTCATGGCCAACAGCGTCATAACTCACGGGTGAACAAAGCCTACCTAGAAATGCACCTTCTCCGTAAGTCCGTAAGGCACATCGCAGACTTCTGGCGCTTACGGACGCTGGGTGCACTGCAGCACGACCCTGGGGGCCATTTTCAACAGCAATAGCATCACCAAAAAGCACTAAGGCGCAAAACCTGTGTCCCTAAATGTACCATGAAGAGGACACTTGTTTGCAAGTTGAAAATGAAGACAAGCAGGCAGAGCGTCCCCTTGCCTGACCTCACCTGAGAAGCTGTGCACGGGGTGCATCAGGTTTTTCTCCACTCTGTACACCTCTGCGATTGATCATGAAAGGGCCACGAGTGTGGATTGGGGGGTTACCTAAATTCAGCAAGTGGGCAAAGTCACAATTACGGAACCCATGGATAATGAGGACAAATTGTGTATTCTAAAAGTCATGTTAACAACAAATTACACAATTTCTAAGACAGAATTGGGGCAAAAATGAAATATGGTCACCTGGACCAGCTACATAATTTGCAGGGACCAGTGCCAAGCGGAAATACAAGGTCCCTTGATCAAAAAGACAGCAGAGCGCGAAGCCAGCTGTGGGTCTTTGTGAGTGAGGGCTCATTACCACTGCACAGTTCCTGTGCCCACGAAGCTGGCCCCAACCCTAACAGTTAAATGAGTACATCGTGGGGAGCAGCCTTGGGGACTGGATCAAGGAAGGTTTTCTGGAGGTGGTAGCATTTGAACAAAGCCTTGGATGGCTGGAGAAAGTAGCTGAAATGAATGGTTGAACACCACCAATCCATGTCATGCCTACTATATTTACGAACAATAGTCTGGAGGCCTGCGCTGAACTCCACAGTACAAAGGGTGGGTAGCACTTACTGACCTGACTGCCTGCCAGGTACTGGGACAAATGGTTAATGTGCATTCTCTCCTTTAATCATTACTGTAACCCTAAGAAGGGCAATGTCATGTCACCCCCATTTTACAGTTGAGGAAACGGAGGCTTCTTGAGGTTAAGTAATGTGCCCTGTGTCATACAGCCAGGGGAAGAGGAGTGGTTTAAACTCTGGCTCTCTGGACCCCGAACTCTTACTTGGAACATTCACCAGACCCTATTTCCCTATTTAATAGGCAATACACATTGCCCTATTTTTTAACGGAGCCATCCGTGGTAGTCTGACTATCAGCGGGGCCAGATAGGCACACATGGATCTCAGAGGGGCTACGTGAGGCTGAGAGGGCGCCTCTGTCCCTAACCTACTTCTCAATCCTGTTGCTTCCTGAGGAAGGCAGCCGCCATGCTATTCAGACATGGCCAGGGACTTCATACGCGTGTAATTCCGTAGAGTTTACAAAGTGCTTCCACCTTCATGATTTCAGAGGTTCTTGCAACAGTCCCGTGAATTCCTGACACCTTTTACAGCTGGGAAGCTGATTGTGAGGGAGGACAAGTGACTAGACCAAAGAACAGGCCGGCAGGAAGGCAGGCAAGCCAGGACAGAAGGCTGGAACCGGAGCCCAGACCTGCAAGCTCCCACCCAGTGTCCTGGCTCGGCCCCTCGGCCTTTACCAGGACCATGGGTGGCAAGTAGCTTAAAACTCCACGGTACAGAAATGCCTCAGCTCCCCACCTTCCCCTGCCTAACGCCTCTCACTGGTACAGGGCAGGTGCGTGTGTTCGCGTTTGCTCAGCAAATGCATTCTCCTTTTGATTTTGGTTCTTTAAGAGTGGGGCAGGAATGCAGAGTATTTGGTAGGGCTGTTCATACTCTGAGTAGTATACACGACAGCAACCTGCTGGCAGTTGAGGCTCAATTTGTGGTCTATTCAGCTGAAGGGGTTTTCTAGCTTCTCTGAGCAGGTTAATTAAGCAAAGTTGCTGGAGGGGGCTCCCTTTGGTACAGGACAGGAGGAACAGAGCCGCATCTGAAGACTTGAGCACTGACTGGCATCTTTACCCAGCACCGGCGGGCTCTTTGGAGCCAAGAGAAGAGCCTTTCCTTGCTTTCGGCTTGCCTTGGCTGTGGTCACTGGTCTGTCTTGCAGCCAGGATGTCCTGCCGCAGCACAAGGAGCAGGGCAAGGTCCTTTCTCTTCCGTGTTGAGCTGGGCTGTGGCGGGAGGGAGGGGATAAAGGAGACGCTGGCTCTGCGTTCCAGAATTAATGGTTCGTGTCTGCTGAGGCTATCTGCACTGTACTCGAAATCAAACAACAAAAAGCAAGGATGAAGCCAAACAACCCAAATGATCAAAAAGCATTCTGGTGGTGGGTGTGAAACTTGCTCTCTCAGCAGCAGAGGTCCAAGTATGCACAGCCACTGGAGAGCTGAAGCGCCGAGCAGACTACCTTTGTAGTCACTTTTGCTCAGAGACACACGCACACGCATACATTGAAGGAGGAACGCGCCATTCGCTGCCCTACGAAGTGTCACACGTCCGCATAGTAAGCAGTACATTTCACACGTGAAGGAGGGGTCTGCATCTCAAATGTAAGCCACTGGAGATCTGTGAAAATTATCAAAAGGGGTGAGTAGAAATTCAGCAATTTTATTCCTTTCAGTAAGGAATAAGTGTGTGGTCGCAAACCATCCTTCTGTCTCATCAGGAAATTCTGTGGTAGACTTATTCTATGGAAAGTTTTGTCTACAGTTTCCCATCTGCTGTGATAATCGTTATTAATCAAGCTGCTGTCATACCATCTTGGGCTGTGATTTTGTTAACTCCTCCATGCGAAGGAGGTTTGTCCTGGGGAAGGAAGAGGTAATGGAGGGACCCGGATGGTGCAGGCCCCCTGGATCATGTGACAGGTCTCTGGGCTGTTCAATGTCATTTTCTAAAAAAAGCATAAAATGGGGCCTGTGAGCACCCATGCGTTCTAAGACTCACCCATCAGATTTCCCTGAAATCCTGTGTGAGGTGGGGAGTCAGTTTCCCACTCCACAGTTTTCCCTGCGGTTCATGCAAGTCTCTGATTTCATCAGAAAACTTCTTAGGTTTAAACTTCTTACTGTCTGCCCCGCAGCCTCCCATTTCTTGGGCCCTGTTGAGTATGCACATGCTAAACTCCATTCCCAGGCGGTACGGAGAGGGGACTCCTGGGTCCTTACGGAGCTGGCCCTGAGTTGGTGGTCCGTGAAATTCAGTGCTTTTGAGTTCTTTTGGTTTGTTTACTTCGTTTTTTGTATTATTTTTAGAAAGTAATGTAAGGCTAAACAATGTTTTAAAAATAATATAAAAATTTCATCCCCCACTAGAGATAATTAGCTGCATGTGGAGTTAATTTAGAAACTAGAACCCCAGTTTCAGGAGAAGTAAGCAGAAGGTAGTGGTGGATTTCCATTTTATGATTAGTGCAATGGCAGAAAAGTCACAAATAGACTTTGTGCCTAACTACATAGTAATTCGTTAGAATGGAGATATCAATAAACATAAGCTGTGGCTCGCCTTTCTGGAATCTTCGATTGGTAAAATCCTCACTCCTCTCCTGGCCTGCCTAATCCAACTCCCAGTATATCTTATTTTAGAGGCAGAGAGAATTGAGCCTGAGAAGACAAAGGTCTGATTAGGAGAGGTGAAATGATAACTGTATTCAGATTAATGAACAGATCTTTCTGTCTCCTCACATGGAGATTGTGGTAATAATAAAACGATGAAGATTTACTGAGTGCTGATGTGTGCCAGACACCGTGCTAAGTGATTCACAGCCATTATCTCATTGCATCCTCACAAGATCCTGTGAATAACTTGCTATTACCATCCCATGACGGGTAAGGAGCAGAGCTCACGTTTGTATTCAGGTTCACTCCAGAGCCATGCTCTTCAACGCTGCGCTCCGTGGAGAAAACAGGTGTTCAGCAAAACTAAAGCTTGTAGTTCACGATGACTTGACATCGAGAACTCCTCAGTCTTTAAGGAAAGAGTTAACTATATTCAGTCCTCTGTGCTTACCACGGCAGTTAGGAGTCCCCAGGGTAACCTTGAATTATCCAGAAATGCAGGTAGCCTGAAGATAACACTGCCAAATAATTTAGATTAATTACGATTTAAATTTCTTTGGATGGCTTTTCCTATGGTCCCTAGGCTTCCAGGTTTATAGCATGTAGATGTCTAGGTTACCCTTCCTATGGTGTTTCCCTGTGGTACAACAAATGTTCTGACTTTTGTGCACCTCAGATTTTTGTCTCTTTGTCACAGTCACTCTTTTCTTTGCATGGAGGATTTTTTTTCTTTATGTTTCTTGGTTTCCATGTTTTAAATGCTTTGGGAATAAGCCCCGGCTCTCTGCTGAAGAAGGCAGGCACTATTCTCATTGCCTGTTACCTACTCTCTGGTTCTGCACTAGCCCGACTCCAGTGTTTTAAACTCTCCTGCCTTTGCATCCTTGCTGCCTTTATTTACATTACTCCTTTCCTGGTTTCCTCTCCTCTTCTATTCTAAATGTTTAACGCAGCTCTTCCCACTGAAAAAAAATAGCCCCTCCAGGAAAGAGGAGGTTCGGCTTTCCAAGCTGCCAATTCAGCATGGCAGTCGGGAAGGCGATAGAGAAGCATACATTTAAAATTGCTGAGAGGCATAGAAAAGCGTTGCAGGGCAGTGGAAAGCGGTGGGATCCATGCATTTTTCCGGGGTCGTCCATTACTCACGGAACTTTGGCAGGTGGAAGCCTGCTCATCTCTCCCGGAGGATGAGTGCTCCCACTAATGCAATTCTTCTGTTTTCCTGTAGCTCTAGTTTTGTTATCTTTAGGCACCGAGTCAAGCAGTGTGTGCCAGTGGGGGTGGCAGCTGCCCCCGCTATCACTGTCCTGGCACGGCTATGACCCTTCTCTCTGTATCAGTGTCAAGAGGATGCCGCCATCCCAGGCGCCCAGCAAAGCCTCCACCCCACCTAGCAGAGCACCAGGTTGTCTCTAAATCCTGTTCTTTCACCATTAGCTGTGAAATACCCAGCACAGGAAATGAAGGTGAAAAGATCACTAAATGGATTCGCGTCCGCATCCTGATCATACGATTTCTTTTATTTGGGATTTTTCTTTTGCTGACTACACTTTCAAATTCTAACGATACTGTAACTAATTCCTGGAAGATGATGGGATTTTTTTTAAGCACAATTAAATTAAAACAGACTTTACTTTTGGTAAACTATTTTTAGTAAAATGTATAGGATTTAAAAAAAAAAAAAAAAAACCCAACCCAATGCTAGCAACATGCTCAACCTGGATGTGAAAGTAAGCTTTTATACATATTTTACTACTATCACTTAAGAAATGCAGTGGCTTATTAGTCTAATAGAATTTGACCTGGTATGAGTAAGTAAGAATACAAGTGAAGCATCTGAAAAATCTAATTTATAGATACTCGAGCGAAATGATTTAAACTATTAAAAATTCTAATATGCCTGTCGACCTACTATTTAATTTGCATAAAATACCATACAGAGAGTCACTGCATAAGAGGACAGAAATGCCAGGATGGGAAATCTGAAACGTTCAGACTCAGAAGACGTCTAAGGACTCATGGAGCAGGCATCTCAGTTTTAAAGTCAATCTTAAGTCCTATAAACAACTGCACACCCATTATCTAACCTCTGTCTGTGGTTAGGAATTTGAGTGCCTAATTACACGCTTAGCAAAGAGGAAAAGACACCGGGTCCCTCATGACAGGTCAGCTTTAAAGTGGGAAGTGTTTTTATTCAATCTGATCCCCTCGTAATACAAATGGTCCTACAGTTTCCCCCTCTCCTCTCTCTTTTCCACTGAAGAGAATTATGAGTGAGAAAATGCAACCCACTGGGAAGCAAATCCTCACTGCAGACCCGATGGTTGAAATTCCTGACTTGATTGATTGCCCTGACGCACTCCCTTCCCCTGGCAGGAGCATCCTCACCCCTGCCCAGGACCACAGAGCCATCTCCTCCGCGCTGCTCACCAGACCCGCCATCCATTACCCCCTCCACTCAACAGCTGTTTCCTGCTTGCTCCGTGCAACGTGAGGCTTTTTTAAGCCTTTAAAAAAAAAGATGTTTATATAGTTTTCATGATTTCCTTTTGGGCTCTAACTAAATGACTGCTCTTCTTCTCTCCTCCCCCATGACTATATTTGACACCACCAAGCCAAGAGGCTGGCCGTCCCAGGGTTAACATTTCAGTGAACTGGACAGGTAGACAGGAGTCACAGGAGGTCACGGCCCTAGCAGCCTGCCAGCGCCACGGCCGACATCAGCACTGGAGCCTCGCTGGAGGGTGAGAGTCACAAAGCCTGCATCTTCTCTGTGCTCTCAGTACCCAGGATCCACACAGACAGCATCAGGCTCCAACTGGAAAACAGGCTGCTGCCTTCCTTCCCTTCCAGGCAATAGCATAATGGGGACTGGAGGATTCTTAAAAGGAAAATGAACAGCAGAAAGATTGGTGCCTCTGCTATTTCCAGCAGACTGGACAGCCTACACAGAGAATCGTCAAAATGGGCAAACGTACATAGCCCAAATGTAAAGTTGTTCACATCCGCCGTTCGTTTTCCCTTATGCAGACAAGCAATGCTCAGTATCCTGTAGCTAGACCTTCCTCTTGCATAAAGAGTCCTTTCCATTTCTAAAAATTCTTCTTTCCACAGTTTACCCAAAGGGTAAATAATGAACTGTTGCAATAGCCATTTTAGGTCCAGCAAATTTAGGAGACAGAGGAGGAAAATAACTAGCTATTCCTCAGGAGTCAGTCAGTGGTAGACTCTAAATTAGAATGAAATCTTTTGAGTGCTCAACTTTCATTTCATCCATTGAGTCGCACAAACAATAATATTCAATAGAGTAGAAAACACACACCACCACAGTGTAAATTCTACTATCTTGTACATCTTTCAGGAAATTCTTGAGACATCTTAAATAATTCAGAAACATTTTGGGTGGTTTGTCACCAGATCTTCCAGATGAGATATTTTCTTCATTTTTTTTAATGTCCTATTTCTCCTATTTTAGTACTTTGAGAAATAATTTTTAATTTGCATTTGCCAAAAAAAACCTACCCTAGAATGACGACATGTACGGTATGTGTGGCTTTGGGAACATGTACATTTTTTGTCTTTGGATGGGAACTGTCAACAACCAAATCCTAACTCTGCTTAGTTGACAAATAAATTTTATAACTCTCTAAAGATTTAAAGCAATACAGATTGTCTGAGCCAATAAGTTGATCTGGTGAGAGCGGGATGCTAATGAGTCTTTGATCCGTGTGCAGAGGCCAGTGAGCCTGTAGCACAGCCTCCGCCTGCACCCCTCACCCCGCCAGCTGTCTCGCAAATGCCTGCCATTGGTCACAGGGGGCACCAGGCAAGCTGGGAGTGCGGATGGATCAGCGCAAATCCATCATCTCTCCAAACGCATCACTCAAGAGCTGCTCCTCCACACGACAAACCAGCAGCGTTCTCTTTCTGCACAGAGATGGGCGTTGCAGTAAAGACAGGCTCTTTAAAAATACTGGTGTTGGATTGTTGGATTTTAAAGGAGACTTTTTTTTTTTTCTTGGGCCAAAAATAAATGTCGACTGGTATCTATTTTATGACTCGGGCTTTTTCAAGGTAGCGTGTGTGGTGAGGTCGGGGTTGGGGAGGAGGAAGCTTCAGGAGAGCCGGCTGGGTCCTGGGGACTGACCATGTGGGTGAGTGATGGCAGGCACGCGATGGCAGCGTGAGGCAGCTGGCCTGCGGCAGGGAGGCCGAAACGACCCGCAGCAGCTGCACAAACGCCAGAGGTCAGGCCGTGTTTGTGGACGCTGACTTCTCCCCAGGCATCCCTGGGTGGTGGGATACATCAAAGCCCCACATCCAGGAATAACACCCAGTGGAGGGTCTGTGGATAAACCCCATCCCAAGATGCCGACCCAGGAGTTAGCAGCAAGCTCTCCGAGGGTGGAGTCACCTTCCTCTTGCGCATGTATTTCTAGAAGTAGGTTGTACGATGGAGGAGGAAATAGCCCACATTCCAATACTATTGAGGAGGAAAAATTAAAAATAGTTTTCCTATGCTAGGTGTCCACTTTCTTTTTCTGATCGAAGTGACTTTTTTTTTTTTGAGATGGAGTCTCACTTTGTCACCCAGCCTGGAGTGCAGTGGCACGATCTCAGTTCACTGCAACCTCCGCCTCTTCGGTTCAGGTGATTCCCCTGCCTCAGCCTCCCGAGTAGCTGGGATTACAGATGCTTATTTTTGTATTTGTAGTAGAGACGGAGTTTCACCATGTTGGCAGGGATGGTCTCGAACTCCTGAATTCAAATGGGCCGCCCATCTCAGCCTCCTAAAGTGCTGGGATTACAGGCGTGAGCCACTGTGCCCGTCCTCTGAAGTGCCTTTTAACGGTCAGCAGATTTTGGCGAAACCCCTGCAAGACACCAGGTACTGAGGCTAAGGAGTGCCGACACAGATGCTCAGGTCGTGGTGAGTCAGGGGGGATTTCCACGTGGATTCCACGTTATACCTCTTTTCTTACAATGATCACGCTTGAGGTTGTGGAATGTCTTTTTAGCCAAAGACCCATTATGGGACAAACTAATCAGAAAAAAAAAAAACAAGAATATATAGTCTCTAAGATCTAGGAGCTAAGACCATGATTCTTTTTGATTGTTGCTTGTTTAAATGGTTGGAAGTGCCTAAGAAAGACAATTTTATATGGCAAGAGGAGGAGACCAGGATGCACTGGGGAAAACTTCCATGACAAAAGTTATAAGGACCATTTTGAACAAGAGAATGTTCCAGTTGTGTGTTTAAAGTACTTGACAGTGCTCGACCCCAAGATGGGACAGTGTTATTTCTGGATGATTTTATATTGAAAGGAAGGCTCCCATTTTTAAATGAATAGGGCTCCAAAAGCTGACCTGGAAGTCTGTCTCATGGAATGTAGCTCGCTCTGCTTCATAAGAACATAAGGCATTTAGGGCTGGGTGTAGCGGCTCGCACTTGTAATCCCAGCACTTTGGGAGGCTGAGATGGGCAGATCATTTGAATTCAGGAGTTCGAGACCAGGTTGGCCAACATGGCGAAACCCTGTCTCTACTAAAAATACAATAATTAGCTGAGGATGGTGGTGCATGCCTGTGATTCCAGCTACTTGGGAGACTGAGGGAGGAGAATCGCTTGAACCAGGCAGGTGGAAGTTGCAGTGAGCCAAGGTCGCACCATTGCTCTCCAGCCTGGGTGACACAGTGAGACTCCATTTCAAAAAAAAAAAAAAATAAATAAAAAATTAGCTGGGCATGGTGGTGCACACCTGTAATTCCAGCTACTTAGGATGCTAAGGGAGGAGAAATGCTTAAACCAGGCAGGCAGAGGTGGCAGTGAGCCGAGATGGCATTACTGCACTCCAGCCTGGGCAGCAGAGTGAAACTGCATCCGAAAAATAAATAAAGAAGATAAGACACTTAGCCACCCCTGCCTGTAGTCCCAGCTACCCAGGGCCGCTGAGGCCGAAGCGTCACCTGAGGCGGGAGCTCTGGGCTGTAAGTGCGGTTGGCCCGTGGGGAGTCTGCGCTCCGTTCAGCATCATACGGTAACCTTGCTAGAGCAGGGACCACAGGTTGCCTAAGGAGGGGTGACTGGCACAGATGGGAAGTGCAGCAGGTCAGAGCTCTCGTGCTGATCTCAAGCGGGGCCACAGCTGTGAATAAGTACTGTGCTCCAGCCTGGGCGACATAGTGAGACTCTGTCTCTTAAAAACAACAACAACAACAACAATAAGGTATTTTCACACTAACGAGGGTCCCTTGATGACCTCTGGAAATGCTTTTTGTCTCTGCGGTGGCCTCAAGGCCCGACACCCCACTTGTCACCTTACACGGGCTGCCTGGCGACTGCTGCCCCGAGACTGCTGTCCCCCAGCTTCGGCTGTTCCAGCCACACGGACTCACTGTGCCTCAATCTTGCACAGCTACTCCTGCCTCAGGGCTTTGCACTGGTTCCCTCTGGCGGGAATGTCGGTCCCGATCAATCTCCGTGTGGCTGGCTGCTTCTCTTGCTCCAGGGAGGCCGTCTCCGACCACAGCCATCCCAGCCCTCCACGCTGACTCACCCACGCGGCTTCATTTTTCTCCCTAGCCCTTTCACCTTCTTAACTACTATGCAAGACACTCATTTGATGTACTGCGGGTCTGTTCCACCAGAAGGCAGAACCCCCACGGGCAGGAATGTTGTCTCTGTTATTCCATGCTCATTCTCGGTACCTAGAACAGTGCCCGACACAAAGTCAACGCCCGGGAAATATTTGTCAGATGAGTATGACAATTCAAAAGAGACTTCAGGGACCATGTTGCAGAGGTGGACTCGGACTCAGAAGCCCCACTGTGTGACCGCGAGCAAACGTCTCACCCCAAGTCTGTTTACTCACCTGGGGAGTATGCTTTCTCCGTTCACCTCACAGCACTGCTGCGATGGACAAATGTAGCCCTGCTTGTGAAGTGATTTGACACCTTCCCTCCCTAAGCCATGCTTTTCATCTGTAAACTCAGAATGCCCCTATTAGCTATGCTTTAAGATCATTTAGCGCGCTTACAGTCCATGGTCATGATGGAGACAAAAATCCGAGCCTCTTTCATGCTGCCTGGTGCTGGCTGTGCTGACTCCTCACACCTGGTGACAGATGTACTACCTGGTACTTTCATCCTGAAGCCTCCACCTCTTGTGCCTGATGGCAACAGAATTCTGACCCATGTTGCTCATGTCCCTTTTGGGGGGATCCCTGCTTCTTACACTCCCTGCTGCCCACCCAGAGCTTCCTGGGTATGCAGTGGGGTTAACTTGGGCATCTGCTCTGCTTGGGTGTTCCTTCTGACCCGTGGCACTGAGATCGAGAGACTTCTCCTATCCTCCCAGAGAAGGACCGAGGCAGCCTCCCATCTACAGCAATTGCAAGGCTCTGCCATAGGTAGAGGGGGGATGGATTTTGTGATGACGGATTCCCCAAGGACTGGGGAAGAGCATGCGTTGTAGTTCAATGGAGCCATCCAAATCCTCTGCCATGCCTCAAAGCGGAATGGTCCCTGTAAGCCTGAACACAAATATTCCCCTTTGAATTCCTCCTGCTCCATCCTCAAAAATTAAGAAAGCCCTTCTCCCCATTACCTGGAATGGCCTTTGGATGCCAGCCAGTTCGCTCTCTAACTTTTGGGTGTCTCTCAGTTTTCACGTCTGCACTGTAGCCTTGGCATACACTGAAATTTAAATTTCTGAGATCTTAAATTTCCTTTTTGTATGTCAGGCAGGCTTTCCGTTATCCATCCCGAAGTCACCTTTGAACTTTTAGACAAGGGCAGATGTCACTTAACGTGACCGACAAGGGTTCCACTCGCCATTTGTTGTGTGCGGTGCTCGTTTTTCCCTTCTGCTTCTTTTCTCTTTTATCTTTTTAATCACCATCATACTATAAAACCAATGAAAACAAACTTTCCAAAGACTCTTATTTTCTGGCTGAGCTATTCCAACCTCTGACTTTTTCTCAAGCACGAGATAAGACTTTCTGATTAACTGGGAGTGGGATGTTTATTCAATCTGTTCGTTTTATACATTACGGAGACAGCTTTTTAATTTTTATGCCATGTCAGTGGCAAATACTTTTTGAAATTAATAAATACAATACATACCATCAATGTGTGAAATTTTTAGAACCCCCTATTTCCATAGTTTGACATACAAAAATGTACTCACACACTTTTGAAATCCGCTGTCAAATCATTTCACATCTGTACCTAAAGCAAACAGACATAATGTTAACAGCTTGTTAGAATTCAGAAATGCCACCCGCTAATCAGCCCACCTGTGGCATTCTCAGTCCATCTTGCAAGCTGCATAGCCTGCTGCCAAGAAGCTTGACAAGAAAATGTATATTAAATTATTGAATAAGATGGGAAATATTGTACAGTGTGCGATAAAGAGAATGCGCAACGTGTGGCCAATGAACATACTGTACCTTTTCATTATAATGCCTGCCTGGAGGTGACCTAGCTTCATCCCCATGTGCCGTAAATTATGAAGCTACTGCTAAGTTCCTGGATGCAAAGTCGCTAGCAAGGTTTTCATTGTTTCCATCAGGCTTTTGTTGTGTGTAATTGGCTTTGGCTAAAACAAAAACCAAGAAAAAGAAAAGCAGAAAGCAAATTTTCAACTGAGTTAGACAGAAACGACCCCATTTTCCTACAATTCTGTCCTGCGGTTCAGAGCAAACAAAGAAGGTTTCCTGACATTCCTGACATTCTTTAGAAATCGTAGTAGCTATCATGTCAATCAAATCCAATCATTAGGTATGATTTAAAATCCTAGAAACAGGATCTTTTGATCTTGCCCAGCAAAAAAAAAAAAAAAAAAAAAGCCAAATAAAATGCAAAAGTGAAATAAAGTGATTAAGATCCCAGAGCAGAATGGGGCAGCAGACCGTGGAACAAACCAGGAGTGCCCTCTGCCCACACCCGGAAGCTTGTGAAATCGGCGTAAGGGTGACATTGCTCAGTACGATTACATTTCTACAAATTATTAGTATCTATAGAATATAAACTAACGTGCTCACAGAAGTCTCTTCTCTGGGGGTCTGTGGGTAAGAAATGTTATTTCAGCATCTGTTCTTTTAAGGCTATTTGCTCTGGGAAGGCAGTGTGTTTTGCCATAAATTTAGGTCATTAATTTGTATCTGTTCTTTGTTTATTTAAGAAACAGGACAAAAGGGCAGCTGCTGAAACATTTGGCTGTGCCGAGGGGTAGTGGGCTCAACATGCTGGAGTTCTGCACATGACCAGCTTGAGTTTGTATCCACAGCTACAGGACAGAACTTTATGGAAACACTTTGCCAAGCCATGTGGTGCTCGGCTTCCCTTTGCATCAATACCCTTTTAATTACCTGATCCTGCGGGGGAAAAAGTTGGGGAAAAGTGTCGGTGCAAAAGCCTAGGAGCCTGCCGGGAATCAGACTTTTAAAAAAAAATCAGCACCAGAAAATGTCTGGCAATTATTCTACACGACAGCGATATAAATCCTGCAACTGGCCTGCAAAGGTAACACTCTGACCTATATAATTTGATATTTATAAACTGAATCACAGTAATATCCAGTAAATTGATTGTTAACAACATTTAATGCTCTGAAATTGGCCATTAAGTGCATAATTATTTGAAAAGCATTATTGTTATTATGAAGCATTGCAGAGGTTTTATTTATTATCATAAACCTAATGGACTCAGTAAATTAGGTGTATTTAGAAAGGTCATTTGCTGCTTGTTGATACTGAATTCTAAGCACTTTAATTCAAATGGGTAACAAAACAAAGCAGTCTTTTCAAGGATGGTACACATTTAAGCAACTCCAAATAAACAATACAGAAGTCCAGTTCCTGAAATTTGAAAAACAATGATAAGAATGTGACAATAGCTGTTAGGAGTGCTTTAAAAGCCATATTTGAAAATGATAAATTTTCTCTTCAAAACTACATACTAGAAGTAAAAGAAACAAAGTAAAATATATCAAAGGTGAATTTCAAATAAATATATATATATTTTTTTGCCTAGAATCATATTTCTTCTGGATGAAATATGATGCCCCCTTTGCATTTTTTTTTTTCTAGAAAAGCCCTCACTGTGAGAAGATGTGGTAACCTTTTAAATATCATGGGTTTGCTTGTCTCAGCCTGCAGACCTGCCCTCACAAGCCACCTGAAGTGTTAATGGGTTTGTATGAATATAGGATGGAAATCAAATACTTCCCTGGACAGAGATTTTAAATTCTTTTTTTTTTTTCTGTTGAATGTGTTTTCATGCCAGTAGAAATGATCTTGTGTTTTTCAGACGCTCTCTTTTGAAGAAGTCATAACTGAAAATGTGGTTAGAACTCAGGACCTCATCAGCAGACCCTTCCCCGGAACACTTTGCATGTCTGAGGAACCTGCAGGCCCTTGTGGTCGCTGGAACTCTCTTCTCGGCAAGAGGCAGCAGGCGGTTCTCTGTGGAGGGACCCAGACGGTCTGCATTCAAGACTGTAAGAAAGACCCTAACAAGACCTGTCTTTTATTTTCTCTTGTACAGTCTTTGGATTCATCGTGAGGGTCACAGGCAAATCCCTAAAGTCTTGCTCTCAGAATAAATGTGAATTTCATTCAAAGAAAGGATGCATTCTTTCCCATCATTACATTGTTTTGTGCTCAGGTGGTGCAGAGGAGAATTTAAGAAGTATCAAGCCACATGATTTCTGAGAATAGCTGAAAAGATGCTTTTCAACATTGGTGGAAAAAGAAAGAAAAACAAATAAATTAGATGTGAGCTCTCATCAGATTTCTTATATTCCGAGACTGTGTTTAGAGAAGAAAACATGGAGGAAATTCTTCTCGAATATGAACATACCAGTAACTTGGTATTATACACGTACCGTCTCAAGTTCATTAACAAACAATTGGGTGGCTTCTAAGCAGCTTATCTGTATAGCACCTGCTACAGCTATAGAAATACGCTAGATATTATAACAACTAATACTATCTGGAAAATACGATGATTTCTAAAAGTCTTATGGGGGAACTTTGATGTGCCAAGTAGCATACCTAGACTCATTCTGTAGGCTTAGATTAATTTAAAACTATCTTTTTTTTTTTTTTTTGGTAAAACAAAAGAAACCTAATTGAAATTATTCTAAAACAAAGGGAGAAATCCTCAGAATTTATCTGTCTTAAGGAAACTGATCAACATTTCACCACTGAGCTGGGCACAAAACACTTTGTGCTGGTCCCATCCAGTCATTATGTTTCAATTCTATTCATCTCTTGATGCTTTTCTTTTCGCTGACCCCTAGCCTGACTCCTGTATTCTCCCACACTGTCTCCTCCCTACTCCCCAAGGGTTTAGTGAATTTAAAAAGCACACACACATAAAAAGATACTGGATTCCCAATACCCTAGCCTAGCCAAAGATGTCTATCCAGTTCTTTACTGGGCTCTCATTGACCATAACAAAACATTTCATATGTATAAATAAAATATTTCTAATAGGAAGATCTGAGCATCTCTTCTCCTACCATATCCCTTCCATTCTCTAATCTTGCTCACTTTTCAATTCTATCCCCATATCCCTTGACTGCTGAGTTCTTCCACTTTTCTCTGCGTCTTTCCTCCCTCACCCAGTTCAGATGCTCTACATCTGATCATCTTCCCCAGGGTGGTTGTGGCCTTCGGGATGCAGTCTAGGTGTTAAAGGAATGATTATTCATTGTGATCTCCAAACACGAAAGCCCTCCACTCCTTAGAGAGGCTCTACTCCCTAGAGAAGAGTTTGGCAGCATTTTTCTCAAAGTGGATTAAAAAATGCATAACACTTAAAAAAAAAAAACCCCACATGGCATCTCTCAGGAGACTTCTTTTGATGCAGGTTCCATTTCTGTCAAGAGAGGATGCAGTGTTGTAGCAGAAAAAGCATTCAACTTGGACTCAAGAGAACACCCTTCCAAACCTGGCTCTGATCATCATAATACTAACTGGGGACCTCATGCAAGTCACCTGTCTCTCTGGGGGGGTCTTAGGTCCCCAGTGTAGAACTAGGGGTTGAGGCCAGTGACCATCCAAGGTTCTTCCAGCTCTGACACTCTCTGAGGCTAGGAAATGGGACCCTGAAACTTTAAAAGGAGACTTTCATCAAACTAGGATTTGAGGGCGGTGAGGAGGCAATTCGGGCTGCTACCCTCTTGGTATTTTACCTGCAAGTCACACATTTTATCCCATTTACCAAGATTTCTCTAGAAAGGACATCTAATAATCATTTAAAGTACAACGCCCCTTTGAAAACAATTTTTTTTTGAAAGCTTGAACAAATGTTCTTCCTTTTCTGGCAATGCCTATATGTATAGTGACAGGCAATAGATTGAAAAAAGTGGTCAACTTCATAATTTTGTCTGTTATTGGTGAATACTGCAAAGGATAAGGCTTCTTCTGAGAAATCACTCTAAAAAAGAAGTATTTTCTTTCTGATTCTATAGCTACAGTTAGATCAACCCATAATTCTTTCTATTTAACTACTATAGCCTTGTGTACATACATTTTATACTATTTTACAAATAAAATGAAGAAACATCCTTTTCATCTTATGTCAATAAATACCCCATGTTAAGTATTTTGTGTTGTAAAGATTTTCATCATTGGGATGCATTTCAGATATACTTGAAAATCTGTAGAAGATCCAGAATAAAGAATGAGCAAGACTGCTTGATATTTGCATGAGGAAAGCAGAGAAAAGAGGAGGGAGGGAGAGGGGAAGTAAGGAAAGGTGGTCAGGCATGGCTGAACGCTCTTAGCCACATTCGTGCACATATGAGCAAGACCCCTGGTCCCTGTGTCGAGACAGGCTTCGTTAGTACCACTGAACTTAGAGACTGCGGAAACTTCAAGAGTAGGGGGAGCTAAGGTGCTTTCCTAGCACATTCAATGTATTGTGCTTCAGTTCTGTGAAGTAGCCTAGAGAGTCTTCTAAAAATATCATCTGATGGCTAATGCTTTGGAAAGTACAAGTGTCATTTGGGCCACTGTTTTCCCCATTCCAGTTCAGCACACAATGGCACACCTTCTTTGAGCAGAGTCCTGTCTGAGATGTGGGTGTAAACCAAGCTTTCCCCAACACACAGGATGCCCGTCATTGTGTTCCTGAAGCTCTTCCTTCTGGCATCTCTTAATCGGCTCATATTTCTGAGCCCCCACCCAAATCAGTACCTACCTCAGAGTGAGGCTGCTCACAGCAGTGACTCTCACCTGCTTCCTGAACCCCGGCTCCTTGTCACCATGCTCCTCCCATATCAACCCTTTCTTCGAATCTTGTGTTTTGGACTACAGCCTATGAGTGTCTTCTTGATTCGGTCAGGGACACTCTCAACTCTTACCCTCCTCCAGATGGGCTAAAGAGAATGTTAACATTTAGCAATAAATGAGACAAACATTTTCAAAGACTTATCCTAGAAATCCCAAATGTCTAAGTAAAATTAATCATAAATGAGATATTTCTTGGATCCTTTTGACCTCTGTCCACTTAAACCTTTCCTGTTGGTGCTCATCATGTTATTAGGAAGTGATTCAGGTACCAAAAAGAATCAGGCTTAGTGTCAACCAATATAAAATCTTAACTTAGATGTCACATGAGTTTTTAAAGAAACATACACGAGGCCAACTTTCCAGCCCATGGTAATTCCCCAAGTTTATAACAGCCCAACATCTAAATCTATGGATTTGATAATCAAGCAGTTAACTTACTGAAGTAAAATTAAACTAACATCTATTAAAGACTTACTGTGTACTAGCCGGTGAGCTAAGCATTTTCTGTGTGCATTATCTTGCTGAGTTTTGTCAACTTACTTGTGGGGAATGTGCTGTCAGTTCCACTTTAGTATGCAAACTTGCTCATGATCATTATGGCTAATAAAGTCACAGTCAGAAAAGGTGCCCAGGCCTGACACCTAAAACAGGATCACTGTCCTAAACATTAAAATATTTAGTTCAGATTTCTCAAAGGTTAATCATGGAATACAGACTGGAAGCAAGCCATCTGTAATGGGAGCATTTGCTCAGGACACTGGAGGAAGATTAGATGATGTGAAGCAGAGAGCAGCAGAGTGAGGTGGCTCTAGTCTTCAAGGCCCAGTACTGTTATGCAGGGGACAGCAACATACTGTTCATAAATGTCCCCAAGGAGGGAAAGAAATGGATGTTTTCTGGAGTGTGAAAGATTTAGTTTAAATGTATAAAACATTTTCCCATATAGTGAACCACAGGAATGTGTCTTCAAGGAAAATGACAGAATCTGTTTCACTGGAGCCCTTTAAAACATAGAATAGATTTTCCTTTGAACAGAATTGGAGAAAACCCACATGGAGGATGCAGACTTATTTCCCTCTAGGATTCTGTAACCATTACAATCCTAAATAGTCTTCTGGCATTACGTTCTTTTAGCAATAAGTCATCTGAGATCATGATAGCCAAATATTTGTAGACTCAGAAAGAGGAGACTGAGAGTCAAAACTGGGTGAGATTCCATTATTCCTTTTTTTTTTTTTTTTTTTTGAGATGGAGTCTCGCTCTGTCACCCAGGCTGGAATGCAGTGGTGAAATCTTGGCTCACTGCAACCTCCTCCTCCCGGATTCCAGTGATTCTCCTGCCTCAGCCTCCTGACTGGCTGGGACTACAGGTATGTGTCACCACACTTGACTAATTTTTATATTTTTAGTGGAGACAGGGTTTCACCATGTTGGCCAGGATGATCTCGATCTCTTGACTTCGTGATCCTCCTGCCTCGGCTTCCCAAAGTGCTGGGATCACAGACGTGAGCCACCATTCCCAGCCAATTCCATTGTTCTTAACTTCAAGATTACAGTTTAGATGAGAAATGAGTGTTGGAAGGAAGGGCATCAATCAAGTAAGAGGATTGTGTCCTGATTTAGTATTTGTTAATTAAATATAATCAGATCAGTCTTTTTCCTATTGCAGAGGTACAGGACTCTCTCCTAAAAAGCCGTTTAAAAGAGAAAAAAAAAAAAGTCCCCCACCCCCTTTTTTTGGTAGCTCCTATAGTAGAAGGAATTTTTTTTTTTTTTTTTTTTTTTTGAGATGATAGAGTCTAGCTTTGTCACCCAGGCTGGAGTGCAGTAGTGAGATCCGGCTCACTGTAACCTCTGCCTTCCAGGTTCAGGAGATTCTCCTACCTCAGCCTCCTGAGTAGCTGGGACTACAGGCATTCACCACCACACCCAGCTATTTTTTTTTTTTTGCATTTTTGGTGGAGACAGGGTATTACCATGTTGGTCAGGCTGGTCTTGAATTCCTGACCTCAGTTTATCTGCCTGCTTTGGCCTCCCAAAGTGCTGGGATTGCAGGTAAGAGCCACTGCGCCCGGCTAGAAGCAAATTTTTTAAACATTCACAAGCCCTTAAAGTTGTAGTTCACTTCTATTTTAAGGAATGAAGAAATAATAACTTTTGGAAACAATTAAGGTTTTTAGATCTTTACTTCTTAAAGTAATCATTAATCAAAGAAGAAATCTCTATACATGCAGCAGTTGAATGAGGAACACAATTTCTACTTCAATCAGCCACTCATCACAGGTCTGCATTGTTTGGAGAGACGCAGACTTGGGGAGATCATATCAGTAAGAATTCTGTCTGTGGGAAGTAAGAATTTTGATGAAATTTGGAACTCCGGTCCATGGAGCTGTTTTTGGTGATTTCTTAACGCTCTGATGGTATGCTGTCACCAGATGCATCATTATTTTGAAACTAAAAAAAATGTGAGAAGGCCTGGGAAAATCCTGTGGGCTGGAAACTGCTGGTGGACAAGTAGGGCTAGCTTTGAAAACTGATTTGCTGGAAAAGATTATCATTGTCTTTCTTCTTTACTTTCTACCATCGAAAATATTATTCTCTATGTGCCATTAAGTGCCAGTCTATTTCTTTACAAAAGAAACAATAACAACAATTTCTAAACACTCAAAACATACTTCAACATGCTATTTTAAGAGAAATGTACATGAGCAATGGTTCTGAGCAAAATCCATTTTTAATCCAGATTATGCATTCAGCAGCAATTTAAGGATGTTTGCATTGATTGCCTTACTTAACTCGCCATCACGCCCCTTAGACTCTCTTCGGCAGTTCTGATGTGAGTGTACGCTTTCCATTGTCTTCTTTATGGATTTAATCTTATAATTTGAGGTTTGAGGCTGATTATACAGCTTTTTATACAGCAGTACTATTTTTCTTTCTCTGCTCAACACGTCGCAGAGAACTGAGTGTCAGGTTTCTATCTCATATGTTCTACAATTCTGTGTTCTGGTGTGATGCCGGCAGAACTGCTATAATTCGAGACAAATAGTCATCTTTCCAAGTCTCATAAAATAAATGCTTATAATTTATAGGAATTAAAATGCAAATATTGAAATGCTTTAGAATAGCACTTGGTTACATTTCAGCAATTTCAAAGACATGCAGAATTAGAGAAACTGACCGGACCTCCCTCCAAATTACAGCTACCATTCGAGACCATACAGGGCTAAGCAGAATGATTTCTCTCCGAAGGAGAACGGAGAGAGAGAACACACTCGTCACCCTGTCACCGTGTCTGTTTCTAGTTTAGAAGGGTGGACACAGGGCTCCCCGGGCCACGCACACTTGTTCATGTGTCCTTTCGGTACTGGAAAATAAAACAGCATTTAGGTGGGTATAAGCATCATTCTGTCAGTGGTTGAAGTCTCCACTGTTGATGCCAATTGTGTTTTCCCAAATGTCTTAAAAATCTGTTTAAATAAAAATGTCAAACACTCATTAGATTTCTAAAGCTGCAGGGGGCGTTTGAGGTGATCTTCGTAGCTGGGAACAGCGTCTTAATGATCTCTCCATGCCTCACAATGCCCAGCACCGTGTTTTGCTCAAAAATTCCGTGTTTAACGCTGGAATAAACGAATGGACCTAGTGTAACTGACATCCCAAGGTGGGCAGCCATTCTCTGTGTTCCTGAATATCTCACTAGTCAATCTTAGTCTATTGCCACTTGCCACAAATGGTTCCAAAGTTCCCCCTGTGAGTTCCACCGATTAATCCCAGTTTGTACATTGGAGGGAGCAGTCTCTTCTCTTCACTGCAGGATAACCCTTCTAATATGCTAAGATAGTTATCATATCTTCCCTTAGGCATCTCCAGAATAATATTTCCCAATCCCTCCATCACTGCTTGTAAGAAAGAGGAAACAGTGGGGTGAGTGCTCAGGAAACTTGCGTTTGGGTCCTGTTGTTGAGAATGATCGATGTGACCTTTGGTGGGCCACTTAATTGCTCTGGTCATTTATAGATTCATATATAAGATGGCATATTTACACTTGTCCGTTCACCTGGTAGTATTCTTTGGGGGACTCAACCCCTCTGTAAATTGTCAGATGTTGTGAAAACACAAGCTATTATTAGCACAATGAGACGTAGTTTCTAGCCACTTCACCAATCTGGCATCCTTCCCATGGCTGTACCAAGAGTTTGTCATTGTGTTCCTTAAAATGTGGTGACCAGAATTAAACGAACTCACCGTCCATCCATTATTGGCTTCTTCCAGTAGAAATGAAAGGAAGAGAAAGGAAGAAGTGAATTCACGTTATTTAAAACTTACTTTGTGCCAGATCCTTAATTCTTTCTTTATTTTACTCCTCATACTAACCCTTTAAGGCATGTTTTGTGGAGGTAAGTAAAGAAAACCTTAGAAATTGTAAGTAATTTGCTCATGTCACCAAGATCAGCCTGACTCATGTTCTCTCTAACATGTTTTTCACCATTTTTATTATTCCCGTAATTAGGACCCTCTACATCTATGATTGGAACAGTCAGCAATGACCACAGTTTCCTTTGGCCAGAGCACAGTGCTGACTTGTATTAATCTTGCAGTAGGCTCAAAGCTTTAGGTTTTCATTTTTATTTTTGTCACATATATTTCTATTAATATTAATATCTCTGACGTTCCTGAGACTCTTGTACTTTCCTGGGTTGTGCGCCTCTCCTTCCTTTAAATCTACATACATAGTATTTATATTTCCGTAAAGCACATTCCGCATGTTGTCTTATAGTATCTGAGCTTGCCAGACTGACACCCATACTTCACACTGGCCTCTTGAAATGTTGGCATTTAGAGGTCACAAAACATGAAATATTGTTTGGACAGATACATACTAATTTTCAAAGGTCTTCCTTTTTGGCTTTTCAAATATCGATGGTACAAGAATGCCTACCAGCTACCGGTTATTTGTTCGGTAAATTAAACTTTTTTGTACTAGGAGATGCCAGTGGACCCAGTGATTTGGTAGCTCGGGGGAGATGCTTTTCTGAGAAGGCAGAGACCCAGGGAGAGCCACCCCTGCAGCCTAGCCCTTCCCTCCAACATCCTGCATAGCTCTGAGGGACCTCACCTAAGTCTGCTGTCTTTCACGAAGAAATGGACGATTAATGCCTGTTTTGAATAACCCAATTGGAACTGGGTAGTTACCCTGAGTGGGTCCCGCTGTACCAGCAACAGAATTCATGTTTACTAATCTCTCTTTTCCTGTCCTGTATTTCTCTTGCCACCTGTCTAATGTTCAAAATAATCAAATCTTAAGAAAAGTTCTTGCATTTTAGAAGGATCTGAAAGAGGTCCGGGATCATTTCTGTGTCCGCTCTGCATAAAAAGCACCCTACCTTGAAACTGTTGAGAAAAACAGCCATACCAAAGAATTATTTATTGAGCTCAAGTTTTCTGAATTTTTGCTCTTGTACCATTAGGGCTGTTATCCACATCTGGGTGTGAGGAAGGGGATTTGGGTGGGAAAGGAGAGGGGAGTCGCTGAACGGAAAGTGAGTGAGGAGGAGAGGGAGAGAAAGGATGCCGAGAAGACGGCAGGTTTGACCCAGATTCCCAGCTGCCCAGTCTCTGAATATCAGAACTCATTTAAATGTCGTCGGGGGAGGGGCAGAGAACAGAACTTTCCAAAGCGTGAAGTTCAAGAGTCCGAATATCTGATTCTACTCATTTTCAAAACTGTGTCACCACATCCTGTCGAGCTCTGAAAGCCCCACCTTCAGATTCTCACGTGCTTGTGTTCAAACATGGTATGTCTTCTTTCTCCAGTGAGATGAAACTAATGTATTCTGCCACATGCTTCAGAAATACTTAACCTTGTTATTTGATAGCCATGTGTTTTCGTGCGGAGGTAGGAGGAGCTGTTTCAACTCTTTTTCACTGTGAAAGAGATGGACTGTCTGAGTGGAGAGGGTCCCCCCGGCAGTTGGGAATGGCCGTTGTAAAGTCACAAACACACTGTGGCCCAGCAGGACCCGGGCGGTGCTCACACACCTCCCAGAGACAATCACCCACTAACAGTGTCAATGCCCATTTCACTCTATTTCTGTCCTTCCAGGACTCTCGATGAGTGACATCTAACCTATTCACAATTTTTAAAGCAAAATAATAGTAGAATCATGTGAGCGTTTTTTTTGTTTTTGTTTCTGTTTTTTTGTTTGTTTGTTTGTTTGGTTGGTTGTTTTTTTTTTTGCTTGTCTATTTCTCTTGGGTTCTTTAAGGTCAACCGTCTCATTGCATCTTGTTATCTTATCTGAGGTTTCAATCACTGTCTAGCTCTTGTATTCTGTGATGCCTGTGAATTTCTTTATTAAGCACCCACTGAGGGGAGGGTAAGATATTTAGCCCTGTGACAAACAGAGCTTAGGAACTTTGATCCTAGAGGGGGACGAAATACCCTACCCCTGTGGATGACGAGAACGCTCCCGTGGCAACGTATACCCACCGTATACTTGACAGCAGACGAGGATTAGATCAGTGCTCAAACTGCAGATCGAGGGGCTGTCAACACTGAAAGTCTTCATCAGAGATGTCTTCTAGGAGCAGAAGGCGAGAGAACTGTACTTTCGTGCAGGACAAGGAAGAGGGAGAGGCAAAGGAGGCATTTGCATCTGGTGCAGAATTTAAAACGGCGCCAAAAACACCCAGGAGTCAAATTAAGCATATTTGAATGCAAGAGTTTGGAAAATCACAACTAATACAAAAAATCAATAGTGAACAACATGTCAAAATGTTGAAGAAAGACAGGGTTGATATTACCGGTTTTCTCCTTTTTCTCAGGCTCTGTCATGGCTCCACATGGAGCCTGTTAGTGAGGAGGGAGAGGAGATGGAGGAGGGGCTAACGCATTAGCGATAGTTACCAGGGTATTGATAGAAGAATGAAACACTCACTTAATTCTGTCAGGCAGAGAAGCTTGGCTGAGACAGAGATCCAGGTGAGGGGATATTAAAAGATACAAGGTGAAACGGAGAAAGAGATGTGGAAGTCATTTACAGTGGGATGAGCAGTCATAACCTAAGGGTCTCAACCTAGGAGAACTAACAGACAAGATTTGTCATAGTGGATTACCAAAAACGGTGGGGATGCCCCGTGAGACACTGTAGCGACAGTGTGTGGGATGGGTTGAAAGGGTAGGGAATGGAAAATAAACATTTCCAAAAGAAGTTCTAGACGAAAAGAATGTGCAGAACCCAATCATTTCGATATGGTGATAAAGGAGAAAGAAGGAAGCAAAAAACATTAGACATTTGCCCACCTTCTGGGTGGATATGCGTCTGTACTACCCGGGAGATCTTCAGCAGTCACTGAAGTGAATGAAGGGGGTGGAATAGCACTGAAGGAAGAGGTGGGAGGGCCACATTTGGGGTCTTGTGTGTATATGGGAGATTTGACCCCAAAGAGCTCAAGAACAGGGGCTCGGAAGTAATGGATGAGAGGTCAAGAATTTGGTTTGCCCACTCAGTGTTTCTTTTTTTTCTTTTTCTTTTTTTTTTTTGAGATGGAGTTTCACTCTTGTGGTCCACACTGGAGTGCAATGGCATGATCTTGGCTCACCACAACCTCCGCCTTCCGGGTTCAAGTGATTCTCCTGCCTCAGCCTCCCGAGTTGCTGGGATTATAGGCATGCGCCACCATGGTCCGCAAATTTTTTGTACTTTTAGTAGAGACGGGGTTTCTCTATGTTGGTCAGGCTGATCTCGAACTCCTGACCTTAGGTGATCCACCTGCCTTGGCCTCCTGAAGTGCTGGGATTACAGGTGGGAGCCACCGTGCCCAGCCTCAGTGTTTCTTAAGTGGGTAGCGCTGTTTATGTTCTGGCATAACACGTGCTTGTCATATGGCACTATCCCATATATCCTCCAGGACAATTTAAGTTCTTGCTCCTATCCTCTCTCCCTACCTCCGCCACCTGCCTTCCAATCACTGGGACAACTGGGAAAGGCTCCACACATATCTAAACAGGATATGCTTTCCGACCCTCCAACCCAGGCCCTTTGAGAACTCCTCCGGGGAGGAAGAGAATCTGCATTCAGGGAAGAATTGTCCAAGAGAGACCAAGAGATAATAGTGATGCAGAAAATCCAAAGGCAACAAATTCCCAAAGGGAGGGTCGTCAGCCGTGTCAAACGTGACAAAAAGATCAGTAAGGACACCCTGAAAAAACAGAAGGCAATTGGGGAGGTGTTTCTCATAACACCTTTGCTTATTCCAAAACACTTGTGTGTTGTCCTGTGTGGTCAGTGGCAGAACAGCTGTATTTTTCTCAGGGAAGCTCAGTTTTTATGATTTCTTTCCTGCACTCATGTTCACACAGTTATACAGTCCAAGGATCTACTCTAGTAAAATTGCCGTTATATTTAATACACATATTATTTGTGAATATGTTTGTGTATGTGCGTGTAATATGGGCTAATTCATGAAGAGTGTGGTTTGATAAGCAAAAATGTGATCTCTTTGCTGTTATGTCTCCATCAATGCCATCTGTGTGAAGCTATCTGTAGGATGATGATATGCAAATTTTCCTTTTACTTTTTTCCAAATGTAAAGAATATTTTTTGGGTGTGTGTGGAAATAAAAGGGCAACACAATCATTTAGAAATGAATCTGTCGAAATATAAATAGTAATTTTGTAGTTAAATATAATTGGGAGACTGATCGTGTTTGCTTCCTTATCAGTCAAGCTCCTTCCGAGATGTCTGAGCACTTGACCTGCATTTCTTTGTATCTGTAGTTTTTATCCTTGAACTTGCAGAGCGGTTTTTGTTATGGCTTCCTCTTTTAGAGTATTCTCTCTTGGAAGTGAAATGGAGGGGGTAATTTTTATGTATTATTTTCCATTCTGTTTAGTCTGGTCTTGCAGTTGGATACTTAATTTGGCATATGGTCTTTGGAATGATCATGGTTGTCCATTTTCCACTGAGTTCTGTTGGTTTTACTGAATCAAATTAAATAAAAATTTTGTGAATTTCTACTTAGTGTTCTACAAAAGTTTTTTTCTAAAATGTTGGTTTTGGAGGAGAACTAAAGCGTTACTGCTTTAGTTCTAGCTACCATGTTCTCTCCAGATTGCAAAACAGACTATGGAATAACATTTTCAAACATAAAATACAACCCTTAAAGTTTCTTAATTCCTCTTTCTGAATCTCATATTGTCAACAGAGGTCTTTTTTCCCTCTTATAGTGTTCAAAATGATCTGCCCTTTTATGAATGCCTTGAGACTATCACACAAAGCTAACGGTGAGAGAGCAGATGCCTCATTCAATTCCAAATAGAAGGAAATCTGTTGTCTCAAATAATCCCTAAATTCAGACACTTTCAGACAGCTATTATCAAGAGACCACATTCTAAGAGCAGATGTGTTATTAAGGCTGAGAAATGTTATGAGGACTTCGTGATCTGACAAATGATTTCAATCTATCCAACATTCCGACATTTCATCTTTTAATAAATTAGAGATTAAAATATCCGTTTTGGGGAGATAATTTGTGTAAGGTAGTTGGAAACTGGAGTTGTAACTGATACTCCATTTCTATGCAAAACTGCCTAAATTAGACTTACAGGTCCTTTTTATATATGAAATCTGCTCATTTGACAGAAGCAATTATGATGTATTTTAATCTCTGTATTCAGTTCTATAGCTCCTGCTCACAGATAAAACACAACTCCTGTTTTTCAGTGAGGAGTAAGGAACAAACACATCCAGGCATTAGTTGTCTCCTCTAAATGTGCTCAATCATTCCTTTATATCCTTCCATTTACCTTTATGTGATTATTTAGAGCCTTTTCAGAGAAGCAATTACTGAACAATTCTGCTGAGGGCTAACCCTCTCCTTTTCTTGTCGGAGTTTGGTTATCTGCTATTAAACCTCTTTTTTTGGTTAAAGGTGCAATAGAGCTCTTACATTCTTTGGATAATAGAATCTACTTCTGGGTTCAAGTGAATGTTTTCACCGGCCCCATTTAGAATCGTGAATTGTCCTGTTCAATAACAGAGTGTACACTCCTCAGCAGTGGCAAACTGCTTGTTACCCACAGGTTGTACTTTGATCTTCCAAGAATACCTGTAGTGCTATAGGATTTTTACATAATCCTATCACTGCCAAACAGAATAAAACTGAAATTCAAGTGAACATCAATTAATATAAACAACACCAAAAAAGCAGCGAAGTCACCCATATTCTCTTCAGCAGGGCTGTCCCCAGCTGTGCCTGTATTGGAATTTATATTCACCTGACCTTATGAAAAGTAGCTAATAAAAGGTCCTTGAACAGTTTACTTTAATCAGCTGGAGTTGATCTCCTGGCTCGACATTGGTAGATGCTTCCTCGATGTGAAATTTGGGAGCAGAAAGATATCATCTAATAATTCTCCTTATGACTGATCATCTTTTTTATCTTTGACCTTAAGAATCAGAATTTGACAGCTAGATTGTGGGGGAAATGGCATTTATGTTATAATTTTTAAAAAATGTTAAATTGTCAAAATCCTAAATATGGAAATGTGGCAAAACAGAAAAGAATGGAGGCTCGCGGCTGGGCTGAGGGGCAGCTGCTTATCAGCAGTCCCGAAGTCGGCAGCAAACAGCACGCTAGGCTCCTGTGAGCAGGGAGCAATGTCACCCTCCTCGATGTTCCCACTCTCCAAAACACTTCTGACTTTTTTTTCGTACCCAAAACAAATTTAAGCTTTATGAATATCACCATCCCAAACTTACTAACTTACTGATTCATTCAACAATGATTTAGCTTCTACTCTGGGCAACATGAAATAAACTGAAAAGCCTTTAGAAGGCAGATATAAAGAAACTTGCTACAGAGCACAAAAATTGTATAATTATGATCCGATTGAAGCAACATTTTGTGTATAAGGAGTTGAAAGAACACTAACATGGGTGGCAACCCTGCCACTTGCAAGCTTCATGATTTAAAGCACGTTGCTAAGACTTGTGCATTCGATTTTTTTCTAAAGCAGCCATGGAAGTAAGTACCTACTATGTACAATCATGTGGTGGGCACTCTGTGGACCTTGCTTAACTTTCAGTTGTTATGAGATCAGATGTACAGGTAATTATGATACAAAAAAGAAAAAAGAGATGAGGACAGCAAGAGAGGCATAGATTGCTACCGAAGTCCAGAAAAGCAGGTGACTGTTTGCACTTGGGGATGTTGGGAAGGAAAATAAATTTGATTTGGGTCTTCAAGCATGGGGAGACACTAGGTGTGGTGGCTCATGCCTGTAACCCCAGCACTTTGGGAGGCTGAAGTGAGAGAATCGCTTGAGCGCAGGAGGTCAAGGCTGCAGTGAGCTGTGATTGCACCACCGCACTGCAGGTGGGACAGCAAAGCAAGACCCTGTCTCACACACACACAAAAAGAGTGGGCAGGATTTGGATGTACAGAAATCAATAAAATGTTACCCCAGGCAGAGGGAGCAAGAAGGAAAGCACACAGAGGTGAGATGAAGATCAAGTTTTTATGTGAAACTCCAAGCATTTTGGGAGCGTTACGTTCAGTTTGTTCTTTTGTTGTTGTTCTGTTTTGCTATTGCTTGCTTGATAGTTTATTTCTGTGAGGAGTTCTCTTGGTCTCATTTCTAGGCTCAAGGGAATTCAGGCAAGAAAAGACTTTAAAGCTGTGTTAGGCGAGAGGTGGGAAAATCATTGGCAGAGGGTCCTGGATAAGATGAGGGCACAGGTGCCAAGGGGAGGGAGGGGCCTCATTAACAAAGGTAAGGCCCAGCCCAGATGGGGAGGTGCAGAGGGGCAGGCAGGGCTCAGAGCCGCTGAGGCAATCCATCCTGGACGGCACCTGTGTTCTCAGTGAGTTTCACGTCTGTTGAGTCAAAGGACCCAGGAGGTGGAGGCTGAGAAGATTCAGAAACTCCGATGAAGTGGATGGGGAGCCAAACCAGCTGCGGTTCTGTAGAAGGTGGAGGAACCCTGAGGGCCAGCTCACATCAGGAATCACGGACTTGCGATGGAGGAGCCAGGTGGGACGGTGACTTCTTATGAAATCTGAGTGGGAGAAGATGAGGAGAAGGAGACATTAAAGACAGAAGACAGAAGGTAGAAACTTGGTGGAGCCAGGTCATGGAGCAGGCAGGAGGAGATGGGAGCAAAGGTAAAGTACAGTTAAGTAGAAAGATGGGGCCCAGTGTGGGGGTGGAGAGAGTTCTTGGAGAACTGGGTGCATGTTCTTTTCTCTGAATGGGAAAGAGGAAGAATTTTTAGCAAATCGTTTCTCTCTGAGGATTTATCTATTGGGAATTTAATTGTGCCTGGCCCATTTAAAAATGCTGAATAAGTAAATTTTCAAGGGTATTCTGTAGTGAACATTAAAACTCAATAGAAAGGAGGTATGGAAATAAACCTGTGGGTTCCATGATGCAAGTACATCTTTAATGTATCCAGCACTTGGAAAATAGCCTAACTCAAGGAAGAGAAATAGATTTACACGAATAAACCAGCTCTGCTTGGTGGTGGCTGCTTGGAGTATTGTATTGAAAATCTGGAGGATCCGTGGGAAACGATGTTGTGGTCAAGCTGTGGCAGCTGGTAAGGATGCAGAGGAGGAGAGTGTGGTATGTTTGCCACGGATTTGCCATTCATGAAGGTAGGCAGAATATACAAGGGACTTTACCTACCAATTAAATACAGATTGCATGTATATTTTTACTTGTGAAGTCCTTTGATCTCTTGCATAGAAGATGACACATCATTACAAATTGTAAAAAGGTGAGCAATGTATTTTGTCAAATGAGTGTTTATCTTTTACCTGAGCTAAACTACTATCAGGAGAAAGGTTTGGTTAAAGTGAACTATGTCCATGGAAACATGATTCTCCTATCTTTCAACTGTGGAAAGCTTCAGAGACCCTTGCACTTTACAGGCTGAAAAAAATAAGAAGATACACAGTGGTTATTTTATAATTTCAGGGAAAAGAAGAGAATTCATGTTTCCTGGGATCCGTTTTAGGTCCTTTGCATGTGTTCTCAGTTCGTCCTCAAGGCAACTCTGTGAGATGGGGAACTGAGTGAAGCTGAAGGAGGGGGAAATTGGCTCCAGGGAAACAGCTTTTCTATGACAAAGGTGGAAGGCAAACCCAGGTCTCACTGACTTCAAGTCTCTGTTCTTTCCATCACTAGGGAAGAGGAGGCACATAAATAACTGAAACGAAAAACAAACCTGAAAACACCATCAAGTTTGCACAGACGAGAAGGAGAAATTATGATCACTGTAGTGCTGGGAATGGACATCTCAACAAATTGCTCCTAATTTTTTTATCAGCAGATTTGAAAAATGCATCTATCCAGGTTTACTTTAAAAATAGATCAATTAGAAGGCAAAATTGTAGCACTGGGTATTATTAATTGATACGAACTTCCATGCATGTGAACTGGAACTGAGTGGCACTTTGATAACACTCATCCGATCCTATTGATCTCCCCTTTCCTCTTTTGTTGTCAAAGCCTACATACAGGTTCAGGCTTTGTCTCATAACCTCTTGGTTAAAACGTGACATCTGTACAGGAAAGGTAGGGCCACATAGCCCATTGAACATTGATGCAGGTATGGGTGAAGTAAGGAAAAAGAAAGAAGTAAACTTGGTCTTCTGGAAGTCCAAAGGCAATGCCAGCTTGTAACTCTGCAGAGGGTATTTCTGGGGTTCAAATATAAATAGTTTTTCTAACTCAAAAACAAATCTAACATATTAAGTGTTTCATTGAGGCCCCAATTATGTCTAGAGTTTTACAGAGTTTATTTTAAAATGTTATCTTGAAAAGCTGGTGGTCCAAATTTTTCCCTAGACTTACACATGATGAGAATCTGTCTCTTTATATTTAGCTGCAGGGCACCTAACAAGTTCTTAG